>NC_135497.1:134966175-135296850 GCF_052857255.1 Amblyomma americanum | reverse complement strand
ATTAATGCTTGTCAAAGCAACTGTGTGCGCTTTAAAGGTGCGCCTTAGCGGAGGGCTGCAATTAATTTCGACGACCTGGATTGATGTTTAACATGCGCTGAAATCTTACTACTTAGGCTTTTTTTTTTGCATTTCATTTTCATCTCTAATGGCGCCGCCGCGGTGGGGATCGAACCCGCGAACTCGGTCAGCAGTCGAACGCCGCAGGAACTGAGACACCGTGCGGTTACGTGCTGAGTGAGCTTCGTTTGTATCCCACTCCTTAAACCTGGTGGAATGCTCAAATAAATAACCAACCAGACACGGGCTGGCATAGGCCGGTAGAGGAGAACTGAAGCCTCGAGAGGCGATGGTTGCCTGCAGGAAACGTGAATACGAGCCGAAGTTTCAACAAGCTGGCCTCGTGAGTGGCGGCACGCAGTCGGAAGGCGTCGCTACGTTGGAATGGACGCGGGACTGCGGAGGGCGCGGTCCGGGGTCGCAGAGGAAGAGTCCCGGTGTCGCGCGCGCGGCCGACAGAAGGTGGCTGCTGCTGCGCCATTGCGGCGGCGGCGGCGGCGGCAGGAAGAAGCGGCCGGCCTCACTGCAGGGAGATCACGTCTCGCGATCTGCCGTCTCGGCGGCCGGATTTGGGCGCTTCATCGCCGAGGTTTCCTTTATTTTTCTCCATCTCGGTGATGGCAGCCCGTGTGCTCTTTCGACGTCTCGTAACGAGGGGGACATTTGTGTGGCGCAGGGAGATGGAGGGTAATTTGTAATTGGCCCATTAGGACGAAGCGGCTCGGTGCTCGGGCCGCGGCGTGTTGGCTCAGCCGTTGTCTTCCAAATACAGCGCCTCGCCAAATGAGGCCTTCATTGTCGTTTGCAGAGATCGCTTCTGATTATAAATGACGCCCGGGAGGAGGAACCAGAATAGGGTGGGGGTGGTAGGGGAGAGCCCAGCGCTAATGATATATCCACGCTTTGTGCCTGTCTCTTTTCTTTTCCCTGGCTTCGCGCTGTTATTAAAATAATGCGGCCCAAGAATGTTGCGTAGTGCGCGCCACGCTGCCGCGGTGGACTGGCTTCGCTCGCCGGACTTTCATACTTTTACTTCTCCCATTTTGCAGCGCGCTCCGTTTAGATAGAAATGGGGCGGCCATTTTGTCAGGCGATGATTTTCTTTCGTCCGCTTTTATCGCGCGCGCGTGCGGGGGTGGCGGAAAAAGGAGGGGGGAGACTAATGAGCTGACTTTTCATTGGACGAGCGGCGCCAGGGAACTCGTTAGGAAAGCACCGCCCCCCTTTGTCCTCACACTTTGCCTGGAATTAATTAAGAGAGGATGTGCAAGGATGGCCAGGGGAAGGGGGGAAAAAAAAAAGAGGACTCCGAAGAGGCTCTAGTTGGAAACCGAGGAGCGATCCGACGGCATTGGTGAAAGGCACTCGGGTGCAAAATTAGTTTTCGTGTTTTAATTCCTGGCGCGCTCGTTGTTATTCTCTTCCCTCCGCTAAGGAAAGTCACAAAAAGCCGCCGCCCCTCTGCAGCAGCGGCGGAAGGAGCCGGCAGGAATTAGCCGTCGCTGTCTCGTAAACACTGCGAAAGCTTTTCGGAGGAAAACGCCGAGAGTTTTCTTGCTCTTTTCGCGCGCCCGTCTTCTCCGTAGCGCGCACTTTCATTCGAATTAAATGGAAGGAACCGTCGCGCCTTCGTGTCTGAACGAACGATATTGGTGAGTATCTGCGATGAAATGGCTTAGCCGTCTTATTTCGCCGTCGTAATTACGCTCTCTCTTTGTTTCCCTGGCGCCGCGCGCCTGCCTGCATTTGCTATGTTCGACTTCTGCCGCCTCCGTTGCCTCGTCCTTCTTTTTTTTTTCTCCCAGGGGCACGATTTAAATGAACACGGCAGCAGCGAGACGTCCCTCTAATTAAAGCGGCCAGAACACTTTTTCTCTGCTTACATCGCAGAAGCGCTTGGCAGATTTTTCTGACGTGCACCCCAGGCAGCAGGGGCCGACTAGAACTTTGCAGTTATTTCTTTCATTTCTTTGCAGACGAAAAGAACTATTTTGTACAATGCATTGAACCCCTACGCGCGGCGCCGGGACACCCAGGACCATGCACGCTTTGCTAACATAAGTCAAAGACTGAAGCCGGTGTTACACTGCAGCGACCAAGCGAGCTCATCTCGTGTGCGAATGGGGCACCGTACATGAAGATAATTGTTATCATTGCTAGCTTCTAGCTTTTTCCCGTATCAAAGACTGCGTGTGGTGGGCATCGATCAAGCATTGAATGAATGGTGTCATGAGCCATTACGTTATATATATATATATATATATATATATATATATATATATATATATATATATATATATATATATATATATATATATATTTTCATTCCATTAACTTTTGACAGCACCTGTACATATCTTATTTACTGTGCTATGTTCGTGTTAAAACCATCCACACCCATTCATTTGCGAGAAATTATTCGCACCAGTAATCAAGAAAAAAAAAAGCATGATTTTACTCCCGTCTGTGGCGACCTGAATGTCCACATGTTTGTTCAACATTCAGTGAAGGAAGAGTAACGGTGCAAAAGTTGCTCGCAGAATGCACGCGAAAAGCGTGTCGCCAATTGTTCCCTTTGTCTGCGCAGCTCTACACGCGGCCACGGCGTCGGATCGAGCCAGATGTCTCCGACCTCGTGACAGCAAATACTTCTTCTGTGCCTGAATGGTGAGTCCTTGCTCCGAGTGTGATTACTGCGCGCGCAGTGCACCTGGTTGATGATGGTCGAGAGGCGCCAGCGTGCCTGCAATTACTTCGAAACGGGGCTGGGCTTTTGGCTTTCATAGCGATCTTTGATATAGGTTTTTTTTTTTGCCTTTGCTTTGGCCTGTTTCGATGATATCCTCATGTAATATATATTTGGCAACCTTCCAAAACAACCTTCCAGTTTTCAGTGACGGCGAATTTTCTTGAAAGCTGGAACGTTTAATTGGATTTTGTCGTTTCGCGCGTGCACTGCGCTATCTGATCTGCTCGTGGCTGTTTTGTGTCTGCTCATTCACGATGCTTGTGTTTGATTCCAAGCGCACACCTGATCAATTTCGATCGCCCAGCTGTTTCCGCATCCCGGTCGCCTCTGCGAAGCAATCAAAAGCAAGCAGCGTGATTATTGCGGTCCGTACGCTGATCGATACGAAATGCGCGGTCTTCGTTGTTTTCAGGTGAAGAGATTTTCACAAAGGAATTACAGTCGTGTTCCTTGGTTTTTTGCGTTCACTGATTCACTCTTTCGATAAGGGAAACCCGTAGTGCCGAAAGCAGCATGCGAGCACTCTCAAAATCATGTGAAAAAAAAAAAAATAAGCGGAAAACGCTCCGCTCCACTATTCGTCTCAAAAATAGTTGGCTCGTACTCAAGAGGAAGCTGCAGCTATAGCGCTAAGCTTTTGTGGGCGATTCGCGACTGGCTCGCGTTCACTACTCCGTGAATATCGACAGACCGACATGAAGCAACAGAATTGGCCGGCCTGTGGCGCAACGCAGTAAAGCACGAAAACCTTTAAGAATTCGTCCTCTAATTTGCAGGCGCCAGCTGTAGTTTCTACTTCGGCGCCAAGAAATTTCGGGCGCTGTATGGTGTGCTATACGCGGCACGAAGTTTTCGTCGGCACGAGTTGACGTAGCGACCTGCTGACGTCACAAGAGTAGCGCACTCCACCGTGGACAGGCGGCGTACCTATCCTAACCCGGTCTTTTGTGTGGCATTATACTTTTCAGCCAACTAAGCTCCCTCAGAGAATGTAATTCAAAGCTGCGGTTTTGCGCGTACGGCACGTGGGCAATAACATTTGTGACACTTTGCGAAAACGTTCCAATCTGCACTTCCAGTTACCAGCTGGCGCTAATTTCCGAGAGGTGGGAAGAAAAGTTTAATCGTACTCTTTCTCTTTCTTTTCTTCCCAGCCTAGACATTGTACCCCGCGACTAACTTGGTATCAGATTGCGGGCGATTACGAAAAATTAAGCCTTTTACAGTACATTCACGAAGTTCTACTCTCCTCTCCATAGTTTGTGCGAAGTATACAAAATACTTTGGTTATTGCGGTTTATAGCCGAATGGTTAAACTGTAAGGAGTTCCCGCCATTAGATCGTACTTCACATTATGACCTCTTTCATGAATATATCCTATTGTCGCATTGACAAAAATCATCATTTTCTTCTACTTTTTCTAATAACTTACTAGAACTTCAACTTAAAATGAATACAAAAGAGGCCTTACGTTCTGCATTTTTCCTGATGAAAAATATAGCCTACAGATTCTAAACGTGCTCTTGTCTTCTATAACTGTGACCTTAATCGGGTAGCTCTGCGTCATTTGCGACACTTACAAGATTACAATGCTTTGATTCTTAAGTAAGATCCGCCATTAATGCAGCGGGTCGCCTATGTATAGCTTCGTTTCCGCGTGCTTTCTTTTCCACTAGGTAAGGATTATCTCTGCGTAACGTGGTTGTTCAACTTGCATGACCACAGAAGTTGAGAAAAATGTACTCGTGACCTAGAGGGACCGCCTTGTGGAGAGCTTTACTTCTCTAGTGCGACTGTGGCCGCTTCTCTGTGTTCCTCTTTTATCCGCTTGTCCTGCATGTGGTTCCGATTCGCAGCGCAGGCAGTCGTAGCCTCCAGCACTGCCACGGTTTTCTGCACTTCTCCGCACACCAGATTTGCAGCGCTTGCTAAGTCACTCCTGCATTGACAAAGGCCTGAATACGCACTCGCTCTGCAGGCGTGGCGCTTCATGGGACTTCATCGTCGCCGATTCGCGCGGAACGTCGTCCACCAGAGGGCGGTAGCTCCCACACTAGAGGGCACCTAGCCACCGGCAGATTTCGGGCCCACGCTTCGATTACTTCGAACTTTGTAGACGCACCGGCTATATTTTCCGACTCGCCTGCCTGCTCCTGCGCATTCAGACGTGACCGAAAGTCATCTAGGCTCTGCAGCGCGGAATTGCAGTGCGAAAAGTGAACCGACCCGTCCAAGTTTGCTATTGACAAGCAATTTAGTGATACTGTCCGCGTCAGTTTCTTGCTTTTGGCAAATCCATTTCTTGCCACGTGACCGTTCCCACCGTGAAGATACGGACTCGGTATAACGGCAGACAGTGGCTTCTGGCTGTCATTTTTTTTTCTTTCTATTCTTGTCTCGCTGTCTCTAGCACTTGGTTTTGAGACACACAAATGCAAGTAAATCCACTGCTGAAATTTACTATGCAGTCGTTTGAACCCGTAGCAATAGTAAATTTCTAATCATTTTGCAGTGTACCGCTTTCCGCAAAAAAAAAAAAAAGATCACCAGTTCTTATCACTTCTTCTTGAGTCCATATATATTTTGATTGTTTTGACATCAGTTTCACATTACATTAGTTGTCGTAGCTGTGCGAGCTTAGCCTGTGATAAACTCGTAATTCAGGCCTGCAGTGAAATGAAATCTTTGTAAGACTGCCTTACGGATGTTGGTTATCATATATAGGGAAGAAAATCTGCTTACTTTGCGCTACTCATACACGTGTGGAGTGCGCAGTAAAGGTTTAGGAAAATATAAACCGACTAAAAAAGATTCACATTCTCGGCATCAGGTAAAGTTTCAACATACTCGTGCAAAATATATGCTGGCGATAGGTGCCGCTCTAAAGAATTCAACTTTCATACCCTTTAAAAACAGCGTCAAGGTCGATCGAGATTGGTAATGACAAGAGAGGTGTGGTGTAACGCGAGATCCACAGTTGGCGCAAATGCAAGGAACGCCGCACATTCTGTCGTGACATGCATTAAAATATGTCTTAAGTAGTATGCTGTTTCGACAGTTATATGTGGCGTGCTCTGCATTGAGCAATATGTCTCTGCGCACAGCAGTGAACAGGGAATTGAGACGCATGCAATTGTGTTCTAGCTCGTTATCATCGCTCGAATGATAAGAAATACGTGCTCTTTTATACTACGAGAGTTATTCTACCCTGAGGGTATCAATAAATAAGAGTATAATTACTCCAAATGTCAATGAGAAAGATGGGTTGAAATGCGGGCCAGTTGATTCATAGTAACTTTAAAAAAAAAACATTCACAAAAGGCAAGGGACAAGAGAAGTCGTTGTGGCGTGAACACTCCTTCTCTTGTGCCTTGTCTTTTGTGACTGTTTTTTTTTTTTTGAGAAAGATGGTACACGGCTATATAAAAAAATCGCTCACAATTTAGCGTGGTTAGGCCAAATGCGAATTAGATGCCCTAGCACCTCAGTTTCCACTTCAGTTGCGGTTCGAACTCGGTCTTCAAGGTCAAGCAGTTTCAGACGAAGATCGGCGGCATCGGACTTAAGCTCCGATTACGTGAAAGCGGTAATGAGTTAATGCCCATATATGCCGAATTGGTAATGCTCTACTTTACACTCATAGATCGCAGGAGTCCCTATACCTCTCCGGGCGCAGTGGTGCAGCGGTTAAGCGATGCGCCACTGCCCTGCGATGACATGTGCTGCCACCGGTGTTGCTTGTGAGACCTAGGTTGCTTTTCCCGAGCAACCTAAACGTCATGTCGAGAGGCTTCGGACAGGCAGAGATCGGCGAAATCTACGGTTGGGGGATTTAGTGCTCGCGGATTAAAAGAAAACCGTGCCTACTCGTTCAAGGTCACTGCCATCAAATGATATATCAGGCGTGGTGTGTGGCGTGACCACAAACTCGATCATTCGAGCTTAGGAACTGCAGCACCTCCCTAGTAAACCCCAACCTGTGGCAGCTCATTTACGTGACTACTCGGCTTCGACTACAAATGCAGCACGGAGTTATATAGCGTCCGGCTGCGGCAACTGCACAGCCTTCTGCCTTCGTGGCCAACACTTTGCTCGCCGACTGCGGCTCTCGCATTTGCGAAGTGAAATGGAAGTCATCCTATTGTTTCGACATTTCGGTCACTTCTCAGGCCAACCGAGACATTCTAATTTCTCCAACACCTTGACGTGTGTCGTATCAGTCGCCACTGCGTCGCGTTCAGAACCGCGTCGTACCGCGATCAGCGCGCGTGAAGGTCGCCTTCACGGTTCTCCGTCCGCGCGAGTGCCTGGCAAGAAGCTGCGCGTCCGTCCAGGCGCGGCTCGGACGCAGCCGCGCGGAGTATTTTGGGCGGGGGAAGCGGCTCGCATCAGACTCGTTTGATGCAGTCCAGGCGGGGCCGCCACCGCGGGGGCCCGTGGTCGAAGGCGCGCGCAGAGATCCTAAATTTGTTTACCCCTCGCTAAGTGCGAAGACACCCCTGCCAGCCTTCCCTCCGCAGCGGCTGCGAGAAGAAGCGCCGTCCAACGCCCGGGACGCCTCCTCCGGAGCGAGCCTCGCCGCATCCGGGAGCCCCCGTGACTTATTGGGGCTCGCGCTGTCCCTCGTTCCTTCTCTCCGCGCTGCTCGAGTCCCTGGGACGCTTTTGCCAGCCACGCCGCGTCCGTCTGCGAGCAGTTCAGGCCCTTTGTGTGCGTGTGCTCCGGACACCTTTCACCTTATTTTTTCCCCTCTCTGTCTCTCTCTCGCGCCCGCCGTTTAGTTTTTTTTTTACTTTTCACTTATAACTTACGATTGCAGTGTTCCTGGCGTACTGCTCTTTTCTTGTTTGTTTTGCCGCGTGTGTTCTTTATCGAATGGGTGCTGCTCTTCGTCGCCAAAAAATAAAAACGGTGTGTTATTCTGGAAGGGCTTGTTCATTAGAAGGAGCGAATAGATCGTTGTGGTACATGGTATTAGTTGTATCGCCAGCATACATCGTATCGAGGAACACCATCCCTGGGCTGGCAGATTTTCCCTGATCTTCAGTCCAAAGAAACCATTACTGATCCTGTTAAATGAAGTAACCCCCCCCCCCCCCTTTTTTTTTGTTTCTTTTGCGCCTATGCAGTAACACGTTTAAAATAAGTATTTCCTGTCCTTCAGGGTGAGAGCGCAAAGTGGATCGAAAAGCGATGCCGAACGAAGAGCCAAAGTTTTGAGTCGCTGAAGTCTAAAGCATTATTATAGTATGCTCGTCATTTACGTCCGTCTATTGGAGTACCATCCAGTCGTATCACAGCCTGCTCATACGCAAGAAAGGGTCCGGGTAACCTGACATAGAAAAAGGCATGCGCATTCCGCACCCTTGCCACACTATTGGCGAATTAACGTTTTACAAGGATTCGCGGCATGAAAGTCGGGCAACTCGTTTTGTCCACACACCTGCCTCGTGTCTTCCCGGCGGCTGCCGATGGCGCATCACTTGTCGCGCGGGCGAGAACGCGTTGACAGCGATGACGGCGTCTCTGGAAGCGACGTCGGGGCCACGGCGGCGGCGCACCTGAGCCATTAGCCGCCATTCCCGGCGGACCTCGCGTAACCGCGCTGTCAGTCGCCGCTGATAAGTACGTGCGCGCCGGGCGCGTCCGTTCCTCTCGCCCCGAAGTCCTGTTCTCTGGCCGCATTATCGCGCAGATCGTGCGATATACGCTTGTTTTCGCGTCCGGCGCGCACTATTTATGCGCCTTTTTTGGGATGCACGGCGGTGCCTGTGGCGGGGCCGCGCGCGGAGCCGTCGTGCCCCGTTTCGGGCTCCGCGGGAAGCGCGCGCGGCGGATGACAGCGCGAGGGCGGGGGGAGGTGAGGACGCGGAATGCGAAATCGGCAGGGCCACGTGTGAAATATACGGCTGATAAGACGACGCCGGTTTCCGTTAGCTGCTGCTCCACAACGGTGCTGCTACCCGGGCTCTCGCCACGTCCGGTTCACAGGTTGAGGTCACAAAGAAAATGAGCGGAAGGCGCCTACAGCTACGGTGCGCCAGAAAGTGATCGCGCACGCGCGCCTCTTCGCACACGAACGCCTGGGCAGCGTCGACGTCACGGCGACGACGCGACCAAGGCACCGGAGGGCACCGCTTTGAGGGGACGGTAAATGTGGTCGTCGGGGGGCGCTCAGAGCGCCATCTGTGCGAGGCGCGAATGTGCGCGCACGGAACCAGCGGTGGACTTTCAGACTAGTTTTAAAGTGGCGACAAAGCGGCAGTTTTATTCGACTTCTCGCCAACGGTTGAGCGCTTTACGCTGGATGGTTACGAAGAGCTCAGAAAACGCGGAAACAGGGGAAGAGCATAAGTTTAGGGCATGGGGACTCTTTTACATCGTTACAAACAGCGCTTGTAGCCGTTTCTTTTTTATTTCAGTAACTACAGTTTTGAGCTGGTTTAAATAAATAATTCAGTTCAGTGAACGGCAACAACCTTTTAGTCTGAAGTAAATAAACTAAATATTGTCGCCACGCTTTCATGTTCCTTCCTTTCAGAGCTTCCACAGCGTCGGCTCCTCTACATACTTTCATACATAGAGGGAGAGACAGGGGGTTGTCTAGCCAGCTGCGCTTTCGTTTAACACCCGTGATTCTTTTTTTTTCATTTATTCCATAATTTGGCCTTAACATAATAACTATGTTAACATAATACCGCATTCCAATCGAAGTAGACGAAGCGTAGCTTCACCCCACACGTCCATTTTGAAACGCTGTTGCAACACTTTTGCTCTTTCAAATTCTGTGACTTTTATATATTCCGCTCCTCGTGCAGTTAGCCGCTCCACGCTCCCAAACTGTAATATGAGAGCGCTCAACCTGGCTCAGCTTCACAGCGCGTGACGCCGCCTGCCCTCGGTGCTCGCTGTGGCGGCGCTGCGAGCGCATCCGCGGCCAGTACACGAGACCGCGCCCCCAGTTGCACCCACATGCGGCGACTCAACGCGCGACGGTTGCGCGCGGCGGCCTCCCGTCCGCGCCTTGTTTCAGCCGCCGAGATCATTTACCTCTGCGATCTCTGCAGGCGTACGCCGCGCGCCACGCCGGCTATTCTCTCGGAAAACACATGTGCGGCATCAATCTCCCCCAGCACAGCCGTTGATACGCTTTGTTGATAGCGCTATTTTCGGCCTCGTTCTTTGCGTTTTGTTTTTGTTTGCGACATTGCTTTTCGTCTCCCGCGGATGTGTTGTTGTGTGAGACAGGAGCTGGACACTGGCTGCGCTTGAGACAAGCGCAGGGCTGCGAGCAAGTGGCCCGCGTGCCACCTGCGTGACGAAAAATGAAGCGGGAAGCCGTGTCATTGCACCGCACCGACGTGCGCTTCAGCTTTGGGCAGTCGCCGCCGTGAGACAAGTCGTTCCTTCCCGCTGTAAGGAGACGTCGGAATAACCTGCGTACACGGGCCCCATTACTGGCTTACGTAACCTGAATGAACGCGCGTAGGATAGTTTGCTTATATTTCGCGATGGTTCCTTTCGTTCGATTTTATTCAGTTCTTAGCATTCAGCCGCGCCCATTCCATATGTCTACTTACAGGGGCGCTCCGAGACTGTCGAAAGGAGCAAAAACTGTGTTTGGGCGTAGTAGGAAAAGAACGCTTTCGTAAAGTCCCTTGAAATTGTTTTAACCGCACAACGTGAGGAACTATTCTCTTCCTGCCAGCTGTTGCTCAAAATCTGACTTCTGAGTAAGGGTGGGCTTATCGAACTAGCGCAAATAGCTCCAGGCTGCGCAAAACCATTGGCGAGCAGCCGGGGCAGTTTTTCTCAGCAGACGTTCCCGGTGATGCCTCGAATGATGTTAGTGTAATGAGAAAAGGCTTAAACTCGGTGGTAAATGTATTCGTTGGGAGGTGCGAAGCGCCCGACGCGGGTTGAACAGACAACCGTATATACTGCTGCCCAAGAGAATCACGCGCCACGCCTGCTGCTCCCGCCGTTGGTAACCTTGTCGACTTTTTGATGGATTAAAGCGACGCGAAGGAAGGCAGGCTAACAGCGCAGGCGACACCACCCGTTTCAGTTGTACATCTCCCGCGTTCTTTGCGATCTGTTTGTCGCGTGAAAGCGGCATTTCTATTAAATTTTGCTCGGGGCTGGCCGCCTTCCCCTAGTTCTTCAGGTGAGCCTACCCGACTAAGCCGATGTTCCCCGCGAGCGTTTGTCACTGCAGGTCTATGACTTCCTTTCACGCACTCCTCGTCGGCTTCGCGTCGCGGACTTCACATGATTGATCGAAAGGGCTCACGCCGACTCTCACACGTGATCATCGCCACCACCTCTTTCACATCCGCTTCTCCAAGTTGCCGCACACCTCTATTCTGATACACGGCAGGGCGCCAGGCTAACAACCAAGCTAGGTGATTTCGTACTTACCATTTACGGGCAGACTTTCACGATTAAAGAGGGAATTCTTACCCCGCTCAGGTTGGAAGCCGGGGGGGGGGGGGGGGGGGGGGGGACTGGTCGACGAAACCGCAGATTTGTAAGCAACACTGCAGTTTTTTGTTCCTCTTCGGACATTTCAAGATTCCCTTTCTGACTTCGTGTGTTTCTACGCGGTTTCACAAAGCTTTAGAAGCACTCATTGTATGCCCTATTGTGCCGTAACGGTATATATTCAATGCCATTTTGATTCGCCAGCTACTGTAAACGCCTGCTATTTAATTGGTATTTTCCGAAAGAAAAAAGGCTGACGACGGTATGAGAAGGTATATTTTGCGGGGAAAAAAAAATCGCTAATTCAAGAAACGCTAAATCCTCTGCCTGACGATTATTTTACAGTGGCTGGGGCATACATTGGCCTATGGGAGGAAATAGTTTTCTGAAATCTTATTAATTTGTACATTTTATTTGTTTAGTAATGAGTTTCAGTCTGTTCAGGAATCTACGAAGAACACTTAACACTTCTCGCGATGCTATTGAGGCACCTCTTGTATCGTGCGAGCAAAAAGTTCGAGTGAAAGGCACCTCATGGCTAGCCTTCTAGAGGTTGGCACTGTCAAGGTATTCCGTTACGTACACGATTTGCCAATGCTTTATCAAAGTATGTGGCCCGACACCTAGCTTCTGGCTTCTAGTGTACTATATAAGACAAATTCGCGTCGTAAATGAGAATTTTGGAAAGGACGACGAATCTTCACGTATATGACGAATAGTTGTTTCCAAACTTGGCATTTTTCTCATTATTATCTGTGCACATCAGTCAACAAAAAGTTAGATATTCAGATTTTTCGTGTCAGTTAAATACATCCAGGAAATAAAATACCGATTCGCTCTTCGTGAAAATGTTTTGATGCATTGTTGAGCCTATCCTCCGGCAAGAGCTCTTGGGGCGTAACTCTTTGCTGTTAACGTTCATAATTTCGTTTGCGCTTCTCATTGCCTTTATTTTTGGTCTGTTCTGGGTGAATATTAACTAGCTGTCATTTTTTACGAACATATTGTGCAGCTACATGCGTTACTGCATATTATCAGCAATGGGCAGAGCGCAGTGTTCCTGTAACCGAACCAAGATGGCACAAATGGCAATTGTCCGCGGCCGATGAAACATAAGCAGCTCTTCATGCTGTTCAAAGTCAGGCAGTCGACGATTCCGACAGTTTTAAAGAAGTATACATTAAGAGGAGGTGCCGTCTTTCTACCTTCACCGAGACACCCCAGGTCAACCAAGCAAGCAGTCAACAAGGACATTGATCGAGAGAGCGGAAAATATCCTTTAATGTCTGTTACCGACATTTCTGCAGATATGACCCAGGTTTTCGGCTCTGAGAGTGCTGCATGGACTGTGAGACTGTTTCATATCTGCTGACCTAAACGCCAGGAGGCTAGCTCAAAATCTGAACATCAGTGAGAAGAATGGGGCTGGCAGGATAAGTAGTCAGATAAACTCATAAAGCGGACAGGGAACAAATGTAAATGAATGATTTCGTTAATTGGTGAGTGGATTGATGCGACGAATCGAAGTTGTTGCTTTCTGGAAGCGATTATGCCTATTATTTACTTCGCCCCAAACGCAGTAAATATACTCTATGTGATCAGCTTCATGTGTTGAAGCGTGGAGGTACTAAAGTTGTTGTATGAGGATGTTTCTTCGCTTGTGGAGTGGTCTCATTTACCGAATTCATGGTACCATAGCAAAAGAAGTTTTGAGAGATAAGTTTCAGGGGAATTCGAGAGGTTGTTATGCTTCGACGGGCACGCACAGATTTTGGCCGTGGTTATGTATTTCAGCAGGACAAGGACGCCAAGCACTGCTCTACGCTCGTTAAAAAATTGGTTATGACGAGGGCGGACTTCATGTCGTGTCTAAGCCAGTCTGCTGACCTCAATCCATTTGAACATCTCTGGCAACAGTTGACACGTTGTCTGAGGGACATAAAGGCCAGCAACGCCGAAGAGAAATTCCAGAAGTTGCTGCGAGATGGGGGAAACGCAGACCAGACGGTCATCGACAGCTTCCTGGAAGAGGCTTGGAGCCCAGGAAACTGAACTCTAGTCTCGTCGCTATCTAGCAGTTGTTGGCGCAAAGGTTTTCTCTACGAAGTACGGACAATTTTAGGTTTATGAAGAGAGGTTCTTCTAACCAGAGCCTTATCTTTTCATAAAAACCCACTTAATCGACAGTGTCTTTATCCTCCGGTTAAAGCACTTTTTTTACAAATTTTGTCTTGGGAACAAATTGTGCCTTAATATATTTATGAATATTCACTTACACAGTGCGAAAAATCCTGTATTTTCTTCCTATCCAGCTCATACGCAATGTGTAAGTACAGTCAAAATGTTATAGGCGAAAAACTAAAATATATCTTTTTGCTCACTACTGTACCTGCAAGCGCTATGCGCCTATCTCTAGAAAAAGCTTTCTCCCGTACAATTCGGCGCATTTTAAATGGGTCTAGCCTGCTATTCCGAAGTCTTGCTCCAGGACTTCTGTTTCACATTCTTGCCGCCGTCTAGTAAACAACAGAAAAACAAGGCGTCTTGTTTCACTCTTGTTCAAATAGCTAACTTGTCAGAGTGATTGCACTCGCCGTCGGTGCCTAGAGGGTCGTTAGTATTGTATTCGGGTCTTCAGGAGTGGGAGTAAAGGACCGAAAAGAAAACTACGGAATGCACGACGAGAAGTGGTATACATCAGAACATGACGCTGCTCAGTGCATCTGAGATTTTTTTTTCCCCTTGCCGTGCGCGCTCAATTAACCGGTGTATAGGCGAGCGTTGGAGCATTATTTCTGCATAAGACACATACATGCCTTGCTGTGCTGAGCCTGCTTCACACGTTTCTGCATCGCGAAATCGTTAGCGCTGTTGCTTTTTAGTTAATCAGGCATTGCTAATTTGGCAATAGATTTTTTTAGGCCTGGTGATGCGTCCATACGTACTTGTCCTTAGCTCTTTCACGTGCGTGTACGGTTTATTGTAAACGGCTATTACAATCAATACAGTGTGTATATATTTGGGCATTTGCACCTGATATTGTGATATCGTCGTGACGTCCTATCGAATAGTTTAATTTTCAGATTCATCAGTGTTTGATGAAACGTTGCTTTGCTCGCATGGGCGTCAGTCTTCTCCATTGCGAGGTGTGCGCTTGAGCTCGATACTGAGTAAGAGTTCGTTGTTAACAAAAATCCATTAATAAGGATTTTTTTTCGCCTGCTCGTCATAACTAATGAAATGCTTCAGTGTCTGAGAGGGACAAGGAATCGGTTCGACGAGGCATCTTTTACTCCGAATTTGCGCCATACGTAGGTTTCATTTAACTTGCGTAAAAGACGTGTCGGCGCCATCGAACATTTTCCTCACCGATCACAAACATACATTGTCAAGTTGGATAAAAAAGACTATACGTCCTTAAATTCCGGGTTGCAGTTCCGAATCAAGGCAGTTAAGGCCGTGTTGTATTTATTTTCCCTAAATATGAACTACCACAAGGAATACCTGAGGAGATATGTAGCGCTCAAATGTTGCGATAAGGGGAACGGTTACGTTACGTTAGCCGACCTGTATTCTGCGTAGAACAACTTTCATTTGTCTCCCAATCACTTCAGTTGTCCGCGTACGCCAGTCTGGACATTATTTTTCTTCCCTTCGCGAACTAAAAGAAAATTTCTAAGTTTCTAATCCGAAGATGTTGATCGCATGTAGTGCGGTTCGGTCCGCGGCCACTCTGCAAACTGCTGGCTCTGGTGGAGCATGAAACGGCGACCATCTCGCCGGCGCCCTCTGTTGCAAGGGGCACGGTGTACTGCAGTGAAACCCCCGATTGCCTCGTGATTTTGCCGGTCCGGGGTGCGGAGCCAGCCAGCCTCGGCGCCGGCGAAAAGGACTGCAACGCGGCGGATCGGTGCGCACGCTGGTCCTCTCCTTTCTAAGAAAAGGGAGTTAATGGCGCGGTGGAATTGAAAACTGCGCCGGCAAAGGAAAGAAGGCGGAATGGACGGGTGATTATTGGACTAATGGCAAACCACATGAGGCTGTGCCGGCTCTCCGTCTCGCGCCGCACAGAAGCAGCATCGCGGGCACGCTTGCTATCGGGGAGACGCACAAACAGACGGAGCCAAGCACACAAGAAGGGCTAATGTCCTTAATGGCGCGGCAGCGAGAGAGCCAATCGTTTGCACTGGCAGGCGCATTTTCGCCGAGTAGGGGAGCCCCGTGCGCGCTTATGATTGGAGTCTTCTCCGCCATTATTATTAATTCCCGGATCATTCCTGCTCTTTTTCCCTTCCCTGGCTCGTCTTCTCGCCAAGGCTGCTGTTCATCGCCGTCTCGGCGGCTCGCTCTCGCGCCGACCATTTGTCCACGCGCGTTTGCTTTTCGGTTCTCTTGTTTACGAAGCACGCGACCGCGCGCCGACTTCTTCGCCTTCATTCCTCGCGGCCGTACTTCATCTGCCGACCCAAGGCCTGCCACACTTTCACGTGACAGTCGCCAGGATGTCGCTTCCTGCTTGGCGTAACTAGACGCCCCGTTCTGATCTCCGCCATTGGCCCGCGCACTCTCGCCGCGGACCGGGAAGGCGAATCTGGCGAATGGATCTATCTGTCGCTCCCGCGCCCGTCTCGCGTCTTGCGGCGGTCGCACCGAGACGAGTAGCCGAGCAGCTATAGACTCTGCCCGCTGCGGCCGGTCGCAAGCTCATGACTTTGCCAGAGCCCGCTATATGCACCTGTCTGAGCAATCCACAATCTCAAGAAACCTGTGGCACATGGAACCGACGAGGTTGCCCTTCTCTCCGGTCAAGTTTCATCGGGAACCATTTCGCGCCAAAAGAACTTCCGGTGCTCGGTCTCCATTTTTCTACCGTGCAGCCGTTGTTTTTTGTCTACGAGAACTTTTGCTGCTGACGGTAAAGTTGTTGAAGGTAAATTGTGTGTGATGGGATGGCAAGTTGCGGGATGAAAATTGCAGAGAGAATTTAGAAAGGAAGTGCCTGTGACAGTACGTCACAAACTCAGCGGGAACTTTTTTCATGTAGACGTCTGGGCACACCTTCTTTCTGGGGGACGCTCTAGCACTCTATTTGATACTCGAGAAACAAGGGAACTTAGCATAAGCAAGGAAGTTGTCTGAAGCTGCTGAAAACCTCAAGCTGTCTTGAAGTACAAGAAAGAATCACCTATTCTTTAGTGATTATTTTGCATTATAGGTTATTGGTTGATACTGTTGGTATACGGAGTGCGAAGCTGTGACATCGCCTTTCACTAACCCCATGAGGACAAGGAGCAACAGAAGTCACTGCTTATTCGCTGGAAGTGCCATGGTTAATGATTTTGCTGTAGCACATTGGCATCTGATTTTCTGTTATCAGAGAAATCTGCAGGCGACTGCAAGTCGTTAAGCAAAAAATATGTCCTAGTGCTGCGATAATAATCACTAACGGCTAAACTTTTCTAAGATTTTTTTTCTACTGGTGTATTCTTAAGTCACTTTTGTCGTCACAATGTAGACCACATTGTTGAAGATGGAACTCGCTCCAATCCGAACGAGCGCAGTCTGTGGTGGATAGATGACTTAATGCAGCATCCTCTTTAATCATGGTACAGTAGAGAAGCCCAAAACGAGCACTATTGACGATTTGTAAGCGTAGTCTGCAAATATCCAAGCGCTCCCCGAAACGCGTAGTAAATGGGGGCCAAAACTACAAAGAATGTCATTAGATTGTGAGTGCGCACTATGGTCTTTGTTTCGTGCGACTTCTGAACTTCTGGATTCAGCTCATAGTGTTTTCATTGTTACTAACACTATCCCCTTCGACCTATAGATGCGTACGTGAAGGATTTTGAGCGTGATAAGTAAGACGCCGCCTCGTTATTTGGTTCTGCCTGCCCCGTTCAGTGCACTCTGACTGCGTGTTGCTATACTTTCGTGTGTTGAGTGCGCTTTTACACGTGTAAATCACATGAGGGTGATTTAATCGAAATGCGTCAGCCTTCCACAGCTCTGCCGGCATTCTCTGGGAGTTAATGGATTCTCGCAACGCGTTCGACGTTTTCCTGCGTGAGGTTTGAAGACGAGAATGTCGCAACGAGTGAAAACTGCACTTTGCCGTGCCACCCCCCCTCCCTCCGCCATCTTCGCCTTTTCCGGTGCCCCATCGGCTTAAGCGCGTCCGCCGCCGCTTTCCTAATGACGCCACGTGGTAGGAAAAAGATTACCGGGAATGCGAACGATAAAAGCGCCTTTTCTTCTCGAAATGCTGTTTTTCTCGCCGGTTTACTCGCCAGCACTCGGCCTCGCTTTCTGTCCCAAAACGAGTGCGTTTCAGGTGGGCCTTCCTTTCTTGGCGCGCGTTAATTTCGTCGCAGAGTGGCTTTTCGTGAGCCAGCGTGTTTTTGTTGGCGCGTCCTTATTGCGCGATGATTAGTCGTGGGCTGCCAGCGGCTTGCCTTTGCCGCTTCCGGTGCCGCGTGCGCGCGGATGTGGAGGCAATCAAAACGTCGGAGGCGCAAAGCGTTAGGACACAATCACTCCTCCACCGTGTGTAGGGTTCAGCTTTTCGAAATGCGTCATCTCTCTCTCCTTGTGCTCCCTTCGTTCTGTTGTTATTGTTGTTGTTGTCTTTAGTAGGCGCATTTGCAGTAAGCGATTGTTTCTAAGCGCTGCTAGAAGTGTGTAACACGTATACCTTACAGAAAATAGTGCGTAAGTAGGAAACTGGTAAGGACTTCTGGGAAACAAAACTTCGTGCGTTGTAATGAGGTTGATTACTCTCTGCTCTCAGTCTCAGAGAAAAAAAAAACATTACACATTGAACGCATTGAATTCTCTACACTACAGTCGCATATAGCTCGCATGCAAATTCACGAAAACGGAAATAAACCTATTTCTTAGTCGATCTGTGTGTTTGCTTGCATCTTAGTACTAAGTGGCTATTATTCGCATCCTACAGCGTTCACTTCGCCTGCACAAATTGGTTGATTAGTTTATAGGGTGTAACGTCCTAAAGCGACTCACGCTATTAGGGACGCCGTAGTGGAGGGCTCCGGATAACTTCGACTACCTGGGGTTCTTTACCGTGCACTGACATCGCACGGTACACGGGCCTCTAGCGATTCGCCTCCATCAAAATGCGACCGCCACAGCCATGATCTAACCCGCGTCTTTCGGGTCAGAAGCCGAGCACCATAACCACTTCGACTGCGCAAATATTCGCCTCTAAATTCATGCACCTGTGCATAATGGCCGTACTTTTCCTGATAGCGCACACTTGGCATTTATTTTTGTTGATGTTGTTTTGATGAATCTGCTCAAAAAAAAAAGTTATGCAGATGTGATGTTTACTCCGCAAGCACTACTTTTCACTTTGAAATCGAGAGTGAATATGCTGCAGGTTTAACTTGGAGCTTTCTTCATAAATCGTCTGTTATCATTGGTGAATATTCTCCCGTAAAAACTTTTTTGTCACACTACACTAATCGGTGAGATTTTTTCATAATTTATAAATTTCCACACCAAACGAAATAAAAAGCACATAAACAGGACTTGAGCTACTTGCAACTCGCATTTTCTTCAGGAAAATCTTCCAATGCAAGCGCATGATTACTGTCTTTAATGCTTGCGTCGAGTGGGCCACGGATATTATGTTTTTTCTGCGAATTTTTTTTTTCATGTTGTCACGTATTTGCAGTACTGTGCCTGTATTCTGAACTTTCATTACTTTGAACTTTGGAATATGAAATCTTCCTTTATTATATGGGTTTGTTATACCGAAGACAGTTTGGTGTGTGTGAGATGCGCTATCATGCAGGTGGACTTACGTCTTAACAAACAATGGCCAGTTTATTGACAAAGAACTAAGAGAGTTTGAGCTGTCAATAAAGAACTCCCAACGACTGTATCTACCTGCTCACTGCCTTGTCTACGGCTGTCAGTCGCGGTTGCAAGGAACCATGGTAGGGAACAACTGTAAGATTTCGGATGCGCACGGTTTTATGATTCTGTTCCATAAAGAAAAAAGATATGCAGGAAGTGTGTAGCCACGATCCGATTTTGTTACGCACTAACTAGATGACAAAGCTACATGAAAGTTAGGCAAATGATGATTGTTGTTTGTCCTCCGTTTTCCCAGAGTATGAAACTCTCGTGAATAGAAAGTGAGTTGGGAGTAGCAACACGATCTGACAACTGACAGAATTGAGTGCGGTGCTTCACAAATTTTGGAAACCTAATAAAGGCCGCTTTGTAGCTGGCTGCTTAGGATGTAGTCAGTTTCATTAAAAAAAAAAGCTGTTGTTTTTTTCTGGCTCTCTGTTCTTCTTGCTGGTTTACATTCTTTTATGGCTGCCCCACCATACTTTTTGTCATTACTTGTGTCAAAACATTTTTGATAGAGCACCTCCACGCGCGCACTTCTCAATACGCAACTGTGTGCGCGCGTGCGTGTGCGTGTGTCAAAACTACTTGTGTCAAAACATGCTCGATAGAGCACCTCCAGCAACTTCCCAATAAGCAACTTATTTTTATCAGCAGCAGTGATTTGAAGATTACACACGCACACGCACACGCGCGTGCGCGCACACACACGCGCACGCACACGCACGCACGCACGCACGCACACACAGTTGTGTGCGTGTGTGTGCATGCGTGTGTGCGCGTGTGCGTGTGTGTGTGCGTGCGTGCGATCAGTACGCTAAACGTCCAGGTAATACCATAATATTCTCCCCTTCCAGTACTTGCTTCTGTTGTTATAAATTTACAACGTTCTCGCTGGAGTACAGTCGCGATAAAAAGAAATGCGAACAGGGTGGCGCCTACGTGCTCCGTTTTTCGAATTCGTTTTCTTCGCGCTTGTACAAAAAAAAAATTACCCTGTAGAGACGTCCGTGGTTGCATACTCTGTCTCTTTGTTTCCATCCAGGTGCAAGCACGATGCAAAAAAATTGCGAAAAGTGGGGCATGTAGGCGTCGCTATGTTCGCAGTTATTTTTATCGCCCCTGTGTTCATAAACGGAGCTCATCAAACAAGGCAGTTGGACTTGCAATGGCCTTGTGAGAGATACTATATTCACATGCTAGATAATATATGTCTAGAATTGTAAGGCATGGTGTAGTATGCAAACGACTGCGTAAATGACGCGCTATGGAACTGGAAGAAGAGAAAGAAAACAAGCAAAATGTGGGAGTTATGTGATGCCGAGTTTGATGTCTATTATATAACAATGACGAGTTGCTGTCAATTCAGTTTTTGGATGTTAGATTCCTTAATTTCTGCTTATTGTCCGAGGGGTACGAGAACAGAGAACCGGGTGCATTATTTTTACTAATCATCATAGTCATCATCATAGTAATGGTCATCATCAGATTTGTATTGTAGCTTAAATGATGCAGTGCCAGGCTGAAGTGACAACGTGCAGTGACATTTGTGTGTGAACTTGCATGCGCGATACGTTAAAATACATTGTGGAACTTTGCAGTGCTCTTTTGGTTCTGCTCTGTGATGAAGTTTGTGCTTCTGATGTCTGCAGCCCTTTAATCTTTCGTGCCATTAAGCACTGTCAAAGAAAAAGAGCAAAGAACCTGCGTGGGAGCTTGATTGACTTCTCCAGTCGTCTCGACCCGAACATGTGTGACAGCACCTTTTAATGCCAGCATAAAATTATTTTTGTGTCTGAAATACGCAAATGAGACACGTCACCGCCTTATTCTCTCGTAGGAAAAACTGCGAAGATCAATCATAAGAAAAGTGACAGCATCTGATATATAGCGTGAATTGTTGGCAAGAATCTTAAAGGCAGGAACGCTTTCTTTGCATCCGGAATTTATGCTGGTTTTTAGCTGTCTACTGGCCGCTGGAGGGCTACGAGCAGATTTTGAGCAAATCCATCTTATTATATTAAGTAACAGATCGTGGGAAGTTTGGAAGTAAACAGGTACCTTTTCAACACATTTTAATGTTGCTGCATCTAGTCGCTAAAAGCTCCGTTGAGAACAACCTGTCTGTCATCAGTGATGGTCCCTAACCTTAGACCGAATTTTCCTAGTTGTTTTGACGTCTGCTTGATACGTTAACAAGACGACAGTCCTCTTGGGTATTGGCTCTCGTCTGGGGAAATAATTAAGGTTCTCTGTGTTGTTGGAGCACGGTGCGATCGAATTTCCTATTTCAGTCCGCGCTCCAATTAAGTCAGCGCAGGTACGCCTGCTTACCGCTGTTGGTTGGTGCGAGGAACCGTCGGCGGCGTGTTGTTATTCCCTCGCGATAATTTCGTCGCGCTGATCCCGCGCACTTTTCGCCTGTTTTCGGCCGGCACGCGCGCGCGGGCCCCCGAGGCCCGCCCATCAGAATGTAAAGAATCTGTGCCTTGATTAACGCCGCTGCGATGGCGGGCATTAGGAGTCTCTCCGGTGAGACAAGCGGCGCGCCTGGCTCGTTTTGCGCCGGTGGGCTCGCGCGCCCGGGGCAGCCTTCTCCTCGCCCGCGGCCCAGCGCAGTCCGGCGCAAATTTTCTAATCTTGGGAGCCTAGAAACAGGGGAATTTTCTTTGCTCCGGCGAAACGTCTGATCCTGAAAAGAACAGCCCCCGAGTATTTTCCCTCTCTTGATTCCCGAGCTCCTGTTCCTCCTTTCTTTTGGCGCTTTTATTCTTGCGCCTTTCCCTGTTTTCTTTGGCGCTCTTTGCCTTCTCCCCGATTTCTTGCCCCGTGCCTCCGTTTGTTTTACTTTTTCCCTTCCCTCGTGGCCCGCGCGGGCTGCCTCTTTGTGCTATGGTTTTGTATTACCTGTGTTGGGGAAAGCGGTGCGATAAAGAACGACGAGAAGGAAGCGCGCGCCAAGGGGGCGAAGAGGAGGAGGGGGAGCCAAGAATCAGAGGAGGCTCTCGGGGGCGAGGAAACTGGGGAAGGACGGGGAGGGCCGGGCAGGAGATAAAAGAAAAAACAAGGCACGTAATTCGAAAGTCAAGATGGCGACGCGAGGAGAATTGGGCAGACGAGGCGGAGGGCGAGAGCTGCAGATGTCGAGGGGCGAAGCGTTTCGCCGTTAATTAAAGTGGACGTTCGGCACGCATGCGCAAAGGGGCCCATCGCTGAGGCACGCCGAAGCTGCGCGGCTGCTGCTATCGGAGCCATCGCCGTGCGCGGACGTGGGCGAGGGCGGTGCCGAAATGCGACACATAAAGAGTCACTTTAGGGCGACGGCAGTCGGGCGCTCCCCATTGCGAAAGACTCAGCAGCGCTGCAGTGCTGAGCACTGCGAGTGCGGCCCCCAGGCTGCACGGCGCCTGTTGGCCAGTGCCACGACTGGCCGGTGCACGTTCTGGTTGTGCGAGAGGAGCTGCCAGCGCTGTCCTTGGCACAGAAAAAAGGGCTTTATCCTGAGCGACAACAAAGAGGTAGTCCTAATAGAAAGTATAATCGACGTCGCTCACAGCTAATCTGTGCAATTGCCGCCGTTGTCTTGCGGGGTTGCTTTCCTGGGTCTTCATGCAACGCAAGTGCTTGGTCAGGGAGCCAAATATACACAACTTGCGACCCCGGCAAGCGGCCGGTCGCTGACCTGCGGCGTCTCATGAGTCGTGAATACGACGAAGCTCGATGTGCTGAAGTCTTTGTGTCGCGGGTTCCCACCCACTGATACTGTTCCCAGCCTATCTGTAGTATCGAGTAACATTGAAATGTATCGTACTTTGACCAATCTCACATGGTGTCCTTTCTGTACCTGCTTTGGTGTTTTTCGTACTGAGGATGATGCAGGCCAGTTGCAATATTGAAATTCAAAATTCAATAAGCAGACTTTCTTACAAATTGCGATGCCTTAGATGTCACCGCTCGTTTTCATATGGCAAGGCTGAGGAAACGCTGCCAGCTTAAAGTGGCGCCTTTCACTCATCCAAACAGCAGCTCAGCGACACTGCTTTTATGCGTATATTATGGCAGTATGTGGGTTCTTGTGCTTCTCCCTCCCCGCAAAACAGCAGAGCGCGTTCATTGAGATCTTGTTTTCCTGTACTACTTTTTTTTAAATTTTTGATCCTAGATAAATGAAGCGTTTCTAGTGATGCCAAATGTTGTCGTCAGCGTAAAAAAAAAGTCATTGGAATGGGTGTCAGTGGAAGACTCCCTACCGTAAAAACTTCGTTGAAGTAAAACACATTTGTCTTATCTTCCCAGCAGACATGATCTTCAACGTTACACCGCTGTTTAGACAGCGGTAAAGTGGTAGTAACCATTATCACCAACCTGAGCACAGTCATCGGGCTGCAAAAGAACGCTGTGCAGTGTTCTAATTCTTTCTAGTTGTAAAGCGTTGTGAGTGCGGAAAAAAAAAATTGATACTGGCCAGGCTTCTTTTCTTTGCTTTTTTAACTGCGAAGACTTAGAAATCTGTCCAGCTTTTCTGTGTTGCTGTATGACTATACGCTCAGGTCGATGTTAATGACAGCTGTTTTTTTTTTCTAATCTTTTGAATGCTACTCCACTCGGGCTGTACTCATTTAATTAAGGCGGTTGCGTAATTAGGTGCCAATCCCCAAGCAAACAAAAAACCAAAGAAAACTGATGGCGCAGTGGCAGCGTCGTTTGGAAAAGAAACGTGCAGCAGTATGCTGGCCGACCGCATCTGCTATGGTCTTGCACGCTGCGCAGGTGTCCGGATATCATCGTCAGGCCACTATTGTCTCTGCGAGCCCAGTGAGGCATCGCTCATGGGGACGAACTCGCTCCTCTGCGAAGCGCAAGGCTCTCCCATGTTTTCGTTCCTTGCGCTTTTCGGTGACACTGAGCGATCGCTGGGATGCCGGTCGTCACAGGTGCGTTACCTGTGCCTGCGCACAGCGCCACGCTTGGCTCTGAAGAGCGGCCCATTTGGGTTGGGCGACGGCTTTCGCTACCGCGTGCCGCCAATACACGTGCGACTTTGCAGGCTGCGCTAACTCGGCAGCATTTATCTCTTGTCAAGCATAATAAACATGGTGTTGTCCACGTTTCATTCATCTAACAGCTAGGAAGGATCCACGCAGGTGAATGCCCTCAGTTGTCTATTTGCTTGTTTGCACGCGATGTCTACGGAGGTAGTCAAGAAATTGGTCCTATAATATATATGGAGCTCTTCGTTTTCGAGTTGTATTCTTTTTTTCAGAATTGGGGGGGGGGGGGGGGGTGAATCGGCTGCTACTTTTAAAGTTCAAATTCGGGTAAAAATCGGGGTATTCATTGAAAAGTTTGACAATTTTTCCTGTAAAATCAATTTACTATAAGCACATTTCTCGGTGCGGGATACAAAATGCTCTCTTTTTCGTTAATTCTTTTTACAAATAACCTTTAGATGACAGCTTGACAAAAACTCCTCGCCAAGTGCGGTATATCTTGTCTCGTATCTTGTCTTGTGTTCTTTCATCGTCCTTTTTAAGTTGTTTCGCGGTAAAAGCTTTCCGCGATGAACCAACTCGCCCAGCAGAACGTTTTATTGAACTTGTCTCGTGTATTGCAATTGTTTCATCGCATATATACCGTCCCTGTGTGCAAGATTTCTGCATCTGTGCTAGACCTGCTTTTCTTTGTTTCACCACAGGGCCCATTCGAAACGCTCAGCCGTCTTGGAGCAGCAGGGCGTGATTAGGACGGGTGGCGCTGGACACAGTGCCAGTGAAACATCCCGTCTGTGCCTGTGTTCTCGCCTCTCGCTTCTCAAACACACTTTTCGAACGTATCCGCAGATTAAGCCAAGCGTTAAATCATTTTTTAGAGCCATCAACAGGTAATTGAAGGTGCCTTTTTAAGAATAAGCACAAGGCAACCGCTAGTTTTCGTGCGATGTCTTCAGCTTTGCGCAGTGGAAAACTCTACTTTCCTGACGGTGGATTTTTGCGTAGAAATCGGTTCTAACCTGAGTTTTTTAAAGAAATAGTTGTTTGTCTTGCAGAAAACCGAGTGAAACCGTGTTATACCAAAAAACGAAGAGCCCTGTATGTAATGGAACCACCTCCCCACTTCGATCGCCTCCATTGCAGACGCCAACCTGTTTAAGAATACCGTTAGGGATTATATAATGGGGCGATACTCTACTAATTCTATTCGTTTTATTGTTCTTTTTTATTTTTACCCACGCCTCTCTGTAATGCTTCGGCCCTGAGAGTAATTAAATACACCAATAATATAGGTTACGTGCTGGTCCAGCTCCACTATACTACAATGAAAAAGCACTGAGCCCCACATACAGGCAGTTGTAGCCTTTCCTGAATTAGATGTGACCTCTGCGCATAGGCACAGACCTTTGCGACTGGTATTAATTTTTTTTTTTTACAGCGCTAGCTGTTAGTGCGACGCCAGGGGCAGCCTCGTCGTTGTCCGGGTAAATTGAAGCCGTCCACACAGTTACGTGAGCGCCTGCTACTTGGAGCCTGCACGCCCGTGAAGTGGAGCGGTAGCTTCAACGACTAGAGCGTCCTGATGTACTTACTACAAGCTCGCGATGCTGTGATACGCGAACGGCGCGGAATAGCGCGCCCGCTAGGCCGGATGCCTGATACAGGCTAACCACGTTGGTGGCACTCGGGCATTTGAGCGTCCATTCGAAACAAGGCGCGTTCGGCTTTGCGTGTTTGGTGTGCTACGTGCCCTCAGGGATGGTGCGAATCCCAGTGCTAGCTGTACGCGTAACCGCCTCGTTCACCAGCGACAGCATAAGAGGGCCGAAGTTAAGCTGGAGGCTCTGTGATGGTTTTCTGGTCATTTTTTTCTTTCATTGGTTCTCGCAAATTCAGCAAACAGGGTGCTGCCTCATTGCGTAGGTCATAGCTGTGTTCATGTCCTCGATCCGCACCCGAATTCCACTGTCGTGCCTAGCGCCTGGCTGATAAGCCGCGTTTCTTTTTCCGAGAAAGCGCCCGCTACAGCTTAGCTTAGGCGGGAAGGTTCTGAACGTCGCGGCAGCGTTGAAGATTCGCTGCCGCAGTATAAACACCGGCTGTCGGCTGCTTCCTTTCGCAGCCGTCTTTATTCGCGAGCCGCGGCGCAAGTTTGCGAAACCAGAAGCGACGGGGGGCGGTGGAGCTCGCCCGGGTGATGGGGAGCGAAGGAGGGAGTCTCCGTCCTCGCATGCAGAGACTATTAGGGCCGCCAAGGCAAATACGCTCGGGTTCCGCGGGTGCTGCTGCTGCTGCTTCATTAGCCCTCTTTCCCGGGGATTCCACCTTCGGCAGCGCCTGATGGCCATCCCGTGCGGCCGGCGCCACCGTCGCTCCCTGATTCTATTTCCTGCCGAAGGGCGGCGCTAGCGCTTAATTAAAGCTCAAGCGCGCGTGCGCAGCTCGTTGCGCACGCGCTTGCATATTAATGAGACAATTATAATTAAGGGAAGCGCTGGAGCGCTCCCTTTGCCCAGCATCCCGGGACGATGCTGCGCGAGCTGGGGAAAAAGGGGAGCGCGCGCTCGCCGTGATGGCGCGGCCTTCCGGGGCGTGCGCGGGACTTGAGATTATAATTAATGCCCTGCGGTCATCTGGCGCCCTGCTCGGGCGGCCTGACTGGCGCGGGATCAGCGGCGCTGGCGAGGGCGGGATCTCACGGTAAGTGCTCCGACGCTGTCATATTGGCCTTCCAGACGGAATGGTTCACTCCAGCCCGAGGGTGGTGCGCTCAGCCCTGCTCCCCCCTCTTCTTTCTGCTCGCTTAGTGACGTGGCTCAGCTTTGGCCTTTCTCCCTTTGCTTCCTTTTTAGTCTCCCTTTCGATCTCGTTATCTTTCAATTTCCAAGCTGAGAGAGGGGCATTCGTGCAAGCAGGGAAATGTCAGGAACTAGATTGGTGGGAAAAATATTGTGACGTCTCGGTTCAGAGAAAACTCTAGCGCAGTATAGTTGCAGTTTAGTTTTTTTTCTTAAACTCCGTGATTTTCACGCAGTGGCACTTTTTCGAAAGAATTGCGCAAAACGAGCGCACACTTTAGTGTACCAACCACATCTATCAGTTCTTTACAGTGGGGACAGATTCGGGATATGACTTTAGAATCTCTCGTATTAACGCAAAACGACTGATCGCGCCAGCGGGGAGAAAACTTTTGTCACGACCTGGCGAAGCAAGTACGCTGAATATACAGCAGAAAGCAAGGGCGCATGACTGTTGCTCCCCTTGAAGGGGGGGGGGGGGGGGGGGGGTACCGAAGCACTGAAGTGCACACTGACGCCGCTGCGATGGGAGAGTGGCTTTTGAAGAGGCGACCGAAATATCTACCTGGAAAACGATGTTGATGGCGGTGAGCGCGGATGTGGCGATTATGCGGTTCAGACCGACTGGCCTCATAAAGGCTGCAGCTTCGCCACAGCGTTCGGGGTGGCTACTGCGAAGCGCGGCGGCCACCCCCACCGTGGGTGACCGGGCGCCCGGTTGGCGGATGCTATCAGCAGCAGGTCGGCCCCGAGGAGCTTCTTGGCCGGTGATTGCCGGCTGGACCGTTATTCGGAAGCGCACAAAGACGTCCCTAAGGGTGCGCCGTGGCGCGGGAGAAGGAGGAGGAGGAGGGAGGGAGGAAGCGACCGGCAGTGCGCTCTGATGATGCCCCTGATTGTTCTACGGGCCGCCGTCAGTGCCGCTGCATCGCCGCTCGCTTGGGCCGCCGGGCTGCGAGCCGGAAGTTTTATCACGGCCGAGACGTTTAGAGAGGCCAAAACGGACCGGCAGCAGCCAAAGCAAACAGGAACACGCCGCCACCGGACCATAACTCCTCATCGGAATTGTCGTTGCCATCCTAATAGGAACTCCTAATGCCTCGGTCACTCCGGGTCTGCGCTGGCCGCGTAGGTACATAATGTGCGCGTAATGGATTGATGCCGGCGTAGGTGCGCGGCGTGTTTAATCCTCATTTCGCCGGGTCGCCCGGACTACGGGTGCCGCCGCGAGGTGTCGTGCGGAGTGGTCCGCGCGCGCCTTAAGCAAGATCCACTGTTTCCGCCATATGGCTCATCAACGCGGCCGATTTCTCCGCAGCTGGCAAGCGCGCCTCATTTTGGCTGCTTCTCGTTAGGGGCGTCGCGATGTTCTGGCCTCAGGAGCTGGGGAGGGTTTCAACTTCGGGGGCGTTCACACGCACTTCCTGGGAGCCACGCCCGGCGACCTCCATGCATTTCGTGCGCTCTTGTTGAGTATACATGCGCCGAGCTCTCGAGAGTTTGCGTCTTCTTGTGTTCGTTCCGCGTTTCTTATTCCGCCACCGACGCTTGAATCGGGAGCGCTGCATTACTTTGCATGGAGAGTATATGCGCTGTTTCGATGGATGCGTCTCTTTTGATATAGTAACCTCCAAGCCGAGTAGGCTGAGGCGTTAAACTTTCCTCTAGAACGACTTTAGCGAACGGTGCCGCAGGGTTCGCATAATTTCTTTTACTGCGTGCTGCTCCTGATATCGCAGAGGCTCTGTTTCTCTGTCTTCACCGTTCAATCAGTGTTCGTATAAGACACTAGAAGGCAGTGCGCCCAGTCAGGGTGCCTTGTATTGAATCCCGGCCTTTACAAATGTGCATTAGAGTGCTTATCCGAGGCCATTAATTTGGGCCCCACTGCGGTAGGCAGCACAGCTTTGGCGCAGTTGCTCACGAGCGCAGCCGGGTCTCGGACCCGTTCAAACTTCTCGGTCTGCAATAACTTCAGTGCATGATTCCGTGGCGAGGCGAAAGTATGAGACACCTTTCCATTCAGCGCCTTTCCTCTTCTCCGTAGCTTCCTAAAGCATGAGACGCTTTCTGGCGGTCACTGTCCAAGCTCTGCGGAGCCGTCGCATGAAATTCGTCGAGAGTGAGGGAAATTCAGATCTGGTGAAATTTCTGCGAAATATGGTGGAACCAAAAAAGTAGGTTGAGATTTCTGTCCATATGCACCCTCGCGAAGTAATGTGGAACAGGCTTGCGTCAAGCCGCTTTCGATCCCCCCAGACCCGCGTTTCCTAGAAGAGCGCCATAGCACACGGAACTTCGAGCGCTTGAGGCAGCCTGCAGCTGTTCGGAGAACCGGCGTATGCATCAAGCGTTTAGGCTGCGTGCAGCATCTAGTCCGAGTATCCTTTAGCCATAGAAAAATTCATGATGTAGGCGTGCCGCCGGTGTCGAAAAAAAATTTACAGTGATGTGTCTTTTTTTCCCCCTTATTTACATTTATTTGTGCGGATCTAGCTCGCAATAACCAAGTAGGAAGTAACAGGTTTCGTATGGAAATGCTGTTTTTAATACACCTGGCTTTAAAAGCTAGACGCTGAGCGCCAGTTAACGCAAAATTTGTTCTTAGTTAAAATAGCTGCGGCCTTTTCTTGTTATGTAGATGTTAGTCCGGCAGAAAATGACGCATTTATTTCGGTCGAAATTGCGTTCAGAAAATTTCCTGCCGCTCGGTTCAAACTGGTGTGTCGTCCAAACCAAAAGGACTCCTTCATCACGGCTTGGAAGTGAACGGCGGTGTAGCCTATTATAGCTTCAGGGATCCGAGCTAGAAATCGCTCTTGACTTACTGCAATTTCCTCGAGATACCGACCGGTGATGCCAACTCCTGTATTTCATTCTGTGGCCTTTTCTAGCTTAGCTCCGTTTCGAGTGAAAGCAGCATCTCTGTCGTTAGAATCCAGTACCCTGCCAATACAGGATAACTTAATTTTCTCCTCACTGTCCCGCCTTGAAGTACAGAATTCCCTAGACAATATTTAATCACATTAGTGGCTACTTCTCGTAAATGCTGTGCTCATAGACCCACGTCCCTCGAGGCCTGTACGGGCAAGAAAGAACCACACGTAAGCGACGGGATGTTTTGAAAAAGGTGAGGCTGGAATATAACTAAATGCACTGCGGTGTGCTTTTCTGCTAGTCGTCCAGCTCACCAATTTCAAGCAACAGGTACTATACCTCTACCGCACTTTCGTGCATCGAGAACAACTGAGGCATAACTAATGTTCTCCTCTCTTCGTTTCCTTTGTTAGTTAATGTCGGTAGTGTATGGTGAAAAAAATTAAATCGATAATGAACAAAACATGTTGCTCATGCCCTGGGTGCTTTGCATTCAGCTGGCATACTGAACGGAACGGGTAACAAGCTCGTGTCGCGCGGCACTGGTTTGCGACGATTCATGGTGCGACAGAGCGCTTCCCAGGATCCTCGGGTTAGCTACATTGTTTGAGCGTACGCTCACTTTGATACTGCCGAGAAAGTCACAGCGTCGCCATTTGTGTTAGGTATTCTGTTTTGCTTTTGAGGCATTGCAGTCATTTTCCTTTCCCATTGACTGGAAGCCAGAGGCTCTTCGTGGCCGCGGAGGCCTTCCCGCTGCTCGCCGTGTGGGGAGGGGAAGGGTGGGGGGAAGCAGGAGAGGACTTTGCGGTTTCTTGGCCGCCTTCGATTCGCGCGGCGCGGTCCCAGATGGCCAGTCACTTGGCGCTACATTTCGCCTAACCAACTTGTATACGTTGCACTTTGGCTCGTTTGTTGCTTCACCTCACAAGGACATCTCGAGAGTCGCCGGAAGAGGGCGAGCGAAAGGGAGGAAGTGCGCGACGGAGCCCCTGAGAGAGATTCTGCGTGTATCCGTGTTCTGCGGCAGCGGCGACGACGCACCCCGAAGATTTTTCAGAGCGGAATAGCTTCGTGGGGAGCAAGCGGCGCAACTTTGAAGGGGAGGTTTCCAGAGGAGGGACGTCGGCTTCCGATGACCACTTTGGCGAAGTTTTAATGAGTTGGATGCTGCAATGATTTCTCCACTTCTCCTCTTTCTCCTTTCTCTCTCTCTCTCTGTTTCGTTTTTTTTCCCCCCTTTAAAGAAAAGATTTCTTCTTTCTCTGGTTTCTCGGTTATCCGGACAGTTTTCTGCCTGTCTCGCATGTTGTGTTATTGTTTTCTCCGCCGTGTCGCAAGAATGATTGGCCGTTCGAAGCGGAAGGCGGTGCCCGTCTTGATGAAAACAGTAGGAAACAAGTCAGTTACAGCTGGTCTCCACTTTTTTTCCTTGCTGCTCCCTTTGTTTAGCAGTGGCAGAGGAGCGGCGAGAAATGAATCGTGAGTTTTCGAGAAGGCTGAAAAGAGGATGTTGCAGAAAATAATTCCGAGTAAGACACTGCGGGCCGGGCGTCGTCGCTGCGCCGTCGTCCCCGGGGCGGCTGACGACGTCCGCGCTGGGCCGCGCCTGCTAATGGACAAAAGCGCCCGGCGCCGCTGCTCTCATTTCCCACTGGCCACTTCTTGCTCGTCATTGCCGCTGCTGCTGGTACTCCTGCTAAATAACGCCGCGTGTGTATATATATATATATATATATATATATATATATATATATATATATATATATATATATATATATATATATATATATATATATATATATATATATATATATATATATATATATATATATATATATATATATATACCCCCTTTCTTTTGTGTGTGTCTCCATGCGTCAATGCGTGGCTGCACAACTTCGCTTCCTGCGCAATATACCCGGCGAAATGCTGACACGTGTGGAACTTGTTCGCCCCTTAAGATACCGGTGCAGTAAGCCTCTTTGTGTGGCGATTCGAGGGCAGGCTTCAGAGCGAGCGCCCCCTATGCCTCTTTTGACCCTTCTTGAGCGAGTGGTTGAATGTAAAGTATCGCTGCCGCCCTTTAGCGCGTTTTCGATTGTTTCCGTAGTGTGCATATGTTGCTGCGTGACATTCGCCGTCATTCGAATAGACCCAAGGAATACGTTCACGCTTGTTATTCCTGGATCATATTAAAATCCTCGCAGCCCTCTGATGAACGCCAGCATGTCTTTTTTTTATCGCATTCTATTGCGTCGTATTATCCTGAGAATGCAATAACGTCAGAATATCAATGAACTGGTTTATTATTCTGCTGCAGGTTCACCACCTGGGCTGTGCCTGCAATAAATGAAGAAAGACTGAACTAAACAGGAGCGCATAGCGGTACAGTGCGTCCTATAAGCTGCCCCTGGTGTAACTAGTGAAGGCAGGAAATGGAAGCAACGCATCGCCGCGCCATTATCGCTTTGCCGTCACCGACGGTTGGCTGGCGAAAGATACGCGTTGAAGCCGCGACCCCGCCAACGGGCGGAATGCGACGGCGTCTCACGCTGGCCCTCGTCGCGTGCGATACGGTGCGAGGGGGCGTCCTCGCGCACGAGGAAACCGCGAAATATCCGGCCCAACGGGCAGGTAAAAGGGGAGCGGTGCGAGCCCCGCGCTCTACTCCATGGAAGAGCGATGGCCAGCTTTGTGACGCGCTTCCCCGCGTGTCGCGGCCGCGCTCATAAACATCTATCTCCCGGTGTATATAATTTCTGCCTTCTTTCGCTATCGGCTTTGTGCGGGCTCTCCGGACTCCTTATCTGCGGTTATAATTCCTAAGACACGCGGAGACATTTTAAATGTCGCACGCGGCTCCGCTACATGGCCGAGGCTTCGGCGCGGGAGCAGAGAAAAAAAATTATTTATGGGCCACCTTCGCTCTTTTCCCCCGTTATTATCAGCGCCGCCGAAATGGTATGGTACGCGGAAAATGCGCACGGGCGCGAGGGCCAGGACGCAATAAACCTTTACGGGGCGATAATTAGATACGGCCCAGGGAGGAAGGTTGGCGCGCAGGCCTCGGCGAGGGGCCCGGGAAGGCGACGCCGGACCGGATGAATTAGCGCCGGCCGCGCGCGCTTTGCGCCTGGGCGTTGGCCGCGCCCGGGCCCTGCTCTGGCCCTGCTCGGGGAGCGCCCTGTGCTCGGAGTGTACAGCTCCTGCCGTGTTATAATACACGGCTACACAAGCCCGGTGTTACAGCCCTGAAACCAGCCCTGATATGTACATCGGTCACAACACTAGACTATTTCATAGCGCACTCAAGAAAACAACCTGTGGAAAAAATGATTCCGTACTGTACAGATTTTTTTTTTTTGCGCCCCTTCGCCTTCATTTCACAGTGCTCGCGTGATTAGACGGCCCTGGTTCGCTGATAAAGGAATTTCACGGCTCTCAGGTGCCGCCGAACGCCGGTGAGGCGCGCATGGCACATGGATAATGCACATGGATGTCACATAAAGCAAACCGCTTGCAGCACGTCAAGACAGCATGAATTTCTTCTGGCAAAGCGGGAATGCGGTTGCACCTACGGAACACGCTCCGTTTACTTCTGCACAAACCCGTACTCGTGGCGCCGATAAAGTGCACCACGTCTTTGGCGCCGATGCAGTCATGCGAAGGCTTGTGTAAAAACAGAATAACTTACCAAATTGTGCGCTTATATCTACGTGGGTACTTCTTGCTGCAAATGAGATTGGTCCTATTTTTGAAATTTTTGGGAAGAATTGTTGAGATTCATTGATTGAAACTACTTTATTTCTTAGAGGAAGGCGCAAGGCCACTGTGTGGGTGTAAATGGGGAATGGACGTTAGTCACACACTAGGTCACACGAAAATATGATTTCGCAAGTGTGGCCAGCTATACGTTTGTTTTGCCAGAGGCGGGCTTTTTCGTATTTCTGGCTTTGCGATCGAACGCGCATAACTGCATACGTCGCGCCATTATGGAGTTCGTCGAACCTTCGTCGCTCAAAACATGCTCGCACTGACCATTCTTTGAGGAGCCACGACCAGCGGCCGAAAACTGAGGGCTTTTTGCGCGCAAAGAACGGTTCGAGACTGGCTTGCGCCCGTAACCTTGACATTCATAATAAGCTAGTGTGCTTGCAATAATCGGAACCGTCCTGGCGCTTTGAGAATTCCCAGCTGAGACTTCCGCGACGTTGTGCTTTCGCCTGCCGTGAGCCAAGAACGGGCGCTCTCTGTAATCTGAGCTGTGTGCATATGTCATAGCTCTAACCCATATCTTATAAAACAGGGTGGCCGAGGGGTCAGGAAGGGGCTTCTAACGGACAGTCATGCAGAATTTTCGTTTTCGATAAACTTGGCATCTCCTGGTTCTGTCCTCCCACGTCTGAGGAAGGAAAAGGAAAATACATTATTCTTCGTGACCGCGTGCATCCGTTCGGGCAGGTCGAAAAGGAAGAGTGACCTTGTTCCAGTGACGACATGAAATAGCTTTCAGTATATCCGCAGTCGCGGTGAGTACATATAAACAATTGCCAATGCTCATCCCTCCCACAAGAAGAGGGTTTGCAACCTCATCTTTAGGACTCGGCGCCGCGTCACTTTCTTTTCTTTGTTGGAGTCAAGACGTGCTGTGAAATTCGAAAAAAAATCGGTACGGGGAGGTGAATTCAGGCACCGTGCCGTTGTCCGTACGGAAAGCGGTGTAATCGAACGCCTGCACACCTGCCTATAGCGCTCCAACGGCTCGCTGCGTGCTGGGCTCCATATTGTTTTTTCGAACTACGAGAAGAAAATGATGATTCATACACGGTAAGATATTCTTTCGAGGCCACTCGTAAACGGCGCCAGCGTACTCCGCAGTGGACCGCTGGCGAGCCATAGACAATTCTATGGAGCACTCTACACACCCTGCAGCGTCAAGCCCTGGCTCGTCTTGTTTCCGGGGCAAATATCCACACTGGCCTCGCTTGCAGTGGCTCTGGTTGTTTTCTTTCGGTTTTCTGGACAATGAAGGCGCCGACGCGCCGGAGTCATGTCTCGGCAATGGCACGACTGGGGCCGGCTTTTTATGAGGCCTTCATTAGCCCGACGAGGGAGCACGTCGACCGGCGGGCGGCCGCCATCAAGCAGCGCGCGCGCCTGCGCATTGCTGCACCTGTTATGGGCCGGGAGAGCTGCGTGAGCCATGGGTCCCCAAACCTTCCCATAATTCCGCTCAAAGCGAGAGTCATAAAAGCGGCGCACCGGCGTTGGAAGGCGCCCCACTTCGATAAGGCGGCTCGGTCGGGGGCGGGCTACACCCGCGACTTATCAAATGAACCACACTTTGCGGGCGCGCGCGGATGCCTAATTATAGTAACGGTCAGAAGCGAGCCCGCAGGAGGCCCCCGAGCAGCAGGGCCGAGGTTTCCCTGCGGCGCGCCATCGGGATGCCCTTAAATAATTAACCAAGGCGGCAGCTCAATCCCTGCGGCCCAACTCGCTCCCGTTATTATTTTGCCCTTTTCTCTCCGCCGTTTCGGGAGCTGCTTCCACCGGAGGAAGTGAGCACCATAAGATCGGCTGCCCAGCGGCACGAACCTCCTTTAGCATAGCCGCGGTTCTCGCTGCTTCCTGCCTGTAGCGCTGCCTGAACGGTGCGCCCCACGCTTCGGAACGAGTACGCTGCACAAGACTTGGTTTGAGCGCAGCGCTCAATTAAATAAACTGTATCACACGCTGGCTGTTGCGCGCTGCGAGATCTGCGCACCTCACGGTGTAGTGCTCGCAGTATGAGAGAGTGTAGAGCGCAGGTGGGGACAGGACCCGTACCCAGCCTTCTGCTGAACTCCAGAGCAGGTTTATTCTAATCTCTACGAGCCGGCCCAGAGCCCGAGCTTTTCTGCCACGCCGCTCGTGTATCCGTCTTTCTCGCGCTGCTACAGGGCTCCACTGCTGGCGAGGAGCTGGGCGACGAGTGAGGCTAAGGTGCTGGCGCCAGTGAACTCGGTAAATTCCGTGGTCGCTGCGGAGAGTCGAGCAGGAAGGTGAAGAATTACGGAGTCATTGGCAGGGTAGGCTGGCTCTAGCCGTTCCAGGGCTGCTGAATCGGCACAGCCGTTTGTGTCAATATACGGCGCTCCAGGACGCGAATGGGCCCGAGGTAATGCGGCTGAAGAGGGCTGTGGTGGGAGTCTTAACGGCCAAAAACATGAGTGGCTGTCCTGAGGCCAGGTGAGACGTGAACTTGTCGGGGTGTCCCGGGGCGCGATGGCTGGGGTCGTGACGTGAAGCACTTCGTGGAGGAATTGTATGCACTCACTTGGGCTGGGTGGTGATTGTGAAACCTCGAAGAAGTAAGTAGGAGGGCAAAGTGAGGTGCCACAAACAAGCACGGCCATTGAACACGAGATATCTTGTTTGAAGGCGCAGCGTATGCCCAATATAGTGAGAGGCGGGCGCTGAACCCACTGCGTTGGTGTAGCATCTATGGGCGGTGAATGCGGCCTTGAGGTGGCGGTGGTAACGTCCTACTAGGGGATGTTACGCGGTGGTGCCAAGGCGAGTCGTGCCGGGAAGGCGAAGGAGCTCAGCGAAGAGACACGACTCGAACTGTATGATGCGGTCTGTGATGATTGTAGGCGGACATCAAAAGCGGGCCACCCAGGTTGAATGGAAAGCAGACGCGATGGTGGAAGTAGAAATATTGGGAAGCGGTGTTGCTTCAGGCCAACGGGTGTACCTGTCCACACCGGTAAGTACCGGTGACGTTGTCATGGTGGAAGCGGTCCACCAGGTCGATGTGGACCGTATCAAAGCGGGCGTCGGATAGAAGCAAACAACTGGCTGGCGAAGTGGGATGACGGCGGACTTTCGCTCGTTGACAGAAGCACATGCGCGCGCCAAATCACAAACCATAGCGTTCATACAGGGCCACACGTAGCGAGACACCGCTAGCTTTTCCGTAGCGCGGATTTTAGGGTGAGCCAAGTTTTGCAAGGTGTTGAAAATCCGCTTGCGGAAAGATTCAGGCACAAGTGGTCTGGAAAAACCCGGGGAGCAATCGCAGATGAAAATGATATTTTGCATTTGGACTTGTACGAGTTGCAGGGATGTGGTATACACGCGCAAACGAGTCAACTCAGAGTCGGTAAGCTCGGTGGCAGCGAAGTCATGAAAAGAAATCGGGTGAAGCGTAGTGACCTCATTCACACAACTGAGTGTGTCAGCGGGAACGTTTGCGGGACCGCTGACGTGTCGAATATCTGTGGTATATTCCGACACGTACGTGAGCTGACGAATTTCTCGTGGGGTGTAGAGGCTGTCGGTATGGTCCATCACATGCGTCTGTGGCTTGTGGTCGGTAAATATGGCGAATGCACGACCTTCAAGAAAGTCTCGGAAGCGTTGCTCGTACATCGTTAGCAATTTCCGGTTGAACACCCTTTAACGGGTCAGGGTAGGGATCATGAGTTTAAAAAAGGAAGCGAGAGGCGGCCAGACACCTTAAGTGTGTTGTTAAAGGACTGCTGCAACAGCATTGCTGGAAACGTCCGTCATGGGTGCTGTATAGGTCACTGTTTTCGTAGGGTGTGCAAGTAAGAGCTGCGTCGGCCGTTGCTTGTTTGACGACGACAAATGCAGTATGTGCGTCGTCATCCCATTGGAGTGGATGCGTCTTATTTTTCGCCGTAAGCAGGCGGTCGAGGGGCTCGACCAAGGATGCACAATTCTGGCTTAAACAGCGGTAGTAGCTCTCCATGCCGAGGAACTGGCTTAGGATAGAAACAGATGTAGGTTGCGGAAAATCCACTGTCGCTTGCATCTTAGACGGGAGCGGTCGAACGCCACTTGTGTCGACGTGGTGACCAAGGAAGTCAAGAGAAGGGACAAGAAACTCACTTTTAGTACTGTTGATGGCGATGAAGCCATGGGTGGAGAGTCGGTCAAACAAAAGGCGCAGACGGTGCAAGTGTTCTTGGATAGATGTGCTAGCCACAAGAAGATTGTCTACGTAAGCAAAAACGAAGGGCAGAGCACGGAGGACGTTGTCAATGAAACCTTCGAAGAATATATAGTGAAGCGTTCCGGCGGCTGGATGGCATCCGAAGGAATTCGAACAGGCCAAAAGGTGTTGTGATGGCTGCCTTCGGAATATCTTCCTCCGACATTGGAATTTGGTGGTAGGTACGGACGAGATCGATCCTCAAGATGATGGCCTTGCCATGTCAAGCCGCGATGAAGTCTTGGATATGTGGCAGTGGGTAGTGGTCAGGGATGTTGCGTGAATTGAAAGCGCGGTAGTCGCAACATGCCCGCCAGTCCCCGGTCTTTTCGGGGGCCATGTTAAGTGGAGAGGCCCAACTGCTAGAAGACGGTCGAATACTGCCAAGCTCGAGCATGTGCTCAATTTCGTCCCGAGCGATCTTAAGCTTGTCCGATGCAAGTCGACGTGGGCGGAAAAGGACACGTGGGCCGGTGATGACCAGATGGTGACACACCTTTTGCTGAATAGGGAGAGTCCAATACGGTGGAGCCGTAGGGTAGGGTGCTCTCGTAGCAAATTGCCGAGCGCAAGTTCAGCAACCGCGGCATAGCAAGGAGCCGCATCATTAGTTGCCTGCACAGCAAGACCGCGGACAGAGTTAAGTAGTCGAGCCCAGAAGACGACGACGTTTGACGTATAGACAAGAAGACTATGTTCGTGCAGGAAGTCGGCACCAAAATAGACGTGCGGACGTTGGCCGTCATGAAAAGCCATTAAAAAGCTCGACGGAGGCCCAAGTTCAGAGTCGCAGACCGTTGATGGTAGACAGGAGTGCGTGTGTCGTTCATGGCGAGTAGGTAAATAAGCGACCGTGAAGTTCGGTCGTGGAACATAGCAGAAGGGACACTGACTTGGTCGTCGGTATCAGTAATGAATTTGGTGACGATGATCTTGTCAGTTACACAGAAAAGGCTATAAGGCTCGTGACCTTGACAGGGCTCCTGGCCTTGACCGCTCGCCTCCCGCTAGCGGTCGGCCTTCCAGTTTCCCGCCCAAAGAGCACGGGGGCAAGCAGTGACGGGCGTCGGCGACGGCTTGATACTGGTCCTGTCTCCGCCTACGCTCTACAAGAGTTTTATAATATAGGGGTCCCGAGCCTTGGGGCCCCCAAGAACCTTGAGGCGTCGAAATTCACAAGCGCAAATGTAGGGCACGCCTTGCATCTTGGGTTAACGTTAGCGCCGAACGCTATTTTGTCAAAAAAAAAAAAATGCTGTGCGCCTCAACGCCGTACGTGGCAACATGGAGGCGCCCGTCGAAGTGGGGCCTCTCGCTTCACCACCGATGCGTCGTTGCCGCTCAACAGTGTCTCAAAATCGCGTTATGTCTGAAGATGCCTGCACTGCAAAATTTTAGCGAAGAAGCGCGTCATATTTTTGGAATGCTTCCTGTTTTGCAGAGCTGCTAGTCTTGCCGAGTGCACGTCGTTTGACGCTTGAAAACGCGGGAGGTTGAAACAGGTGATCAATTTTGGTCCAGAATGTTGTCACAAAAAATTGGCATGGCCTTAATTTTTTTCCACTGATAAATTAATTTTTATTTATGCGCACGTCAACAAAACGAAAAATAATTACATTTGCGAGAGTCACAGTTGCTCGTTCCGGACGAGATGGCGCTGCACATGGCAAACAAACAATTGAACATCTTATGCTAGAATGTGGCGGTATCCACCCGGATGCCGATGCAGGCACAGTGGAACATAGAAACTGTGAACTAGTCACGTTAGTGGGTTGGCTTTGTTTTTTTTTTTAGTTTAGGCTGCAATTTCTTAGGTCAGTTTTAGCCATCTAAGTTCGTGTCTGTATGACCGACTGTGTGGTTTCAGCATTTCTAGTGCTGTTGCTTGCGAAAGAAAAGGAGGGAAGGTCTCATTGACATCCCACCTTGCGTCGACGTAGCTGTCATTTCGTTTCCATTGTGCCGAATTTACGCACTATGTGCAGTGGTGTACGTAAATACATGTGCGAGTGGTGACGTCAGAGGATGGGAAGAACAAAGGTGCAGGCTGGAAGACGGAAACTCAGGAATGCAGCTCGGCTATACTGTACACGTGAAATCAGCTTTCCATTAAGTGCAGTTTTCGTCGACAAAGCAGGCCCTGGCTTTTCTCAAATCAGGCCTTGTTTTCCAAGCAGCCATTCTTTCTTCATGTCCGTCATTGCTGTCAGGGCTGAGTACATTAAATATTTCACTCCAGGATTGCAAATGTTGTGTCTGTGTGCTACGATTCGATCGTGCGTGTCACCTGTAGAGAGAAAAACTTCACAATCTTTTTTCCCATGCTGAATTGCATGAATACTAATATACAAGCGGTGCATTCTCTGTAGTGTATTGCTATTTGTTTGCTACCCACAGCAAACGTGCACGTTTTCGCGATCTCTTATTTTAGTGTGTTTGCTGCGCTATAATAGATTTTGTTTTTTGTTGTTGTTTTAGCTGTTCTTACGCCCTTCGCGATGTCAGACTGACCAAGCTTGCCTCAGCCACAACTTTAAATTTGAAGTCAGCATGGAACAATGCTGACGTGACATCATAATCAGTATGGCTTTTCTTGTGTCTTTCGAACCATAATCACGGCGTCTCTGACTTGGCGCTCGACTTCGGCTCATCTAAGCGTTGGCTTTCCTTCGACTATGCGACGCCATTTGAAGCGTTTGCCCGGCAGCGGCTTCCTTCTCCTCAAAACTGTGGTCGCCATTTGTTTTATTTTATTTTCCAAACCGCAGGGTGATAGTGCCCACAGGGGCGTTCATTTTATCCAAGTTCCCCGCTCCACCAGTTCGTCAATAAATCGGGCTGGTTTTGGATTAGGCCTATGCATGTGCAATCAGTAACATGAGCAGTAGCGTGCAGTGACCATGACTTCTGACTCTCACGAGAAATGCTTTGAACATTGTCACTGTTGCTCAGTATTGTCTGCTGGCAGTCTTTGTGGAAGTGCGTATTCTCTTTAATCGTGTAACTCTTGATCTCATTTTTTTTTTTCAGTCTTTTCTCTATGGGCCCATATATAATAATGCGCGAATTACAAACCAGGATTGTGTTTTTGTATGCATCCTCAGAAGCTTTACTACCACTTCTCTTTTCAGCAAGATTTGTGAATATTCCTATCACTTCTTATGGACATAAAAAGGAAAATGAGATGCTGGCTCAGTATGGTACGAAGTTCTTCAGTTGTTCGTAAGTTATTTAAAATTGCTCTTGCCTTAAATCGCCGTTCCAGTGGAGCTTAAATATCGCATTCAGGCTGCCATCAGTACCACATTCGTGTGTAACATACCATGACTGGTAGCTGCAGCTGCCTCAACGCTATGCTGAAATACAGTTTAACCTTCTTGTAGCACTTCGCGGATTACGAACAAGCTATGAAGGTTACGGTTCATAAATGTGATATGGATATAACAGACCGTAATAAGTTTAAGTCTGGAATAAGTGTGCGTACATAATGGATCAGCCTTCGGTCGATGCTTTCTTGAAGGCTACATCAATATCATTAACGGGAGCAAAAACTTGTTCAAAATAATTATTTTTCGGGCAAAGAAGCGAGCTTTTAAAAACTACATTTAGTTTGTCCCCAGCTGTTGCACAGTTCCGCACAGTGGTGAAGACAGCTGCAGGCTGGCAGTGGACGCCAGGCATTTGAGAAAATGAGTTACATGTGGTTAACCCAAGGACATGACAGTTGTCGAGTGTTCGAAAATAAGCCGAGTCCGGCGTTCATTATATATTTGGCTCTCTGTCCGTATGAGTAGAACCTGAAATTACTAAACATGGCAGAACCCGGTTAATTCATAATCATTGAAATGGGTACGCTGAATGTGACGCATTTTTCCTGTGTTCCAGCGTGTTGGCCAACTCAGTGCACCGCACTAGACTTTGAGTAATATACTCTATGTAACACTATATGATTGAAGGATATTATTACATATGCACCATGCCCTTTATTATATCTAAACCATGGTTCCGTAGGGCCTGTTTGTCTGCTGAGGTCTCAACTGAGTCAAATGTCTTCTCGTAATGTATGAAGGTTATATATAGGTGTTGGATTATATTCTGCACATTTCTCTATCACCTGATTGATGGGGCGAATATGACGTATTCTCGAGTAGCCTTTACGAAGGCCAGCCTGGTCGTTTGGTTGACTGAAGTCTAAGGTTGCTCTAAATCTATTAGTGATTACCTTGACATATGTCTTGCAGGCAACGGACAGTAAGCCGATGGGGCTGTAGTTTTTCAAATCCTTAGCGCCCACTTTCTTAGAGATTTACATAATGTTAGCGTTCTTCCAATCCGGTACGCTCGAGGTCGTGAGGCATTGCGTATACAAGGTGGCAAGTGTTCCTCCCCACCCTCCATTCCTTACCACAATCTCCCCACTGTCCTTAACAGATCTGCCGTTGCGTGGTCTTCACCTGCCAGTTTCGCCATTTGTAGTGCTTGTAAGGTTTTCTGTTTGCTTCCGCTTTCATTGCCAGCGGTATGTCCAATTACTTTACATCACTGCTTCAGTGATATGGTCCTGAGTATTTCGGCTACTGTATAGATTAATGAACAATTCCTCGGCTACTTCAACTGGTAATGACTGGTAATGACATTGTCCTCCTTGTTTCTCGTCCGTATATATATATATATATATATATATATATATATATATATATATATATATATATATATATATATATATATATATATATATATATATATATATATATATATATATATATATATATACGCAGACAAGTTAATGGAAATGAGGGGCCCGTTTGACAAATTTATTAAGGGAGCCAACAGTCACCGAAACCAAGGTGCATAGGAGAACGTTAATTTCTTTTTTTTTTCCTTTAATGTGTTATGCTTATAAGCATAACACATTAAAGAAAAAAAAAATTAACGTTCCCCTATGCACCTTGGTTTCGGTGACTGTTGGCTCCCTTAATAAATAAATATATATATATATATATATATATATATATATATATATATATATATATATATATATATATATATATAGATATATATATATATTGCCTATACCAACAGTTTCTCCTTGACCGTTTTCAGGCTACCTCCGTTCTTGATAGCATTCTCGATTCTCTACAAATTATACATCCTTATTTCGGCTACCTTACGCTCATTGATTAGCTTTGACAGTTCTGCCAGTTCTGTCCTATCTATGGGGTTAAATGCCTTTCATGCTTTGGCGTTTCTTAATATAAATATCTGCAGCAGCTTCACAGCCACCTTAGTCCTTCATAGAGAAAGTGATGAAATCCCAATCAGGAATGGTGTCAGGAAAGAGGACACGTTCTCTCTGCTACCGTTCACCGCCTGTTTACAGTAGGCATACAGAGAATTGGACTGGGGGTAGTTCGGGACGGGAAGTTGACGGTGGATACCTTAATAAGCTCCGATTTGTGGATGACATTGCCTTGATAAGTAGCTCTGGGGGCTAGATGCGAAGTATGATGGAGGACCTAAACAGGCAAAGCGGAAAGGTACGTGGGGCTAAAAATTAATACCAAGAAATCTGAAGTAATATTCTAGACCAGGGTCGGGAAACGTTTTCTCCTCTCTCTCTCTCTCTTTCTCTCTCTCGGAAGGGCACAACAGTTTACAGTAGACAAGGAAGCATTGGAAGTTGTCAGGGAATGCATCTACTTAGGGCAGGTAGCAGTAGAGTTTGTACAATAGAGCTTCAGCACGCTTCCTCCCAATTAAGTAAATCCGCATATTTTGGACCGCATGCACTCTTGGGTGCTTCGCAGTATCGGACACATTTCTCGCAGCGAGGAAGAATGTCCAGAACAGACCTATACTGATTACATTTGCGCCGCGTCGTTCATGGTCCCTTTCAGCGCTCTACACCATTCTTTTGGAAACCTATCGCGGATGTGCAATTGTTAGCAAGGTAATAAACCTCAAGTAGTTTATTACGAGATGCTTCTGCTTAATCTATGCGGTTGACCCCTCGGCAGCAGTATCCTCTTTTATCTTTATCCTGCCACATGTACCTTGTGTTTCTTTTTTCTTTTTTCAACCTTTAGATTACGTTACGTGGGCACTCTTTGTGTTCCTTTATGCAACGGAGATAAAGCGTGTTTTTAAGCCTCGAACCTTGTTGCGTAGAGGCCCATACGTCACGAGCGGTCTTCATTGTCTACAATTGATTTCGTTGATTAGGTAAGCTGGCCTGGTTCCCACGTCACGCCCAGATATTCTGGGCCCTTGCGGATGAGGCTAATTACATAAACAGCGCCGCTCTGGGCAAAGACGTGACGCTGACGGGGGAAATGGCCGGGCGAGCCCACGCCCCGGCCTCCCGTACGTGGGCGCATGCATTCCTGCGGATTGCGGTCGGTCGCCTTAGGGAGCAATCTAGAGAAAAGGGCCTCCCAAAGTTCTTCACTCGGTAAAGCGACTCGGCGACCGCGGGACATGGATTCAGCTGTTATGGGGGGGCAGTCGATCTCTTCCCTTGCTGTTTTGTCTTTCATTTTCGTCTTCTTGTTCTATCGCCAGCTGCATTTAGCCTTCCTGGAGTAGGCCTGCCATAAAGTTCACGCGCTCATTTGGAAAGTTCACGCGCCCGAGATGCCGTTGGGCGGTGGCGGCCTCGAGCCAGAAGTCGCGATGACTAATAAAGGCCGCCTTCTCTGTCCAGGACGAGCTTATGCTGTCCCGTGAAGAAGGCACAATTGCAGACATATCTCTGCATCCAGGAGAGTCGGTGCACTCGAATATCCCTGCCCGTTCTCCTTCGTTTTGGTATCGTTTGTGTACCCAGCTTCTCTCGCTCTGTTTTATTTATTCGCAGTTTCCGCGCCTCCACGACGTGCTAGTGACGTGAACCACAGGCATGCGTGCTCATGTACTACGCGGTGCGGCCAGAGCGACGAGTACAGCTGGGCATTGGGCGCGCACTTCGGTCCGGGGTGTGGAGGGAGGGGACGATCTCCCACTTTCATCAGCGCGAGTAGAGGGCGCCTGACGCGTTGCGTAGCGGCGTGGAGTCCCGCCCGGAGCGCGATATGGGCCGCGCGCATGTGTGCATGTTTATGCGCCGCCAGTCTATTCGCGGCGGTATACGGCTGTGCGACCCTTATCGTAAAATCCTCGGAGAGCGTCTTAAAGCAAACCCCGGAGCCGTTGCGGTTTCCGCTAATGTATACAATGCATAAACTCGCCACCAGGCCGGCGTGGCTGCGTGTTGTCTGAATTGTGGAAGACTCGGGCTCCTGCCCTGGGAACTGATAAGATCGGCTAAGTTTATGGATACTGGCCCGGAAAACTGAGAGGGGCGTTGCAGCAAGAAGGCAACGGCGGGGACCCAGAGGGGGCCTGCTTGAGAGGCCCGCGCGGGGTTTTATGCCTGGCTGGCGTGTTTTGTTTCCGGCGCTGCTTTTTATGCCGCTGGCTGCAGCGCGCTGAAGGCAGGCGCGTACAAGTGTCCTCCGCGGACGTTTGCTGCGGCTCCTTACACAGCGGCCGCTAGGGGCTGCGTATCGACGGCGCGCTCACCGTCGTTACCGCGCATGTACGCACTCAGCAATGGCCGCCAATCTTCTTCGGCGTCAAATGTCCGCTTCCTATGACGCGCCTACGGGCGCGTGCACACGGGCTCTCTCGCCTGACCGGCGCTCCGCGGCGAATAGCTGACGCAGGGAAAACTTACGAGACTCCTCGGCTAATCAGTGGGGCAGCTGAATGGGGAGCGCTGGAGATACCCTCTGCCAAGTCGTGAAGCCCCGCTTCTGGCAGCTGCCGCACCGTGGTTTGTTTGATACAACGTGTGCGTATATTTGCATGCTCTTATTAACAGGCTGAGTTTCTTGGCAGAAGAAAAGAATGAACATGCGGTTTGTTGTAAATGAAAATCTCTCTGATACCGTCATTAACTGCGCAACTTAGAACGACATAATGGGTACATTAAGTGGACAAATGTTACTCCAGGAAAGGTATTGCTTTCGCAACTGATTTACGACGTTTAGCATGAACGGTTGCCCCAACGCGCGGTTGTATGCAGCGGCGTGCATATGCAGATGTAACATCCGTTTTCTTGATTCCCGTGAAAGTTTGTTTATGGTGGCGTTAGCAAAAAGTAGTAATGATTAATAACAATTATAAAGTTCCACAATTCAAAATCGACCAAGTGGTTATGAGGTGGGCCTTAGAGAGCGCTCTGAGTCGATTTTGACAACTTAGCGACCTTGAACGTCCGCCCTTTAACGACCTTTAACGGCGTTTAACGACCTTTAACTGCCGCGGCCGAGAATCGAACCCGCGACCTCGGGCTCGGTGGCAGTGTGCCACAGTAACTGAACCATCACGGCGGGTAACATCACATGAGCTGAGGAAACAGTAAGCGCGTGAGAAATTTCCCCCCTCCTAATGAATTCAGAAAAACAACGGAGAAATATTTCCTTCTTTCGCACAAAACTTGCATTATTCTCTGTATCAGAAATATTTGAAGCCCATGGCTCGGCGCACCCTCTGCGCTTTCTGACTTTTTAAACAAGCTTCCTCGTAGATTGTCTTTTAGTGGTTATGGAAGAGTGATAATAGTCCCTACGCATTCCCCTTCAGCACTTTGCCTTGCATCGATTTTGTACAAGGTTCATTTGAATGACGCCCAGTCTGCAGTGCTGGCACGTTTCTCATGCTTACCTGTTTGTTTGTATTCTTGAGCTGTTCTTAAAAGCTGAACAAAGCTTCGTGCCCACGTCTCTTCACTGCTTGTTTGCCACGGGTGCTAAATTGGACTTGAATGACCATTTTCTTTCGATTACTTTGCTTCTGTGATGCGTTTTTTTCTTTCACGGCTATTGTGTTCGGCGCAGTTCGTTTTGAATCTTTAGTGCGCTAGCACTTATAGTAGCTAGCTATAGTGGCTATATATATATATATATATATATATATATATATATATATATATATATATATATATATATATATATATATATATATATATATATATATATATATATATATATATATATATATATATTAAGGGGCGTTTTCCAATTTCGCATTTTACCTCTACCAACCAAGAAGGTTTATCGTTTTGTGTTTTTTGTGTGTATATATATTTACTGCCCACCGTGTCTGGTGGCAGTTGAATTAATGATTGCACCTGTAATCGCAGGGCTGTGGTGCATCGCTTGACCGCTGCACCAGGTGTGGTATAAGGACTCCCAGGGATCCATGAATGTAAAGTAGAGGATGACCGATTCCGCATATATGGGCATTAACCTATTGACGCTATACGAACATCTTCCATCCGTGGACAATGGATACGAACGCCGAAGTGAAAACCGAAGTGCTAGCGCACCTAATTCGCATCTTGCCTGACTACGCAAATCCACCGTCAGTTTCTGCTCTTTTCGCACCAAGATATTGTATATGCGTTGGACATGCATTACCTGAGCGCAATCATAACTTCAAATTGTATGCTGGCTTCTTATGGTTGGGACAAGCCAGCTTTATGTCAAACGGCCGAGTTTATAAACGAGAGATCATCAATTTACATGTTAAGCATGCGTCACCAAATGCCAAATGGCTCCTTGGTTTGTATTGCGGAGCTTTAATGTTTTTGCGAAACTCTCTCTGTAAGAGGCAACTTTTAACTTTTGAACGACAACAGGTAAAAATGTATGTGTGATGTAGACAGATAGAGGGAAACCTGGAACGCATATTAGGGTGTTTAATCTCGTTAACTAAACATAAAGACCCTTTGAATTGATGTTTTCTTTTTCACGAAATTTCTTGGTTCAACATAGCGCGCATCGTATTTCGACGTTTCCGCCAATGTTAAATGAATTACTTCGGATTTTCCACCCTACCTCGTGAGGAAAAAAAGGAGTGGTTCTCTGAAAGCTAGTTCGTGCTAGCATTTTATCGACCTCTTCGCATGTCTGAATGTAGGCGCGGCATGCACGGCCTCTCAATTCCATCACGGGCTGTATTTTTCCCCCTTGAGGAATAGTTTTGTTAAGCGCATACAGAGCTGTTCGATTTGGCCAGTTTAACATGTCGCAACTTTTATAGCAGTATAACCAATTCAGAGAACAGGTTAGCACTTGGGACTTGGACCTTAGCAAACGTTAGACCTCCTCAGTTTACCGGGTGGTATAAAAGAAAATTCAAAACAATCAAGACAATGTCTGGATATATTGTAGAGTGCGTTAAATGTGCATCCGCTTTCCATTTGCTAAGTTTGTTTTAGTTCCCATACCTGTTTTTTGTTTGTCAGTTTTTTTAGTAATCCGCTCTTCTACAAAGCGAGAATGAACAACACTCAACATCCGAAAATTAAGCATTTACTGCCCGAGGCCTTTGCACTCGTGACAAGATAGGTGGCTGCGCTGCCACCTGCACACAAGTACTCTGCAGGCAGGACAGCGCAAAAAAAGAATTGTCTTGGCATTCTCATTAAGCGCGGTTTGCCTCTTTGGTGTAGTATGCTGAGCCAACTGGACACAATTTATTGGATGAAGCGAACAACACCACCACCGACGGAGCACTGCCTAAGCTCTAGAGGGCAGTCCACTCCGAACGCGTTTATGGCTGTGGGGTCATTGAATGCGGACCCTCGACTCGCTGAACCGATGGTCGTCGCCCGAGCTGGCTCCGGCGCTCGCTGGCGCCGCCGCCGCCACCGTGATCCCTTCTTTAGCATGCATACCCAATCGCATGGCCACTCGCTGAGGAGACTCGCTGGCAGTTTTTGTTCGACACGTCGTTGAACCGAGCTTTTCAGTGGACGCACTTCGTCGTGAAAATAGCAGTAGGTGTTGAAAACACTTTTTTTTTTACATTCGGCGTGGTTCAGAATATTCCAAATATACGCTCATTAAATCTTAACATTCTGTTTGGCGAGCTGCCAGTCTGATGACTGTCAAAATGAAAAGCGAAACGAATCACACCTTCACCCATCATTGATGCCCTGGGGCAATAAATTTCGCTTAAAAAAAAGAAGCGAAGAGCGCTATTGTGTGCATGCATTTAACTAACGTGTGGTGATTAGGTACGTATTCTGTTGGGCGTCGTTGGCAAGAATAATAAAACTTCTTCCAGCACAGTTCGAAATTCACTGGAGCCTCTTTCGTCGGCCATCACTTATAATGCTATCATCTCGTTCGCTATTTTAATCCACCTATAGTCGCGCGCCTGCCTATCGCGATAGAAGTATTATTGACTTGGCTACAGGACATTCCTAACTCAACTCGCGGTTTGGTTTTGTTAAAACAGGAAACGAGGTACGCAGAAAAAATAAATAAAATAAAGTCGAACTGATTATCTCAGCTGAATGGGAGCAACGGTGAGGTAGGCATGCTAACATTCGGTCACAGCCTTCAGCGTGGTTGACCTGACTGTTCCTTTTCATAGTGTAGAACCACCCCTGGTAAAACTGCATTGTGGAGTAATTCAGCGTACCGAGAAGCGGTACAGCAAACAAAATATCACCTTGAACGGGAGTATGGTTTCCGTTAAAAACTTCAGGGGTCTCTTTCTAAACGTTGCTATTTAAGAAGCCAGCTGACCAAACACCAATGCCCTGTCTCAAAAGAGATCAGCAATTCGTTACTTGCCTCTCTAAATCCAACCAGCTTTCTGGTTGCAACAACGTTCAGCCAGTGGGTTTCTGGCGACACTTAAGTCCTGTCCTATTGCAAAAGTCTGATAAGCCGCTCGCCTTTCGGCTCTGTCAGAGTGAATGTGCGTTCTAAAAAGTCCAGGAGCGAGAAAATATCTGCAGATAATGCGGATCTTCCTAGCGACTGCGGCAGTCGATTTGCGTGTTTATCAAAGACGTGCTGTTCGCCGCTTGCTTTCCTTCAGATTTGTTCTTTTTCTTGTGTTTTTGCAGAGTCAGCCGTGACTGGCTGTTCTATGCATAGCCGTCCGGTGAATTGCCCCGCTCTAGGAGAGCTTCGGAAAGAAATTTCATCATGGTGAGTCCTCTCCCACATGGCCCCTTTGCATGACCGTGATTTTGCTCGGACTGGGAAGGGAGCAGCGCGCATGGCCGTCGCATGTGTGTTTGTCCTGTTCAGGCGCATTAGCGCAGCTGCAGCTACGCGCCTGGACAGGCGGCCGGTGCTCTGCGGGCTTGCAGTATACCCGTACAAAAAGGTGGACCTCATTAGTCGGCCGAAACGCGCCTTGGAACGGCCCCGCGCGGACTTTCCGGGAAAGCCTGCAGACGGTGAACCGGCACTGGCGAGCCGCGTGCGTCTGCGCAGCCATTTCAGTTGCTATTGCTCGCGGAGAAAACCGCCCCGACATAGTTCATTTGCGGTGCGTCTCATACACTTGCAGTCCCGGTAACTCAATATCGCCGTTTTCGTCTCTCGATTCCTCTTAAGGCGCATGCTGCGGATTATAGGTTGTGTTCAACCAAGCGCTGGGCGCTGAGATAGAGAGCTTGCTACTTGGTCTATATTCATTCTCTAAATCAGTAGTGCTGTGATTGTAGGAATATGTCACGCGAAAAGTAGGAGCGAATTATTTCAAAATTCTTTGCCGGTGTCGAAAAATTGCCTGAAAACATTTTTCGTTACAAAAACTTTTGGTGACAATTCACTGATGTATTTTAGGTTAATAATGAGCAATTGTGTTGAAGTTTTGTTGTAATGCCGTTGTAGAAACATTGTGGCCGCCTTGAGATTTTCTGAGAATTTGTGCATGCTTTATCATTAAAACTGCGTTAATGTTTCTTGAGTTGAGATGCTGTTTTGAAAATTTGACATTTAACATTAAAACGTCATTTAAATGTGTTTGAATTACTGTTGTGCTGCCGAAATATTCTGTCGTTGAGTTGCCGTTGTGCTGAAAACAGTTTTATGCCTCCCATTGAAGTGGTTCCACCATCAGTGTTTTATTTCTCACAATCCAAGGACATAAACATCAAGTTGTTTTGTCACAAACACACTATAGACAGCTTTTGCGCTTCCATGTGTAAGTATTTAGATTACTTGAAATAAAACACAGGTGCTGGATATCACTGCAATGCGAGTGATAAAACTTGATTCAACACAATCGCATTTAAACGACATTTTAACATTTCAGCAGCACAAAATTCGTTCAGCTATGCTTCAGTGATGTTTCAAATATCTATTGTAAATGAATGAATGATTATTCTAGGCATAACTCACATTTCATGAAAATAATTAAATTTATTGCAGAGAAAATGAGTCCACTATCAAAATTGAGAAAAAAAAAAGGTATGGTGCTCACTTTTCGGCATTCAAATGTGCATTCAGGCAGTCTATTCAGACACGAACTAAGATGATTACGCCTGCAGTGCCAGAGCTTAAAGTGATTTCGTTGTCCAGGACAGAGGAAATATCACCACACTGAGGTGCGCTTTAAACCCCTTGGAAGGAATGTCGCCAGGTTTTTCTCCATGTGATAAACACTGGAGTCCGAAAAATTCCCGCAGAGAAGACAAGTATAGTGCCTATACACGCTGAAAAAACCTGCAAACAGCACCTCCCAAGAAAACGACACCAGCAGTTCTATCATTGGAACAAAAGATGGGTGAAACGGACCAGGGAGAAATTGACACGTACCCCCAGCCAACATCTGAGTGCTTACTCTTTACGTTTCTTTTTATTTTTCGGCTCACAGAATAAACGCTCTGGTTAAAGTTAACCAGCCCTTGGGTTGTTCTTTCCTTCACGCTGTTCGGTTTTAGCGGTTTTTTCTTTTTTCTTTTGTCTCAGAGTAATGCTTTTTCCAGGGTATTGCTTTTTCAAAACGTTAATATTTCTGAAGAAAGAGGTGCCCGGCGCAAAAATTGAAGTTTGACATGCGCATACTTCATACGATTAAAATCAGAAAGCAACGTTTCGTTTACTTTTCTCAGAAGCATATTCGTATATACAATGGTTCCCCAATAATACAACCCCTGCTGATATGGGCGTCTCGAACGGTGGACACCTTTCTCTAGGGACCAAGATTTCCAGGGTAGTGTTCTTGTCTCCTTATTGTGGAAAATCGCTGTTTGGACAATGGAGTGAGTGCAAACGCACTGGGCTCATTGCGACCCACATAATTTTGTCCACTATTTAATGTGGAAGCCATGCGAACAAAACACTGACAACCTAAAGAGACAATCTGCAGACAGGAAGGACTGCTGAATCTGTCTGTAAGGAAAGCATTTCATTCCTTGCTATAATCTCAGTTGCATTTAAATCCATACTGCAATGCACATCGCTCTACTAGTGGCATTTTTGCTCATGCGGACTGGCCCGTCACTCCAGCGCCAGGCATGGACCTCTCCTGCCGTTCACTCGCTTTCTCACTGCCAGCACAGTGCTTTTTCTGGTGTCCGATTCACCGCCAGAGAGGCACCTACGAAGGGCTCTGCAATTCGAATTGTGTGCGCCTTTCCTTTCCTTCTAACTTACTCCTCCCATACTTTTTAGCTGCACAGCTGAAGGCACACTTGTACATCAGACAAAGCCTGTACTGTATGGACGTAAAAGTATGAAATTATACCGACTCGCCAGGCTTCCAAATTTAACCCTTCTCCCATGACGGCAAGTCTCCGTGTGAGATACTTGAGTAGGGCAGAAAAATCAAAGGGAGCGACAAAATCTCCCTTTCTGCAGGAGTTTAATTATCCCACTTTAGGTAAAGAAGTATGCAGCGTGGTTCTCTGAAACTCAGGGTTATTGCAAAAGTTGTTATTGTAAGCAACACATTGACGCGGCTTTCAAAAGGGGAACACCGGCTATATAAACATTTCCTTCTTGAGCGCACAGCATGCAAGCTGTTCGGTTCTGGCTCTAAAAAAAAAAAACGGTTGCTGTGACTGCGAACATGCTTTATTGGCAGCGAATACGTGACCAAAGCCCGTGGGAAACGTACTTCGGTGTTCCATTTCTTTTCTTTTACTTATTCGTTACTCTCACGTTTGACGAAAACAATGAACCGCTGACTTATATCCTTTCGTTGATGTGTGATATGTCCAAAGATGGTGCCGTGTTGAGTGCGGTAACAGGCATTTACTTCTATCTGTGGTCGCCATGGCTGTGGCAAGGGCTCAGCTCTCGAGAGAGAGCGGGAGAAGACAAAGCACTTCTGCAGTTCACCCGCTATAATTGACCTTTTTCTTGTTTGAGCATCCTGTTGTTTACATACGCTCACTGCGGCAAGGTGTAAAATACCAACAGCAATTTCGTGGGCGGCGAGAAACGAAAACACAGCGCTACGTCAAAGGACGCGGTGTCGTTGATTACAGATAATCGGCTCCCCTCGAGAAGGAAGCACAGAAGAAAGAGCAGAAAAAGTGTGTTTCAAGCGCAGAATTGCGAAATTTTTCTGCGCTTCGGCCTGCCGAGTACAGCTGGCCATACCTGAGCGTATGCGTCAAGTTCGAAAGACATTTTTAAGGTGCACCAGAGTTAGAAATGACTTCGCTACTCTAGTTATACTTTTGTACTCTTTTGATACATTTTTTTTTTCTCGCTCGCGCTTCATGTTCTGTATTGCCTCCATACCGCAGCCACTCGATGTGGCGCGAGTTATACGACCGGTTGCACCGTAGGTCTTGATATACGGCGCCGCTGATGGGAAACCTGTTTGATGAACACGTCGTAAAGTCCGCGAAAGGCTATCGCTTCCATTTTTTTCTTCCCTTGTGTCCTCATGTTTCAGCTTCGCTCTTGTGTTCCTTGAGTGCTTCTTTTATTTTTCTCCGGCTGTGAACGCCGTCGAATTGTGCCTGTGAGGTTCTCCCGTCGTTACGTTTATGTGCAGGTATCGTAGTCATTGCTTGCACGTTGTTGATACCATGCACGTTGTCCATACCATGCACGTTGTCCATACCATGCACGATGGTGGCTTGAATTGGTTCTGTTCAGAGTAGAGCAGATGACAGCCAAATTGGCATAGGTCGTGCTGCCTGCTCACGTGTACAAGACCACCACCTATGTTCGTGTCTGTGTTGGGCATCTGCTGGTGCGCTTGCACTGACCAACATTTCATTGAACCTTCTCGGCGTTGTGGAAACACTATATAAAGGGAACGAGCATAACTATGACTATTCTCGCGAACTTGTTTTTCCATAGCCTTTTCTAGCGTCACGCTGATGACCAGCACAGCTTTGAAAATGAGTGCAACTGTAAAGCTGTCTGGACCCTTCCATAACGTAACGCAACGGCATAAGAAGGCTACTTCCCCTCGCGTGTTCAGTGGGCCCCCCTTACGTATGCATAGGGGTCGGGTTTTCGGTTTTTATTTTCTGCAAATTGGGTGCTCTTTTTCGGCGTTTATCTTAGAACGCAGTTTAGATGTTTTTTTTTTTTGTTTAGGGCGAATATTATTTTTACGGGTCAATTACTGATGTGTTTTTTTTTCGGTGATAAAATGTGGTACTTCTGTGCGCCCAAAAGTCATTTAAATTTTATCGTGGCCTTCATATCAACACAAGCGGTCTGTTTAGCATGTAACACCCTCACCCAATTAAGGGCCCTTGAAGTAACTGTAATAAATAAAATAAATAAGTAATTACCGCTAAAATGGCCGTACTTAGTGCTGTCCTTTTAGAAAGAAGTGTAATGACCAATGAAATAAATTGCGTAATTGAAATGAGGAGCCGTCAGAGAAAAGTTTACTTCCAAAAACTGGGTTGCCATGTTTGAGTTAAGCTGTCGCGCTGCGATGAGCGACGGTGGGGGAATCACGTGTCCTGCCTTTTACGGCAGCGATGGAACTCCCTCTGAACCGTCGCGGTAGCCAGAACATGACACTTTTTTTTTTTTTTCGTGACGCTTCTGGATGGTATCAGGTCGGTTGCCATTATGCAGTGAAGAAACTTACTCAAGCCAATAACTGCCCCTACGCGGGTGATGGCAGCGAATAAACAGCGCTTCGCTAGCAGGCGGCGAGAAGGTGGAGCCTTCTGGCCCGCAGAAGCGTGCAATTAAGATATAGCGGACAATGCGTCAAAGCGCACAACTGCGTTAATCCAAGTGTACCAACTTAGCATCTGGCGTCTGTACTTTTTTTTAATGATCTCCTTTGAGTTAGTTATCTTTTATCTTTGAGTTAATTATTATCTTTAATCATCTCCTGGTCATTAGCAAGTTACCTGCGGCGTGCATGTCAGATACTGACCCTTTTCGTTAGAAACCAAACTCCGAAAATTCGATTTGGCGTGCTTTTGTAGTTTTTTTTTTCGGCTTAAATCGAAAAGTCCGACCACTAAGTACGCACTGTACCGCGTTCGCCACTGCAGGAAGAATTTTTCACAGCATACGCCTCCTCGGATGTGACTTATGGTGACTTCCAATCGCAGAGTTGGAGCACTTCGGGAGCAACGTTTACTGCTCTTTTCGGAGCAACTGTATTCCAAACGCAGATCTGAGGCACGGATCGCGTCTTCCAATCGTAGACAGGGAGCGGTTTCCGAGCCGAGATTGCTCCGTGGAGCAGTCGGGACTGCTCCGCCGAAATCGGCGGATCCGACCGGAAGTTTGCGTGACGTTCTTTTTCAGCGGCGCCCTACATGCTCTGGCCAGAGCAAGTGTACTCCAATCGCAATTTCAGGTCGCGCGCTCTGCGCCGGATTGAGGCGCTCTGTCACAGAGCGTGCAGACCGCTCCGGGCGTGCGATTGGAATTCACCATTAGAGTGTGGCTACATGAATTCCGGCAGCAGTAAAATGGCTACAAAAATCTGAGACCGCTGGATTGCAGTGCAGTAACATTTTTCGCCGCTCCTCGTGCACCATAGAACTTGCAGTCTGCCGCTGTCGTTTCTGTCGTCACTACTATGCATCGTATTCTGCTGGGGTACGAAAAGTGGCCCAGACCTTCAGTTGCTCATAGCTGACTCTGCGACGCGGAGTACATTAGAATTAACGCATCCACTTTTCGCGGGGACGTGTGGCGTCACGTGACCCGTCGCTACACCGCACTGGCAAACTAGCATAGTATAGTATAGTATTTCTGAAGCGAGCAGTACCATCGTGGGTATAAGCTATACTGCGCTATTTTCATGTTATCTTTTTGCTTCATTATGTTTTTTTTTGTCCATGCCTGAGCTGCTCGGCAAGGCCGTTGGGAGGTTTTTGCGCCATAAACTGTTGAAGCCTTTGCTAACAGTGCGTGCTCGGTGACTTTATGAGAGTGGTCATTTGCGGACATCAGGGACCAGATTCTAACTTGACCGCTCTGTTTAATGGTGCCATGCTCGCGCACAGAATTCATCAGGAGCCACTCGAAAGGCATGATCTCTCCCTGAAGGGACACTGAGGAGAGCTCAGTTCAGTTATTGTTACCGGTAAAAATTGGTTATCTGCCTATTTGTGGCTATGCTGACGTTTGTGCGGCAGCGAAAGACGCATTTATCAACGAAATAATTTCATTTAGAAAGCTTCCAGCCAGTCGATTCGAACTCTTGGCGCCATTTCCGTCTAAGGCGCATGGCCACCGCTTTGAAATGAATAGCGGTGGAGCGTAGGCTGATGTCTCGATGCGCGCGCCCTGGGCGGGGTTGCGGACGCATTGAGGCACCCTGAGCTCCGAGATCCGCGAAAATAAATCGGTGTCGACGCGCGTATTTCACTTGCGAAATCGGCCGGGGATGGCGCCACCTGTATTTAGTTTTTGGTCATTTCTTTCTTATAAAAGCTCCCTTTTGGGTTATACGGCTCTCTTTGTAACAAGAATGCTTTGCACTATCGATACAAGCCACCTTATATTACTCATCAGTGTCCCCTTAACCCTCCAATGCCCGAGCATTGAAAACGTTTCATAAAAGTTGTTATATAATAATTGGTTTTTGGGGAAAGGAAATGGCGCAGTATCTGTCTCATATATCGTTGGACACCTGAACCGCGCCGTAAGGGAAGGGATAAAGGAGGGAGTGAAAGAGCAAAGGAAGAAAGAGGTCTACAATGAAGGGATCATTAATGACGAAATTCTAGAATTTAACATACAAGTTGTTAAATTCTAGAATTTCGTAATGATCCCCTCATTGTAGAAATATAAAGTATGTACACATAAAAATGTTAGATGTAATGTAAGTTAAGGAAAATATGATTACAGCGTAATGATATCTAGCTAATTTTGATAATTTCTGAATTGCAAAGGGCGACAAAACTGGATGATTTGTGGTTATGGTTTCTGGGGTTCAACGTCCCAAAGCGACTCAGGCAATGAGGGACGACGTAGTGGAGCGCTCCGGACAATTTCGGCGACGTGGGGTTCTTTAACGTCCACGGACATCGCACAGTACACGGGCTTCTAGCATTTCGCCTCCATCGAAATGCGATCACCGCGGCCGGGATCGAACGCACGTCCTTCGGGTCGGCAGCCGAGCGCCATAACCACTGAGCCACCGCGGCGGCGACCAAACTGGGTGCAGGTACGCAGAAGCGTAACTGCAAATACAGGGACAAAATTCTAAACTGCTCCATCACCTACCAATGCAGCATTACGACAACAGAAATTTTAGGGTGCTTTGCAGTTAGGGTGAGCTTTTGCATGAATTTATGTTTCAACAATATTCCTGCATCTCTGGGGCTGATGCTTCTACCTTGCTTCAATAAACGTGTAGCAAAAGACCGTTTCTTCTAGTATGTCAGTGATTTACTTAGGTCTGCGAGCAGAAATAAAAATTGTTCACATTTTTACACTCTACATCACAGGTGATACAAGGGGCATTACAGGGTTAATATTTCCTGGTGTAACTGTAGTCCCCGTAAGGACAGCTGCTGTACTTATATCTGCTATAGGTGCAGCGTTATGCGCTCCCCAAGCACGTTGAAGAGCCGCACTTCTTGGTATGGTCTGCGTTCCTGTTCAACGGACGAATGCGCAGCATGATGAAGTGCGCGTGTTTTGTAGTGAGAGGTACACTGGGCTACCAGTCGAGAATTTCGTGGTACATGGGAGAGGACAGCTGTGGGCATGCGCCGTTGCCATGGCAACCGAAGATGAGCAAAGTGCGGAGTGCGCTTCGCCGTCGCCGCGGCTGCGCGCCCGCTGCACCGTCAAAGCCGAGCGTGAAGTCACGCGGATGAGCAGTTGTGCGCATGCGCCGATACCATGGTAAGCAGGGGGACCCCACAGTTGCGCCGCGTTCTTCGTCGCCGCCTCGCCGCACGCCGCTCTATCCCCCGAACCCCGTGTCGCATGCGCAGGATTGCGCATGAAAAGCAGAGATGTACTGGGCGTCTGTATCGCAACGTTTTACATGCATGCAGAGAAGGAGAGTCCAGCCGCTGCTAAACGGTGGTGCAGACAAGAGAAGAATAACTCTTCCGATCCTGAGGTTGTCGCCTGGCAGTTGGCTTGAACCAAATCAGAACGCTATAGCCTGTGTGTACGTGAAACAAGGGATCACCGCTGTCAGACAATCTCCCTACCAAATCAGAACGCTATAGCCTGTGTGTACGTGAAACAAGGGATCACCGCTGTCAGACAATCTCCCTTCGATCGCGGTGAATAATGGTGAAGCCTGCTGTGTTCGGCTTCTGGAAAGCGGCATTATCATCCAAGGAGTCTACGTGGCGCCGGGAACATCTGCCAAGCAGACGATTGATGTGGTTGCCACGTGTTTACCAGCCTACGGCACGGTTTCACAGTTGTGTGTGACTTTGGGTGATTTCAACAGGAAACAGGACTCTCTTAGTCAGGGTATGAAAGAAAAGTTTTACTTTAATTTAGCTTCGGACCCTCACGTCCAGACTACACAATGGGGAACTACTGTAGAGCTTGTATACTAAAGAGGCTCTACCAAATCGAAATACTGTATCGTCAAAATTGTGACCGCTGCGTGCTACTTCACAGATCATCGGGTAGTCTTCGTCTCTGTCCAGCAAAGCGAATAAAAGATGTGTATACCCAATGTCTCTCATTACTAAACATAGTGACCACAACAAGCTCAGCCAGGGAAACGTATACCTCTCGCTAAGTATATCCTGGCATAGCCGAGCTAAGCCACTGCCAATTTTTTTGTAATTTCTTCATATATGCATATTTCCTAAAAGTTTATACTGTGTTGGTTTTCGTCGAGTAGTTTCGTGTCATCCAGTGTTCGTTGATCCTAGTGCCAGGGCCTTCGAAGCAATGAGCTCTTACGGGCAGGTATTCCCCCTGTACGGCTGAAGTCTGGACTTGTTCGCTCACTGCGAACCTCACAGTAGAATAGTATGTTAGTGCCCGTAGCATGCAGGTCGTCATACTGAAGCCCAGAATCTTCTCTACTCGAACTTTTCTCAACCGGCTTCTGCCCGGAAGAGGGCTACAGTTATTCCCGTTCTAAAAAAAAAGGGGGGGGGGGGGGGGGGGAGATCCCTCTGCTGTCACAAATTATATAGCCTTGACCAGTTGTCTGTGCAAGTTGTTTGAACAAATAATAAACAGGTGTCTTGTGTATTTCTTAGAACATAATGGTATCTTAAATCTCGTGCAGTCTGGTTTTCGAGCTGGTCGGTGTGCAACAGATAACTTAATTGGTACCTGCTGATCGAGACCTATATTAGAGACTCATTTATACATAAGCAGTTCTGCCTCTCTCCCTCTTTTGATCTTGAAAATGCTCTTCACTCGACTTGGCGTTACGGCATCCTGAGAAATCTGTCAACTTACGGAACAATGGGGAATAAGTTCCGCCTTTCGCAGAGCTACCTGTCTCACCGGGCTTTTAGTGTCAGGGTGGGAAATGAGCTATCGAGGGTGTTTTTTTTTTTTGCAAGAAAATTGCGACCCCCGGAGTGGCGTTGTGAGCTGTACACTATTTATCCCTAGAAGTAATGCATTTCGCCACGTCATTCCTGCCTCGGTTTTCTATATCGACTATTTAGGTGACCTTCAGATCAGCTTGCGCTCTTGCTATTTGGCTGTATGTGAGAGGCAGGTGCAGGTGACTACCGACTGGCTTGCAAAGTGGCCCGAAGAGAAAGGTGTCAAATTTAATTCTGCAAACACCACCGGCATACTTTTCTCACGGAAACGAGGGAGGTAGTGCCTATGCTTTCTGTCTCTCTCGGTAGGCAAGAGTTAACGGCAACAAGGAAGCAAAAATTCTGAGGTGTTATTTTAGATGACAAACTTACATTTTTATCCCACGTCAAGTACTTATATGAGAATCTGTATAAAAACCGTTACCATTTTATAAATCCTGTTACACCTCTCCTGGGGCACCGATACAAAATGCCTACTAAAACTGCACCGTAGTTTGGTTCTTTGCTAGGGAATCCGTCTTAAGACTTCTCAATTCAGTAAATCACATTCAGAACTAGTCCAGTTCAGATCTTATATGTCGCACCTTATGTGTAGAGTCTGTCCAGACGGGAAACGTACCTGTCGATGATGTGCCCTCTGGCGGTCAAATCGCGTTGGGATCACCCATGTCTCAGTCCGTTAGCTCAAACCTCAGTACTGAGGCTGTATGCCAGCAAACCAACTTACCAGCAGCCTTTCGTCACACGCGTGAGAACGCTAGCTGATGAAATGGGTGTTCCCCTTGATGACTGCCCAACAAAATGCATGAATGATGCACCAGATGCATGGTTAACTCAACTTATTCAATGTGATAAATCGTGTCTGGCTGTTTCTAAGAGGACTAGCCTAGAGCAAGCTATCCAACCGCACTATCTGTCCCTTCAAGAACAATACAGTTGTGAAGAGTTCTACACTGACGGATCTATGTGCGCAGGTTCTGTGTTGGATTGTAGGAAAGCTGTTCTCAGCAACCGAAATTACAAGCAAGGACGCGACAATCTGCACTGCTGAAACAGTTGCAATCCTCATGGCTGTAGATTAGATTTTAGAAAGCAGAATTACAGAATCTGTCTAATGCAAGTAATAATTTAGTGTTGTCTCAGCCCTTTCGAATGCACGGAGGAATATGAATGCCACTTTCAAAACATTTTTAGGCTTATCATGGAGTCATTGAACAGAGGGCTGCAAATAAGATCATTATTCTGATACGTGGAAATTAAGAAGCTCACAAGACAGCAGCAGCTACGTCCAAAAATATGGGACCTATGTATAGTAAGCAGAACGTTCAGTTGGGCAAGTTAGTATAGATGCGTCTTTTGTAAAACAGCGCAAACAGCGTGGGACAAGAACAAGAAGGACACGGGACGAGCGCTAATTCTCAACTAAGGTTTTATTTGCAACACCTGGTGCTTATAAAAGAAGCGGTGTTGCTAATAAAACCTTAGTTGAGACTCAGCGCTCGTCCCGTGTCCTTCTTGTCCTTGTCCGACGTTGTTCGCGCTGTTTTACAAAAGATGCAGCTATGAATAGTAACGGCATTCCTTACCAAGTCTATAGACATCGCTTTAAACACGAGCAATTCAAATGTGACAGACTGAATGGTATAAAGAAACAGACAGTATACTTCATGCTGTTAAGCCTCTTGTGGGGTTGCCTGGAAGGAACAGCCTAAAAATCGGTTTGTTGAAGTGGCTTTGACTAGATTGAGGCTAAGTCATACGCACCGTACGCACTCATATCTACTCACGTCAAACACTCGCCCTTTATGTGATAAATGTGAGCGTAACGTCTCCGTTGTGCATGCTGTCATTGAGTGTAATCGATGTGAGGGCGAACGGAGAGCATGATTTCCAGAAGCACACAAGAAGTGCATCCTAATTCATTAATCCCATTGACAAGAACGCACAGCTTCTTAAAGAAAATTTGTTTTCTTATAATAGCTCCTTTTCAGTGAAGTTGATACTAGCCTGAAGTTTTATATAATACCCATCACTTTTCATAAGTTTCTCTCTCATACTTCGATCATCCAATGTAGCCTGTGGTGCTATATAGCCTCAGATGTCCTTGCACCAATAAACACCTTTAGGCATCTTCCTCTCTGCTCATTTGTTATAATCACGCGCTCTTGCTGCAGTGCTAATAAGCCGCCTCGAACGAGAAGGCAATATTTAGTTTTGGGCTTAATATGAAGCGCGCAGAATATCCGTGCTTGAATTGCATTAGACTGTTCTGTGTATTCGTTAGTTGTAGTTTATCAACCTGTACAGCTAACCACAGCTGTGTAACATTTCATTTTCGTTTTCAAGCTAGCAGGGCTACTAATACGCGCGAGCGCGGTCGCTATTAATGTAAACACTCTGTGATATTTTAAATCTGTTGTTCGCAAGCACTTAGTGCACTGGAGGACAAATTTATACCCACACTTCCCGACGTTCAATTCGAACGACGGGTTAATTTACTTACCCCAGTTCCAGGGGGCGCAAGCTTCTTTTGCGCTTCGCGAAAGTGCCACATGGCGAAAATAGAAAATTCCCGTGAAATGTAATGCCTGCATTATGCGGCTTATTGTTGTGGAAGAGGGGATCGTGTGATGGACAGTCTTTTTTTTTAAATTAATTAACTGAGCTGCAATAGCTGACGACTTGGAAGCAAGCGCTCGCAAGCTTGGATCGGTGCTTATCTAAGCCTTGCGTAACCTGTAGCTGTGCTCTTGAAACTTTCTTTTCAAACTGGAAATTGCCTAGAATCAAGCTATGAAACGGTGCTGATCAATGCTGACTCTGTCATATAAGGCGGAGAACTGGCAACACCGCATTTCAATTTCCCATTTTTTTTCCGTGGTTCCTGTGTCGTGAAATTCCTTTCTCTGAGCCAGTGTGATGATGACTCCTTGATTCGCCAATACCAGACGAGAGTTAATGCTCGCTTCTAAGCATGCGGCTCGGCTTTCTTCGTCACGAAGGCGGCATCTGACGGCCACGCTTCCATCCTCCCCCCAGCACAGCGTCGTATGTGACCGAGATTCTCTCACGGCTCGCTCCCCGCTAAGCCCTTCGATTACCTCTGCGCGGGACCATTTGGCCAGCGCTTCCCTGCCGCCACTGCGGCTCCGGGCGACGCTACGAAACGCGATTGTGCGCCTTGCGTAATCAGCGGCGCCCATTTCGGGTCTCGGCGCGCGGCCCCCGAAAAAGCTCGGAGCCGCCGAGCGGAACCGAAAATCCTATAAAATGTAACGATGACCGCGCGCGGGCACCGGCTGTACGGCGGAGGACATTCCTCCAGTCCTGCTCCCGAGACTGTGCGAACAGCAGAGGCGGGAAGCACGCCAGAAAAGAACAAACCGCGCCAGGGAAAGCGATGCGCGCCCAGGGGACGGAGGGGGGGAGAGAGGGGGGTCGCCGCCATTGAGTGGAACGCCGCACCACCGGGCCGGTGGAGAGAAGGGATTATGGCAAGCGCGGCCTGCAACTTTCTTAAGGCCTAATGACTGGTCATGTTCCGCCCAATGAGAAGCACCAATGGGTTCGCGACTGTCCGCAGTCCCCTATTTGCGCGCGCAGACACGCGCTCCCCCCTCGCAGGGCCCTAATCGCGGAGCACGAAGAACAAAGGACGGCTGCTTTTGTCTCTCCGCGCGCGCACTGCGGCGGCGGGCCCCTCCTGCGCGTGTGACGTATGAACGAGTGCCTTGCTCGAGCCCCTAATGGGCAGGCCTTCAAGCGGCGCCGCTAAGTATATTTTCACGATTCCATTAGTGCCTCTCGGCGTGTACACACACTGGCACGCAGTTGTGTGCGCGCGCTGGGACTTTTCATTAAAAGGGGTCAGTAGCCTTTGAGATCCGTCTCGGATAGGGAACTATCGCGCCGTCGGCCGCCGCGCCTCCTCCTCCTCCTTCCCTCCTCCTCCAGCGCTTTACTCGCCTGGCGGGGCTTGTGCGGGCATTTCCCGCGTCCTCAACGGGGCGGCGGCCTGAGGAGGTGCAGAGCACGCAGCTGACCCGTGGCCGAGGACACGTAGCCTGTCCCGTGTTCGAGTGCCATTCAGAACAAGAGTTTGGGATTTTATAGGTAGGCCTTGGTTCCCAATGATGAGCAGTTAATGACTCGAACTAATTAGTTATCCGCGATGATAACAGTCGCAATATAATTCACCCAGCCCCGAGCGGGCGAATGCATCCGCCATGAGCAAGCAGGTACGGACGAATATAAGTTTAGCTTGCGCCGCGACTGCGTCATCTCGTGAAATGTTTCGTGCTTTCCTTGAAAAAGCGAAATTCAACCATTTTGTTCTGCTTTTTTCCTTTTTTCCTTCTACTGAAGCAGAAAGGTTGCGCTACACTAGTTCTCATGCGGCTTCATTAGTGTGCAGTTCTCTAAAATGCAGTCGAGTCTGGCAGGTGCCAAATGCACTGTCGGTGTGCCTCGAATTGGGGCGGTCATTTGACGACCTTGAATCGCAGTCATGAAAAAATGGAATAATAAAGAAAAGGAAAGCATAAAATGGCTCGCAGGCCATTTGTGCGACTGAAGTGGCAAGGGCAACGACGTCCATTGGAAAAACTATGGTAAAACAATTAATTATTCGATGAATTGTTCGTCAGGAGGTTATTTCTACCTTTTGGCGAAGTGTGTAGCTCAGGTCGTCAGATGTATGCTTACTTGTTTCGTAACATATCAGGCTCTTCCCGTGTGAAACCCATTGCATTAGAGGTAAAACAATCAATTTTCATAGGTGTAGGAGTTCGCAATCTTAAACGAACGAATAAATGCCATTAACATCTACATGAGCGCACAAAAATGTGCTGTTCTCATTTCTCAAGGCTTCTTTCTCAAGCCATCGCCCCACCTGGCGATTTAACTGTGACGATTTGTCGAGCCAAGATGACTAGCCGATTTCCGGATGGCTGCACCGAAGCGGCAAAGATGCGTGCTTTAGGTGGAGTAAATACGCACATACGGCACCCGAGATTCGAGGTCCGAACAAGAACTAAATTTTCAACTGCGTAGATTCATAAAAGTCGTAATCAAGGAAACAAAGTTTCTTTGCTACCGTACGGCCGTGCACTGGTGGATATTGATTGCGTTGATATGCGACATCCTTAAGCCATGGGCTCTCGGTCATGCACCGCATAGCACTCAACTTTCCGGGGCTCGCCCAGCTGAAGCAAAGAGGAGGTCAGAGGCGCTGCTCTCTTTCTTCAGAGCAACTGCGGAGGGGGAGAAGTGCTGCTCCTCCGAGTCACGCAGATCCTGAGGCTTTCCCAGCTCGGGCAGCGAGGAGGTCAGAGCGCCCAGCGTGTAGCCCTCTACTTGCGCCATGGCGGCTCCGTCATCTGGCGCTGTGGGCGCCTCTGCGTTTCAGCGCAAGCGATGCGCAGCAGAATGTCCCTGCAGGTATAGGGCGCGTATATGTGCTGCCATTGCTACGGGTAGTGATCATGTCGCCAAGTCGACGGGCGCGAGTTGTCACTGCTCTTCCTACCGCCGAGGACGTGGATGCCGTGGAGAGTCCCGTCGACCAGGATGACCGGTGCCATGCTCTACTGTCCCTTTGTTGGCGTAGGGGCTGAATACCATCGTCGACGCCTTGTCAAGCACCCCTTTTCTTCAGTCTGCAATGTGCATGGTCGTTGTTTCCCCTGGTTGCGCTTCGACCTGTCTGAAGTGAACTTGGAATATTTCGATGCCCTGCTGTATGTGCTCCCCAGCGAGGAACATGTGGCGGTGTTCGAGGCCTGCATCGCGTGCAAGTCGTTTTCAGGGGAATAAGTGATGTGGCAGACCACAAGCACTGAATGCTTCGTACGCTTCTTTGGTTGGCCAAATAGCAGTCGATTTTTAAGCCACGTATGCTGTGCTGTCAGCAGCAGTACCCGCAGCGGGTAATTTGTCAGCGGTATTCTGTGCACTGGCTTTTGTTCCATCAATTGTGGGGATGGATTTGAGTTGGGTACGTCGGGATTGACGCGTCTGAAGAGTTGCAGCGTTTGGGAGACTCATGTGTAGTCGTGTAATTTAGAGACGCGCCTGTGAGTAGTCACACTTTATATGAGCAGGAAATGCGTGCGTGTGGGCAGCATACCCGTTGCAAATTTCGAGCCGCGCATCTGGCGATACGCTGTAACTTCTTGAGGTTGACTGAACCTTGAGGGACTCTTCTGAATATTAGGAACTTCTTCGAAGAGCAACTGCAATTAGTTTCGTCAAACCATTAACCAAAAAGGATTGATGCGTCATATAGTGGAACTCATTTCCCGCCTTGAAGTTAGTGTGGTGCATGTCGTCAATCTTGACTTTCAGGAGTCTGAAGAGACCGAGGTATGGATGATGCCGGAAAACACATCTTGCTGCTACTAAAGGGACTCCGGAACGGGGAGACCAGAAACGAGGAGTGTCCCTTATCACTGGGCGGGATCAGCCTACAATGCTCCCAACAGCTAGCAGGATCAGCGGAGTGTCAACCTCCTCCCTGCTGCTAAACATACGATAATTCCAGTAATGCTCCTAATATATGCAATAAAAAAGTTATGTTACTTTGTACGTGACTAAGATGAAATAAGGCGATGTGCCCGCTGCGGTGACTCAGTGGCTTTGACATTCGGCTGCTGATCTCAAGGTCGCGAGATCAAACCCTTGCCGCAGCGTCCGCAGCGCCAAAACGCCCGCGTGCTGTCCGATGTCAGTGCACGTTAAAGAACCCCAGGTGATCTAAATTAATCCGGAGTCGTCCATTACGGCGTTCCTCATAATTCATGTGGCCCTTCAGGATGTTAAACCCTGCATCCCAATACCAAATTTTACAAGCGTTTGTAAACAGCTTTGTAACAGATTGTGCGCTTGGTATTTAACGGCGTTAAATCTGACAACGTCTCTCGCGAAAATGAGTTATGCACTGCAATTGGCCGCGAGTGCTTCCTTATGCGGCGCTACGAATACTGGCGACGTGTTGTCAGCTCAGGGGCCTGGCATTTTTCATCTTACAGTCTCTGGGCGGTCTTGCATGGAGCAACATTTCGTTCGTTTAATTTTGTGGCGCTAATTTCTTGTCTGCTGTTAGTTATGTTCTGTGTCTTAATGTCTGAACGTAGCATTTGAAATGTGACAGTCTTTTGTCTTTGTGCAGCCCTCGATTGAAAGCTGTCAACGATGTCAGCTAGTTTTCTTGACCGTGGTCTTGATAGCTTCCTGTGCGCCAGGCGTTAGATTCTTGACCGTGGTCTTGATAGCTTCCTGTGCGCCAGGCGTTAGATTACCTATGGAAAGAGCTGAAATACTGAAAAGAAGGAATAAAGGCGGCCATATTCCTACAATATCGCTTGGTGAGATCGCGCTAAGCTAACCAGTGGGCTACCAACGCAAAGCTGTGCACGCAGCAAGGCGACGCATGTTGTTATGGCGATCGCGTGCGATGGCGCGCTGAGATGTGCCTTTTTTGCTTCACTACGACATCGTTCAAACGACACTATAGCCGCTTAAGTAGCGCAAACCGTCGACAGATGGCTCTAGAGATACTGCCAATATAGGGTGCCTCGATGCGCGGGACGTGCACATTCAGGCACCGTATACCAACAGGGTTCATGTACCATTACTGCCTCATTTGCCTCGTTTGTGATACAACGAAGCAATGCAGAAGGACATGGGCTCTACAGCGCTTGACCCGCGGGAAGCGCGGAGTAAAATCGTGTATGAAGGACAGCCGAGGAAGATGTACAAAAACAGGTGGGCAGCCAAGGTGTTTAAGTGTGTAACAGGAAGAGCGTTGGCTCGCAGCGGAGGAAAAGTACTAAAAAGATAACTGTTAGGACAGGGAACCAAAATAATGTAATAAAGGGCGTTAAGCGTTGCGTAAAAGAGGCAGAGGGTGTGAACTGAATTAATTCGATGACGAAGAAGCCGACTATTCATTATTTATTTGTTTATTTATTTAGTATTGATACCTTAAGGGCCAGAAGCATATCAGAGGGGGGTGGTTATAAATTATACAAAGAACAAAAACAAATTGAACACACAAGCGTCATGTTCCTAGTTATGCAATACAGTAAAAGAAGTAAGCAAAGTTGTAAGCGCAAGATAAAAGAACAAACAAAGGTAATGGAAAATGATATTTACATTTGTTGTGGGCCTATAAACTAACATAGAATCGGAGAAAGTAAAGCCCGAAAGGAATTGCTTTATTATAATTCAAGAGGCCGTTATTTGCTTATTGAAGCAAGATCAATGTGCCTTGGAGCGCGGAGTTATCGAAATGAATATTCACAAGATAATGCTTAAAGTGCGGAGTTATAAAAACAAAACGAATATTCACATGACTGTATAGTCATGTGCAGTGTGCGGCATGTCGGAAACTGCAATTAAGCACATTTTGATAGAATGCTGCGGTGTCAATCCAGATATCGATTTTGGCAAGATCAGCATCCCTGATATTCGCTTATGGCGACCGTTGTTTGCTTCGACTTTCGTCTGTTTGCGCTATTATTTTCTGCTATACATTACCAGCCAGCTTTAACTTTCCGTATTACCTCAGAATCCCTGAGGCGCTAGGGCTCTCGGGGGTAGCAAAGTTAATGTGATTGTGTTCGCATCATTAGGTATCGTTTGGAGGATTGGTGACTGAAAAGGACGGGTCAAATAGAGTACGCGGGAAGTTAGTGGAGCTTGTGTTTGAAAAAGGAGTAAATTCCGAGGCAGCCTCTAGTTAAGGTGAATACAAATGTTTAATAAAAATAGAGAACAATTTCTTCTCCTGGTGACTCTCGCCACCGCTGTGTTTCAAAGGGAACGCTCTTACCGTGCATCTATCCATAACGCTGTGAGCAACTCTGAAGCATAGCACGTCAGTGCAAATTCCGAAACGGAGAACTTTTAAATGCGCGATATACGTGATCTTCAAGCATTGTGGGGTCGCAACTATCCACATGACCTTCACGAGATTGTGAGACTAACTCAGCAGCTGTTGCTGTGCGTTTCGCATGAAGACAAAATTTTCCAGGAGCTCGATGGATGGATCAAGCACAAAGAGGCTTGTCATCTTTTTCTTTTTTTTGTCTTTGACTTCGTATTTGGAAATAATGGCACTGGTTAAACGTACGTTGGCTTTTCACATTTCAGTTTTCAAAGCCTTTGATGTGTAGTGTGAGGATTTTGTGGTGGCCGCAAAAAACTGCTGCAATGGTGAATAAATATTTTGTGATTTTGTGTGTCATGTACAATGTTATAAGTCGTCCTTGACAATTGCGCGTTTCCAGTTAGCCCAGGTATTTTACCGAAAAATTTCCAGATTTGGTTTCAGTTGCGCCTCACGCATTTCTATTCCTTTTCCGGTTAACATCTGGCGCGATATTCCGTTCAGGCTCGAACTGACTTACATGCGTTCATAACAGTTTAGGATAAAAAACTGTCGTCAGTCATTTTTCAAGCCGTCTTTCAAATGTCTCTTTTGTTATATGTCGGCCACAATCGTTAAATATGTGATAAAAAGTAATATTGGCGAGTTGTGATTAGGCCCATTGCATCTTTCTAAAATTGGCATGTGTAGGGCGCTACGTCGAAACAACAATTAATGTAATAAAACTCCGGTGTTACCGGCATTTCACCATTCTTGAGATTTTCCTGCGAATATTTAACGGCTTTATAATTTATTTAACACTGCTGTGAATTGCATAAATTAATAAAAAAACATATATGTAATTATTTTTGTCGTATGTGACTGCTCAGAAACAAACCAGACAGGGTGTTAAAAAGCAGCTGCAGCCGAAGACAAAAGTCTCTGAACCGCGTGCTCCGGAAACGAAGCAAGCCGATAGCCGCCGGCCGTGGAGGTAAACGCTTGTGGAGATAAACGCTAAAATTCAGTTTTTTCACCTACATAAGTGTGCTCTCCAGCCGGCTGCTATTAATAGAGCTGGGCTCCGTTTCCGGTGCCCGCGGCCCAGATGATTTTGTCCCTGACTGCTGAATTCTGTAGGCATAATAAGAGGCAGTAGATGGCGCAAACGGTCACCACCGTTTGGGCGGCTCGATATGAGAGCACTGCACGGGCTCGTGCCCCCAGAAGATTTTGGTGTGAAACTTTTTTTAAAGCTGTTTCACGTTTGTGCCAACTGTATGCGGGGCGAGAGCCATCGTCAGGCGTTTCGCCTTTTGCTCTTGCTCCTCTTTCTGCATCATAAAGAAACAAATAAATCAAATCAAATCAAATCAAATCAAATACTCAGTTTCGCTGGACCTAGCCTGGGCCCGAGCATGAATTAAGTTACGGGCCCGGGCAGAGCTAGGGCCTGTACATCGAGGGCATGTCTCCGACTTTTGGTTCAGTATTGCAGGGTGAATTGCTCTAGATAGCGACACGATTAAGCCGTAGTCATAGTGTGGGCTGAGATAAAGATTGGTGAACGCTCATTTGCTTATTTTTTGGTGTCTGCTATAATTGCATTCTTTTCACGCGAGAAAAATGACAAACAATACCGTTTTGCTTTTTTCACCTCGGGCAGCAGGTCAAAAAAACCAGACGGTATTGTTTATAGCCTGCTGCCCGCGACGTCTCGCAAATGAAATAATTCCAGCGCTAAAATCTCTCCAGAGAGTTATTCATTGACGCGCAGTGAGAGACAGCTTAACTGCGCATCATTTGTAGCGCGAGTTTAATCAGCGCCACTACAATAATAATAATAATAATAATAATAATAATAATAATAATAATAATAATAATAATAATAATAATAATAATAATTGGCTTTTGGGGAAAGGAAATGGCGCAGTATCTGTCTCATATATCGTTGGACACCTGAACCGCGCCGTATGGGAAGGGATAAGGGAGGGAGCGAAAGAAGAAAGGAAGAAATAGGTGCCGTAGTGGAGGGCTCCGGAATAATTTCGACCACCTGGGGATCTTTAACGTGCACTGACATCGCACAGCACACGGACGCCTTAGCGTTTTTCCTCCATAAAAACGCAGCCGCCGCGGTCGGGTTCGAACCCGGATGCCCAATTTGCGGTTGGTGCTCTTACGACTTTTCCAACTTACAGAATGCGTTCCGTTTTCGGCGGCCCAAGCCGACTAGCATTGCGACTGTTACAGCTCGGCACGTTAATCTGAAACAATCCGTTAGAACGCCGCCGCTTGAGAAATCAATGTACTGTTGATTGGCGCTGCCTTCGAGTTAAGCACCGGATTTTAGTGCATAAGCAAACCCTGATCGCTGGGAAATATGTCAGCTTTCAGACGACTACAAGTAATCTTGGCAAGATGCCCAGCCCGTCTTGAATGCAAAATGTCTTCGCAAGATATCTAATTAATGGCTTGCAAGAGGTTTCCAGATAACTTAAAGACTTTTTGTAAATGTCCTGTAGCTTACCTAATGCTCCACATGTTTGAGCTACAAGATATTTTTAGAGGGTGTTTCGTAGCTGGCACCTGAGACTGTTACCAAATGTTTGTCTTAACAAGATATCTTGTAGACTGCTTGCAAGAAGTCTGTAGACATCTTGACATCTCTCGTAGCTATTTTCCGGCTTAACTAATGCTGCCGCTTTTTTTAAGCTACGAGACGTTTTGGAATACAAACGCCTTTTCCACTGAACACCAAGCCGTCTACTGGGCGACTATGCGGCGTTTCGCCAAGGTAAATATGTCGTCTCAAATGGCCAAGATTACATGAGGAGGTACTGCTTAACAAATACCGCCACAGTCATCCATGCAAGTGCACGAAACGTCAAGGAATGCACTCACGTTACTGTACCAGAAGACCTTCGCTCATAATTATATACCCCACCCCAATGGTCTCTGCAATGTCCACGGGAGAGAACTGCCGATCTTCAAAGCTATTGAATCTATATTTGTGGCTCTTAATTTATTCCCGGTGTATTGAAATTAGGGTGGTTTAAACGCGACGGCCTGTTAGTTGAAAGACTTAATTCCTACCAGAGCACTTAAAATGAACTCAAAAGTGAAAGCTATTTCGTGGGTCCATATTCTACATAGAAAAAAACTAACAGAAACGTTTTATCGGTGGCTGGGAAATATTTTTATGATTTTACCAAATAATATCTCATTTGTGCACGTTTTGTGTAGCTTTAAATATTTCAGAAGTTTAGATTTGGGAGTTTGAGACGCACTGTGCTCGGTGAGCAGCCAAGCAGCTCTTTCGGGTGGAGCCCAAAATGAGTTGAGAATTCTGATTGTCATGCATGTTTCATGAAGTAGACTGTCATCTACAATTTCTCTGAGATATCTACAAGGAGTCTTGGCAAGCGTCTTGTAATTCATATAGTCTGAGCATTAGCTCAGCTTTAAGATGCCTACAAGCTGTTTCAAGACGTCTAGAAAGGTCTCACAAGCAGTCTGCAAGGTGTCTTGCACATCTGAAGACGTCTTATGAACATTCAGTAACCGTCACAGGAGTCAATTGAAACGTCTTCAAGACGGCTTGTTCATCTTGGCAAGTCTTTTTCTATCTGTCTAGTAGACGGATTTTCATTCAGGGGGCAGGGACATTGTTGTTACGCGTGTGGCTCAGGAATCTGAATAGCACATCTGGGGCAATAAAATATTCCTGCCGTATGCAGTTATGCACGCGTGTACGTGTTGTTCGCGTGCGAATTGAGCTTTTCTTTTTTTCTGTTGTCAAATTTATAGTGGCCACGCAACTCTCTAGGTCTTCCCTGTTTAGCGTAAATACAGCACTGCAGCTCATATGCAGTCATGTAGCTCAAGCCGTAAAACGTCTCGTGAGGAAGCCCTCTAGACTTCGGAAGCAGGATGTCTTGAAAACAACTCGCTTAAACTTACTTGTAAACGCATTGCATAGCTGAAGACGTAAAAATATTTCCTAAGTCAACTCCCAGACGTCTTTACTGAGATGCCTTGTAGAAAAGTAGCAAACAGCGTCTTGTAGACGTCTTCTGCAGCCCAAGATATATACGACCATTAGAGATGTTTCAAGACACGCACAACATATTCTCTGATCAGCGGGTCTCTTAATGGCACATTTTGCCTGCTTGTGGGCTTTCTTCTTTTATTTTTGTTTGTGTTCTTGAAACCACTGGAATGCAACATACCTATGGTCGTTTCGAACTGAATTGTATTCAGTTTAACGGTTCTGCTGGTCTCATTCGATTATTTAATACATTTGGGGCGCGAATTGAATTCATGGCCATAGTTTCCTTTTTATTGTGGTATGCAGCAACAGCGTTTTCGCAGTTTTCTAGCTTTTTTTTCTTTTTCGAACAAAGAACAGTGGGAAACCGTATTTCACTCAGTCCAGTAGCGCAGCATTTCACCGTGCAAGCCTTCTTTTCCGAGCATGGCAACTCGACGTTCATTCAAATGCACTCTGCCACAGCTGGGGAGTGCTAAATACCTGTGTTACAGGAAAGGTGTACCGAAGAACGCGCGAACAGCACGCTGCAGCTCGTCGCACCCGAATCCCGAGTTGCGGAACGCCGCTCCCTTTCCGTGAAGCGGGCGGTTCACATGAGCTCCTGTTGTGGCCTGTGGTCGGCAGGCGACGCTGTCGGCGGCACTCTGTCCAGCCGCGGGGAGATTAGTGTGCGCACACACACATGCGCACACGCACGCAAACGCACACGTGCATGCGTGCGTGCGTGTGTGCACTGTCTGCGTGCAATCACTACGATGAAATGAAGTGTTCAAACTAATGTTATGTTCCATAAGGTTTTGACTGCGAGTGTGTACATCTGTTTATTACTTCACACGCAGTGTTCACTGAAAATTCTTCGTAGTCTTCGTTTCGAAGCTGACCGTTTGGGGTCAGAAAACTTGTTGCTTCTTTGAAAGCGCTTTAGCACCTGTGGCGCCATCTAGCGGCCGAAAGTTTCATGCTTGATAGTCCGCGTCATACTGTGGCCTTGCCTAAACGAATTAAACCGGTCTGGCGATGTCACAATACAAATGAGACAAACACATGTTGCGTGCTGTCGTAATATGCTTTGTATGCTCTTTTTTTATTATTTTACTCTGTACTTCCTGTACCTCTGGGACTCAACAGGACATACTGCCGGTTTTCTTGCTCTATTCCTTGGCATTATTATTTTTTTTTCGACCTTGTTTGCTCTGCCAATTTCGTAGCCACGCCGCTGGCGCGCACCGTCGTCGCGCTGCGCTCCTCAGCAGCGCCCGCACAAAGCGCGCTCATCACGCGCCATTCACACCGACTAGGGGCACGCGGAGCTGGTGTCGCCATCTCCATTGAGCTTCCAAAAACGCCTCTCCACTGCTCGCGCATTTAGCTTTGCTTCTCAAAGTGTTGCCTTGCGTTTACATTTGTGAAAAAAAATCCTAGCGTCCCTACCCTTTCCCGCTCTTTAAAAAAGAGCTCCTCCGCATAAAAACGCACGCCGGGATGGGGAAGCGCGAGCCGTATCGATTCGTGGCGAACAGGAGGAAAGCGTGCGCGAACGAGAAAAATAGAAAGCTGGCAGACGAGAAAAATGTAGCACGGGCCTTCATAAAAAGACAGAGGGAGCACTCAAAGAAAAAAAAAAATATCGAATAGTCAGAATGATGTCAAAAGAGGAGAAGGGCTGTACGGTTCGAGCTTTGCTCGATAGATGGCGCTAGCGCACGCGTCCGTCAGGCTTTTTTTTTCCCCCCCTTTTTTCGACGTCTGCTTGCTTTCTTCTCCTGTCCTGTTCTTCACGCCTTTGGCCTCCGGACTCCGTCCGTTTGTTTGCGCTTGATGTTTGCTTCGTGCCCCGGTTGTGTGTGTGCGAGCGAGTGCCCGCTTTTTGGAGAGACCGGGGACTTCGCGAGAGAGCAAAAAGAGAATGATGGATCGCCGCCGGAGCTCTTGTTAGAGGCGCAACCTTAGCGCAGAAAAGGGCGTTGTATGGGATGCAACGTGACAGTCTAAACTACCTTTCCTCTTGTTTCCCACTTTCTTTCTCCCCCCTTCCTTCGCCTCGTGATGTTTCTTCCCAAATGAAGGGGGTGCGCGAGACCCCCGAAGAGCCGGGCAAGTTCGGCAGATTTTGCGGTTCTCCGCTGACGTCCCTGCTTTTCCTCTTGGGTCTGCGCCGCGCTGTCGGACGCCGGTGATCGTTCTGTGATGCAGCGTTCGTTTCGTGCTTGGCGGCCGGCTCTTCCGCAGGCCCTGTGCCCCGCACGGGCCGTTCCCAACCCCGCGCCGCTCTCTTCTTTGAGCAACTTTTGCGCGTCCTGTGTTGGCACAATGCCCCCGGCCGACAACGTCTCCCTCTGCAGCACATCTGGCATTGGCGGCTACGCTTCTCGCCCGCACATGTCTGCCTGTAGACCACATGGGCACGCTGGGCTGCTTGCACCTTGTCGGCTAGTGTACGCCGCTATCAGTCGTGTTTCTGTGGCACTTTTTTCTTTCGGTAAGCGGCAATTTCGTTTTTATGACTACTCTTGGCAGACAATCTTACAAATTTAGCAGCTCAAGCGGTGGTACGGTTACGAAAATGACAGACGCTTGATTGGCCATAATTGCAACTGGAGACGACAAACTTACGCTAGTGTCACACATGGCTGTTTCGCGCATAAACCTGGCTCAAAGAAGCATGCCATAAACAAACATTTTAAACATGCATAAAACGTGAACCAAACGTAACAGAAAAAGTATGGTATGATATGGTATGGTATATGCGCTTCAAGGTCACGACGCGACTCAGACTGTGAGGGACGGCGTAGTGGAGGGCTCCTGATTATTTTCAACTACCTGGGTATCTTTGGCGTGCACTGACGTTGGACAGCGCACGGGCGCCTTTTGCATTTCGTCTGCATCGAAACGCGGCTGCCGCGGCCTGAGCAGAAGGGTTAAAAAGTCTAACTTGAAATAAGTACGGTCTCTAGCACGATGTGGTTTCCACGGAAATGCACAGAAAAACGTGGGGATTCTTTATCATTGATGAAAAGTTTCGTTACCAGAATAGTTACATTCGCCACCGAAAGGTGGCGCTTTAGTTGCGTGCGTCTATAGTTCGTGCAGTGGGCAACAGCACTAGTCACCTGGTCACAAATGTGGCAATAAAATCTTTTTGTTTTTTTCAAAAAATCCAATGCCTTTCTGTGAATTTCTGCAAAAACCGCATCGCACTACAGTGTACTTTCCGAATTATTTTTTTTTTACTTTTTCTGTGTCTTGGGGATCACTGAGTGGCTGGCCCATGGAGGAAAAAAAAACAAACTCTGGAGAGCGTGCCGTCATGCGGCAAGGCTTCGCAAGCCAAGTGCTCATGAAGACATTCACTTCCCGCGGTTTTTCGCTCTCCAAGTCAGTCCCTATCTTTTGGTGTCGATATGCTTTAGAGCGCGCGTCTGCGGGGCCCATGGCGCGGGCGTCTACAGCAAGGAGTTCGGTCCTCAGTAAGTTTGCCGCACTAATCGGCGCATGCGCGCGCGCAGCGGTGTTTGATATCACCGCACGCTATAACGTGATGTGATCACGGGGGGAGGGTCCAGATCATGAACGCCCGTGCCACTGCTGGCCTCAATTAGAAGGGACCGAGTGCCACCAGGGGAAAGCACGTGTCTGGTCGCTTCTTGAAGAGCATGTCAGTTTCTACTCGGTGCTACTGCATGCCGATGCATTCGCTTCTCTGTAACACTGTAGTATCTCAGTGTAACACTTCTTTACCGACAAAACAGGCGAGTGCCTGTGTGCGAAAAAGAAAGAAGAAAACAATGCTGCATGCGATAAAAAAGTTGTGGGAGGGGGTTTCAAAGTCGCCATGTGTTTGGCTGCTGACGATGTTGCCTGGCATTTGTCCAGGACATTTCGCCTATATGTCTTGCAGCATAACATCCCTGTCCTTTTATGTCGCACATTTGAACGCTGGGTTGCATCAAGCTTATTCGAAGATGCGCAGCCCTTGCGAATTCAAATTTGCTCTATAGTGATTGACATTTCTCAAAGGCTATGCTTTTCCGATTTCTAAGCAGTGGATGCAGAACTTCGTCGGACATTGCGATTACTGTGGAGCTAATACCTAAGACGAGAAGTGTAGTAGTGTGATTTACTATCGGAGACAAAAGTTTGCGGGACGCGAGTTCTTGGAAAAACGTTTATTGTAGCTGCTACACACGTTTTTACAAGAACTCGCGTCCCGCACACTTTTGTCCCCGATAGTACATGTCTCGAGTAGACTTAAATGAAATTTTAGGTTACTCCATACGTGCGAAACTAGAAAGAAAGCAGCGTTTGAGTTTGGCACAGAAGATTTCTCTTTGTATGTATCGCACTACACAAATGAAACTTCTTACGGGAGCGAAACTGCAGGGCAATGGCTACGGCCGCTTCGATGTTCGTGAAATTGACTCTTACACGGGCCGCTTCAGGCCGGTGCTGCTATCGCTTTCACTTCTCTGTGATGCCTGTAGCTTTTTCAGTGTAGTTATATTGGCCGCTTATTCCATCCAAAAGTAAGACATATTTTCGGTCGCCTGGGCCTCTGTTCTGCTAGATCAGAACCCGCAGGTCTCGGAGCACTGATGGGGCTTTTAGATGGAAGCTATACGGGAAGGGACTATTTTACAAGTTTACCAGGTCAGTTCAAGCGGGCTGACACACATGGGCGAGCGCTTTTCAAGTGCTCCTCAATCTGTAGGTTGCTAGTTATTTTGACATTGTCCAATCAGTCAAACAACCACTTCTCAGAAGTGTCTTCTGGCACATCCTTTCAGCTTTTTTTGGTTAGGGTCGTGAAATCATCCCAGGAATTCCGCTCGACGCTGTTCATTGACCGCGGGGTAAGCTGGAACCCGCCGTCGTTCCTTTGGTGGGAAGGGGTGACGTGGAGGCATTGTTTAATCCTGTTCCCCCAGTACTGCGAAGCACTACTACTGTCTGATGGGTGCTGCGTGAAAGGGAAGAAAGGCGCTCTCTGGCTTTGGCAGGACGGCACCATTTCCTGTCCGAGCACCTGCAGTGGCGCCCCCTCCATTGCCCGCCCCATGCTGGAGCGATTAGTCGAGCTCGGTCGTAGGTAGACCTTGTCAAAACTAAAAGTCCTGGGATACTTCGCATTTCTTCTTGGAACCAGCCTCTTTGGCTCTAAGCAGAACTTGTCGCGGTAGCCCTCTGAAATTCTTTGCCGGTGAATGGGATATAGCCTTGTTCTCCCCTTGAATGCTAGTAAACGTGTGCCTTCGCACCCACGCGCCCCGTCCGGTGTGGCCGCCTGACTGCCTGTTCTTTGTCAACCCACTGGCTTTGCTGTCCACAGATACTACCTCAGTGGCTCCACGCCTCTGGTCATAACAGCGGGTAGGGAGAACAGGTTATCGGTGTTTTTACGATGCATATAACTGTTGCTTAGTTTGATCTGATTACTGTTATGACTTAGCATCTGTCCTTTGGCCAAATTGGATACACCAGATATCCTGCACGTGCAGTCGAGTCAGATTCGTTATTTTCTTCTAATAAGATGGATGGCCGACCAAAAGGAACAGATTTCCACCGGCCGCACTACAAGTTATGGCTAGCTTTCATTTGGCCAGGTTGGGCATTCATGTTGGCCTTCTTGCGGCCTATCTTGCACGAGTGTCAATCCCCAAGGCTGGGCCAAGCTCAGCAGTACACTTCGCATCTACCTTGCCCTAATGTGTGGGACCCATTTTCTGCCATGGATTCTTGTCCACTTAGGGACAGATTTCTAGAATATTATCTGGGTGCTTGTACATAAGCTGTTATGGATTGTTTCACTAGACCAGATGGCGCATTTCATCAATGTCCTTGTTTGACGTGCGGAAAAGACGTTTCAAACGCTAGAGTAGCAATATGTTTGTGCAAACAAGCTATGAGAGTAAGTGGGACAAGTGCCGTAGCTTGTACCCCCCCCCCCCCTTTTTTTCTAGACGGGTGTTTAACAGGCGTCCAGACTGAGATGCCGACAGCGACAGATTCAAGCTGCCACAATCAATGAAAAAAAATCAATGAATAAAAAATAAAAAAAGAAGGATCAATGCAAAAAGCGGTAGAATCGAGAATGTAGTCAGTGACGGTGGAGATTTCTTACTAAAACTAAAAAAAAAATGACAAAAACCACGTTTCTGAACCTTGTGACCATTTGTTCTTGTTATCGGATTGAGACAACCACGCGGAGATCACCTGATAGTCCCTGCGAGGCACCTATTCGAAATATAGGTCCAAGTAGCCGACAGCGTACGGTTAAGAAAGCAGAAATGAGACGTAGCAAGAGCAGGAACCCCATCTTTTGTTTTGTTCTCAAGATGAGTTGCAGTTATAGCCACTGATGAAATGCTCTAGTTAGGTAAATAGGGCTGGTGTATCTTACCAACTGAAGGTGCGAAAAGTGCAATTTCTAAGCTTAAGAGAGGAGAACAACTCTGCGCACTTCTAACCGCTGGGCTGCCAGCGCCAGCAAGTGTCGCGTTCAGACCACGCGCCCGTTTTCGGTAACGAAGTGACGTAATGCTCATAACTGAGGGGCCCTCCGGCGGCGACTGAGGGAGAGAGAGCGCGTCCGCTTAATAACGGTCAAACAAAAACAGGAGCCGGACCCTACCGAACTGATCGATTCCCGATCAATAATGCACTCGCCCTCGGGACGCCACCTCCTCGGCTTAAAAAGGGGGAGAGATGCAGCGCAGCGGGCGAGAGGCGGCAGTGGAGGGGAATTAAATATGGCGACGGCAGCGGCGGTATCTGTCAAACTTGCATGTTTTTGCACATGTGCGCGTGCGCGCGCCGCCGTCTTTGTTGCCCGCAAGAGACAATAGATGGCGGCGCGAGCCCGGGCGCCGGCCTAGGTGTCGGAGGCGTCTCATAACCGGCCCGGAGCGCAGGGGCCCGGCGCACATTCGCGAGAAGCCCGAGAGAGCGGGGGTGGGGGGCTCCGCCGGCCGCATTTAAAGCAGCCAGCTGCGGCGCCCGGATTTTGGGCCCGTTCGGGATAACCCGAAGCCGCCACGCTGGATTGCTCAGTCTCGCTGCTCCACGTGCTCCGGCGCTCCGCGTGGGAGTCGCCCGTCGCCCTGGGAGCTTCGCCGGCCGTCGACGCGCCGGCATGCTGCGGCGAGGAGGTAAGCCGCTTTGCGAGACGGAAAGCGCGTTACTCTCGCGGAAGTGTGCATCTTCCCTGTGGGGACATTTCTGGGGAACGTCCGGTGTTCGGGTGCTTTCGGCCCGAGGCCCCTCGTTCGGGGTCTTGGGAGTCATTGGCCGCACGACGCCTGTCATGCGGCGTCAAGTGCGGCCCAGCTGCGGAGCCTCTTGCGCGTCCGCAACGCGCTCCGTAGGCGAGACAAAAGCGCGCGCGCGGTAGCGCATAATGACGGCGGCGGCAAACAAAAGCGGAGCTGCGGCGCGGCGCTCGCGGCGCGTCCCCGAAAATAATTGCGACCAATGAGCGCCAGCGCGCCGGGGCCGTGGCGCGCGTCGCCATTGGCCCGCGCCGCGCGCGTCGCCCTCCCCCTCGCGGCGCTCGCGAGGAATTAATTACGCCGGCCCTCGTCCTCCTCGCCCGCTCAACCTTGGCGTGTGGCCTCAGTCGGCGTCGGAGTGCTCTCGCGCGCGCTGTCTCGGCGCCGCTCCGTGTTCCTGCCGCAGCGCAGGCGCAGTGCAAGGTGTCGGCCGCCCGCTGCCAGTCGATGCACGCCGCGCGCCGCGCTTGGATTAACGTTCCTCGATGTCGTCGCCGACGCCCCGTTGTGAACCTGTGAGGTGGTGCCCGAGCCGCGTCTTGGCGTGACTGGCCTCGCGAGCCGCCGCTGTGTGTATGGCCGGCAGCCAAGATCCGTCTGGGATTGTACTACGGTGTTACGCTGGTGTTGCAGTTCCTAGCTGGCCAACGACGTCCAGTCGACGGTAACGTACCGACTTCCTTTCTCTTGGTCGTCGGCTGCACGCCGAGAACGGGGACTTCTGACCTCGGCTCGGTGTGGGGCTGTCGTCCTGCTCACTCGCCTGCCGTATCCGCTTTGTTGACGCTCTGGTCGTCCGCGAGCCTACCTTCCGGTAGTGTTGTTTTCACTCGCTCCTGCTTTGCCGTTCACAGTCGTCAGTGTGTTGTATGAATAACTTCCTATCCGGTACTTTTTCGCGCTTATATGTTAGCTGTGCGCATCTGTCACCGACTCCGAATGTGAACCAGTGTTGCCGTTTACCACTCAACTGGGACATTCTGGTCACTCGCACGGCTCCCAGCTTGTGGATTGATATTGGGTAAAGCTCGGCTGTGACCTCCAACTGAGCTTGTCATTTCTCAATCCACGTGCTGTGAGAAGCTGAGTACACCGACCGCGTGGTTTCGTGCTAGGGATTTTAGGGAGCGGACCGTCGCCTCATAGGGACGTCGGGAGAGGAGCGTTTTCCCTAGTGGGGATGACAGGACGCTATGCCGTTCGCTCTCGCTGGTCGAAACTTTTCTTCCAACTTCCATTCCGTTACGCTCACCATGCTGTGAAAATTGTTATGAGCTGAACATTGCGCTTCGCTGTGACTGGAGCATGTATTGTATATCAGCAGACTTGGATTGGTTATAGCTCACTTTGTGCTCGTGTGGAGTATTCGAGTCGCAACCATTTTTCCTCTTTTTCGGTGACCCATCAGATGGTGCGCATTTCGAGAATTTTTTGTTAGAACAGAGACAGTGCCGGTCTCAAGGCGCTTCTTATTGGCTGTTACGAAAGATAGGGCGCGAGGTGATAGCTGAAAAGAGTTATGATGAACTTTTGATGAATAGGAAGAACGTGTTGTCCTCCTCAATGCTGCTGTTCGTGCGATCTGCGGCCTGCTCAGTGTTGTAAGGCGCTGCGGGTTGCTGGCTTTGTTTAACCAGCATCGCAGAGCACGATGGCTGTGAGCGGGTTTTCAGACTACTCAAACTGAGCTTGACGTCATGTGCAAACGCCACAGCAGCTGCTCAAATACTTTCGCGATCCTCGTGGCGCAAATCAGCAGGCGTAGAGACTAACCTCTGCACTGTGGCGTCTTTGTCGAGGTCAAGGCACCGAGTAGGGAAGGGATGTGTGTCACCTTGAAGCTTGACATCGGGTTAGGGGACGGAACGCATTTCCGGTCGCTGTCACGAGAGGTCCGCCTTCGGTAGTTCAAGGTCTGGCCGTCGCACTCGGTTGAGCGATATGTCGTTTACCGCGACACACAGAGGCTTTACACGCCAGAACTGTGCTGCCACTTTTCACAGCGTTGGTGGTTGTGGCTGTCTTCTACAGGCGTTTGCTGCCTTTAGCTGCTACCGTATTTTTTACGGCCTCCATGCCGGTTTTTGTAGCACCGAGGTCGATACTTCTGTTCAGGAAATAGCGATATTGAAGATTTGCATACAAATATTCCAGTCACTCTAGGAATGTCTGGCCTTATCGAGTTTTCGCAATTTGTTTCAACTGGATTATTTTCATATATCAGCGTTATCTTTGACGAAATGGGTACGCGTCACCCGTTTGTCATGGGTGGCGCAACCGGCTTCTACGTTAATATAACAATACTGCGTAGTGTTTACTCCTAGCACCATGGATTTGGTGGTCCTCTACTCGAATTATCTGTGTGGCGAACCTTAGCTAGCATACCATTTTGTTTTCATTACTGCCGTATTCATGTACCTTCTCATGGTTTGGTGTAGCTGAGCAGTAAAGTACAGCCAACGAACAAAGCCTCATCGCCATACGACTGCAGTAAGGGCATCTGCGTTGTCATGACCACTAAAGGTTAAACATAAGTAAAAGAATCATTGCAGCTTGACATATGGAAGAAGCGACCGTGGAAAAAGAAAGGTGTGATGAAACAATTAAGTGTGCAATCTGTGCGGGACAGATAAGTAAGCAAGTTTCTGCGGAATTCCGCATACGCGCTGTCGTGCCTTGCATCCACTTCTTTCTTTGCCTAGTTTATGTGGCGTTCACAGTACTGCCGATCTTTTTTTCCTCGAATACGCCTCCGACGCGATTAAAAGCCCTTAGGCAGGCACTGAAAAGTCAACGCAGCAATTACAAGACACGCAGCTGTCTCAAGATCTCACTTTAGCATCTTCGCGCATGCCTTGGTGTTTTTCTTCCGACGTCTGTCGTTAGTACAACGTATACTGGCACATCTCCCGTCGAAGGGAGTATACATGGTGTTACCAGCGCCGTTGGCTTCGCAGCCGTAATTGTCTTCGGGGTTCGTTCAATTTGAGCATAGAGATGGGAGGCTGTGTACCTGTGTTGCTTCTGGCCAATTTTCGCGCCGCACTGCGGCCGTTTAGCGCCCGGCAAAATGTGCAGCTCTCCGAGCGCATCCAGTGCGTTCTCATGCTTGTCAGTGCTGCCGTGGACATTGGAACCGAGGCCGCGCTCTCGGCGTGCGTTGCCTGCGCGGTCCCAGCCCACGGCGGGGATGTGTTGATTCGCCGGGCGAGGCGATCCGGGGTCAGCCACGTCGGGAGCGGAGGTGTCTCCTGACGAGTGCCCTTCGCGGCTGTCAGGGTGCGGCTGGTCGGTCCAGAACGGCCTGTCTGCCAGCGCGTGTGCCGTCTTCGTCAGCGTGCGGAAGAGGAGCTGTCAGGGGTGGCAATTAAACGAGCAAGAAAATGAGGCGCGGAGGTCCATTTCTTTCCGTTCATTGGGCGCCCGCAACACGAGACCGGCGCTCGGGCAAACAGCAGAAATGAAATGCACCCGTACGCGATCCAGTTACGGAAGCACCAATTGTATCCGCCTTCGATTACGAAACGCATCTTTGAATGTCGGATGGTGCGAGGTACGCTGCCGTGCTCGTGGGCGAGGGGCCATCACTCGGCCACTTCCCGGGAGCCTCCTTCGGCCGCCGCGTTTTCACCCTCTTGCGGTCTCTCATGAACGGGCCTCATTAAAGACGGCGGCTCACTCAAATTAAGCTGGCCGCTTCCCTTTTTGGCCCGCGGCAGTGTCGTCGGCCAGGCGGGTTTTGTAACGGCGTTACAAAACGTCCCTGCGAGGAGAGCCCGTCGGCAGCGCACCCGCGACTTGCCTGCGAGGCAGCGCGGCGTCTGCGGGCCGAAGCTTTGTAAATATGCTCTTCCGAACTGCTTTGTTGGAGGGCCCAATAAAGGGCGGGTAATTTGCGCCGAACAAAAGCAGCGCGGGGCCCCAGCCGGGGGCGAGGGGAACGCGCTGAGACAAAGGGCGGCCAGCAGCTGCACGTGCTGTTTGCCCCGCCCTCCTGCGCAGTGTCGCCTGGCTTCCCCTCGATGCCCGCTCTTTTGTGTGTCTGCTGGCATTTCAAAGGAGGAACCGAAACGGAAGCCGGGGAACACAAACAGGAGCCTCGGGCCATCTGTGGCGGTGCCTTTCTTGGCCCTGGAAGCCCCGCCTGGCCCCCTCCGCGGAAGGCCGGAAACAAACAGAGATTCTCTCTCGGCCGCCTATCTGGCCATTTTCTTTCCCAATCGGCCCGCTGCTCTACTGCGTGCTTTGCCAGCTCTGGATTTCCTTTCTGTTCAGGCCCTCTGCAGATTGCCGAGACAATGATTGTCCAGCTACGTCAGCGCCCACGGCGCCTTTGCTCGACTAAAATTTGCAATCGCCACCATACAATACTAGCATTGTGTGGCCGACGTTGATCAATTGGGCGGCAGGCGTTGAAGCGCACGTGTAGCGCCTTCCTGGCGTAATTGGCACATGCCTTACCTCACCGCCCCGAGCTGCACACAGTTGTCGCTGCTTGCATGCAATGACAAGCTCAGTTCGGGAAATCGCCCTGTTGCGCAAGCTCGTCTTTTAGAAGCAGATGCAAAGTTCTGTCATCCCCATGGCGGGCACTCTCGTTGGCAGTGCGCTTTCAAGTTTTCATCGGGGAAACACCGAAAGCAAGAGTGTCGTTTGTTAGCGAGGCTGCATTAGCCAGCTGCTATTAAAGGCACCTCCGCTTGCTGGTGGTGCATCAGTTGCGAACACTGCTACGGTACACGTGAGGCACCTAGTTCACATCTGCAGCATGCATCATCGGCTTGCTCTGTGATGCCGGCTGTCCTTTCGCGTTCGCCAGACCCTAAAAATCTTCTTTGGTTTCCTTGGTATTTTCTTTCCCCTCCACGTTCCCTGTCACTCCGCACCGACAAGCTGCCGCACAAGTGGCGGCTCTCCGGGAAGCCGTGTTGCAGAGTAAAACAGCCGCATGGCAGCCATGTTGCGCAACGGCACGCGCGCGTACTCCCGCACAAAAGGGAATCAGCCAGGAAACGTCGCTGCGGTGTGCTCGGGCAAAGTGTGCAGACATGCACGTGACTCATCAGTACCTATGTGCTCCGCTAATGGGCGTTAGACAGCTCTGCGGGCGCAAATAAACAGCGGCGGCGGAATAAAAACTCGTGACATTGAGTTTCGGCCGCATCTAAGGTCATGCAATAACTTTTTTTTTTCGTCGCTTGGTCGGTTCTGACGTCTTTCTGCCTGATTCCAGTTGACATTCTGGCGCTCTGTGCGCACGTAGTAATTAATGGGCCAAGTGCAGCTGCCATATTAAGTGCTAATGGCAACCTCCTATGGTGTGCTGCCCTTGGGGACAGGCAATCGAGCGAGCATATTGCTACGTTCCATGTCCATCAAGATCCAACACTTTGTGCGCAGTTTACGCTACAACGCAGTGCCGTTTACAGTCACTTTCGTGACACCGCTTTCATAGTATCCGGTCTCAGTGAGGCTTATCGACGCGCCCCCTCCCTTCCACACGCACCCTCACTCCCCCCCATCAACAAAACAAGAAAAGTGCTTGAAGTTGTGACTGCACAAACTTGCAGCGCCGCCAGAGCGAAGTCCCCTCGGCGGGCCCCGCAGCTCCCACGGCGCGTCCGGCACCTGGCTGCGCTGTTTACTCGGGCCTGGGGGAAGCCGGAAGGCGCTTGGCCCGACGGGCGGCGGCAGCCAAAAACGCGTGACTGGGACGCGACGCAGGAGCTCGTTCCGTGCCACCGTCGTTTGCGGCGCGCGCGAGACAGCCGAGTTGGCATCGCACCGCGTGCTGCTCTCACCGGCAGTCGACCGACCTCAGACGGCGACGTCGGAGTCGCCGCTCGATGGGGCCGCCGGCGCGGGCATGCGCCCTGCGATGGTCGACCGGAGCGCCGCTCGACTCTGCCACCCGGCCGCGGTTCCCGCGCAGTGCTGAGCCCGAGCCCCGGGAGGAACGGCCGCCGCTTGTTGTGTCTGCGACGCGCCGTCGTACACGCGTCGCGCCGGCGTCTCTCCCCGTCCCTCGCCCTCGCTGGCAACCACACGTGCCGGCGGCGTGCTCTTGACTCCGGGCACGGCCTTCGAAGCGGAGCCGCCGCTCTGCACCGGAACGTTTCGCCCAGCGATCGACGCTCAGTGAACGCGCTCGCGGGTCCGGAGTATGGCTCGCAATTAAGCTCGTTTGCACTGCAGTCACGCGTGTGCTTGCTCCGGTGCTGCCTTCCTCGGCTTCATTGAGCGGTTGTCGCCTCGCGCTTCTAAGCCGAAGCCTGTATGCTATCGCCCTCATGCTCGCGGTCAGTCGGGCAGTGCGAAAATGTCACAGGCGCTGTTCGGAGCTGGAACGCTAACGTATTTTCACGCTCAATCCGCTCCTAATTTCAGACACCGTGCACGATTTGTAGAACACACTACGAATCGCTTCGTTATGATTTTTGTTTTTATGTGTGCCTAAAAGAGCGTACTGGTGAGATAGATATTGGTGATACTCGAATTGATAAACCCCGTCGATGCTGTTTTCATTATTCCGCGTGGTCGCTAACCAACGCTGTCCATTTTATTCTGTTTTTGGCGCGTGTGTTTTATAAGACCGCGAATTTCGTTACTCCCTGTAAATTTCCTAAGGCCTGTGCCCGGGCTGCTCGCACTGACGGCTGATTCCATTTGCACAGTACGAGACGGCTTGGTACGGCTCTTTAAGTCTACTGAGTGTAGTGAAATTTCGCATTAAGCAGCTAACTTCAGACTCAGCTTGGTCACATGATGTGTGCCCTAGGAAGCACCCCATTTTCAGACTAACTTGCAACTTCCTTTGATGCCTGCTGCTCGTAAGGACAGATCCAGGTTTGCTGGCCTTTGTCTGGGTTTGTTCTTGCTCGGCATGGCCATCACGTATTCCACGGGTGTACATCACGCTTTCCAATCTGACCAGGAGGGCATATTGAAAATGATTATTTTATCCGCTGGTCTAGTAGTTTCTGTTCTTTTTCTGAGCTGTCATATCGAGACGAAGGCTTTAGAATTAATTGCTCTTAGGTGTTATCACGTTAGAGCACGCAGGTAGGTTGAAAGACACTGACGTGTGCTAAGACCACGTGTTAGCGGTGGCGAGCGTGGTATGAGGAAAAGGTTTTGTGTGTTACTGCATCAACGCCTTTTTGGCATCGAGACATTCGCACTGCTAGGGTAATATTTTCAGGCAGCTGTTGCCCGAGGCAGCATTCTTCCTCTTCGTAAGGTTATGTCGCGCCAGCACTTGCGTGGTCGCATGGGCTGGCAGCCGTTTTGCTCACTCTACAGGGAGCTTCTACACTGTGAGGTCAGCGGTCGTTCCCAGCGTAGGGCGACACGTTGTTTTCCGCTTTCAACTCTTGGCAAGCTATCCGGAGCGAGACCACCCTCGTTCAGAATTAAACGCCCCAGAGTCGTCTTGGAAGGCGCTCTGTGGGGCACACGCGTGCGTCGTTTTCCAGTCCGCTTGCAATTAAGTTTAAATTTGCGACGCTTTGCACGTACGCCTAATCTACTTAGTAACAGCGCCAGCTCAGTTCCGTTGGCGAATTCATTGGAAGAGCCTTGCACGATGTCCTTCGGAAACGGGCGTATATCTGCGCGGCGTTCGTCGTTGCGCGCTCCTTTGGCAGAGCGCATCGCGGGGCTTTAATTAGGCGCCACGACCTCTCCCGCTGGCAGGCTCGTGCGCGCTCCTCTTGCCGATATCGCATTATGGCTTGTATTCTCCTTAAGCGCGTAGCCTCCCGCGTGGCGCCGGGGGCATTGAAATGCGCGTCGTGCTTCGCGGTCGCGTACGAGAAGACGAGCTTTGTCTCCCTAATGGCGCCATTTGAAATGCGCGCACGGGCCGGACGCTGCCAATCTGCGCCCCGGATAGGCGCGTACCCACGCGGGTGGCTTCCACGGAGCCAGCCTGAATGATCACCCACTTGTGCGCGCTTAGATAAGCCACGCCACGGACGCGAGGTGGGGCGCCGCCGAAGAGCCAGTGCCATCCGCCTCCTCTCGGCGGATTAACGAGGCGGTCGGAGACGACAACCTCAGGGAAGACCTTGGCCTACGCTAATGCCCTGGTTGCTGTAGTCGAAGCGTCACACCTTGTAATAAATTTAGGTTTGGCGCCTTATATGAGAATAAACACTTAAGTTCGGTTTGATGATTCCATCGCTCACACACACACACACACACACACACATATATATATATATATATATATATATATATATATATATATATATATATATATATATATATATATATATATATATATATATATATATATATATATATATATATATATATATATATTACCTCCGTGCACTTTAGCCTCCTGTGAGACTGAAAGCTACACAGAGCGGCCTGAACGAAGCTCGGCTTCCTTGCGTTCTCTCTTATCTTTTTTTTAGTGGCACTTCGTGTCGAGGGCGCAGGGTGTTTCCGCAAGTTCCTTTCTTTGTTCGCTCTGAGAAACTGTACAGAGCTTTCACCACAGTAGTTTCGAGCTTCATTGTAGCTGCGCGTTTCACTACTGTCAGCCCACTATAATATAATCAGCGTAGTGGCGCGTTTCCGAGCCTCTTCCCGTGTTCTCAAGCCCTGAAAGAGCCTTGCGCGTTCTCCTGAAGCGGGGGCTGATTACAAAAAGCCGGCACTATGCGAATTAACAACCAGCTTGCTTCACGCTTGTTCCCGATTTCTGTGTAGATCACGCGCGCACTTTGTGCTGTAGCTTCTCGTTTTAACCGCGCACTCGTGCCGACGTCTTCCGTCTGTTGCCGTGCCTTATCTTGACGTCTATCCGAGACAATAAGAGGACCACTCAGTTGACGGCGCTTTGTGTACTGTGCGCGCCTGTCTCTGGGGTTGAACGACGGGCGAACACTTCGTTTCTTGCTTTACTCCGTCCGTCATCGGGGTGCACGTACTCGTGATTGGCCGCCCCGCGTGATCTGGGGCTCCCTCGGTCTCCGCGCCGGACCTCTTCCGCGTTAGGAAGACGGGCGCCTCTGTGTTCTCCCACCGCATTAAAAGTGGCTCCAAAGGAAACGTGGTGGCCTTTGCGGTATCGCAGTCGTAAAAGTGCGACGCTCTTAAACAGAAAGGTTGATACATTCGCCCGATACTTCGCACTCGCCTAGGTACTTAATATCCCTGTACGGCAAGCCGATGCATTCGAGGAGCGTTGTCAGCTCTTACAGCGGATCACTGCCCGCTTCGCGAGGGAAATAAGGAGAAAAAAAGCTTGTACATCCGAACGCAGCGTGTGTGGTCCTGCAAGGATGCTTTCTCTTTCCTATTTTTTTTTTATTTCGCCTTATTTTCCTCTTTGTCCTTAATAATAAAAGCGTCCATGGACCATGTTCTATTGAAATTTTCAGCCTAGTTGGAATTGACGACCTCAGCCTCGATATGTACTCGTTCTTATTCAGCTCTTGCAAAGGGCACTTAGACTGTACGCACGAGCGCGAGTTACTGTTCACGTGTTTCCATTAGCGCAACATTTAAGGAGTCACAGAGTGTCTGGGATAGAGAGTTTTCGCGTGATTTTGAATTCAAGTTTATTCGCATCAACTTCAAAGTAGATGATCTCGTTTGGACGCGATAGACAAGCGTTCGATGCTAGACGCTTAAGTTGCGTGTTCTTGGGATGACATATGGACACACCGTAGTAGCAGTGAAACGAATTTTGGGATCATGCACATCCGAGCGAAAAATGTGGCATGCAACAGGAGAAGCGTTTATTCTACCTTCGTGTTTGTGGTATTATATGTTGCATTAGCTCACTAGCTGCTTATAAGAGCCGTGAGTGTGCGTGTCATCGCAAAGACGCGCACAAATCTCGGAACGACAACGGGAAGTGTTTACCCCTAGCCTGGGGCACGTTAGCTTACGGTGTGCCTAGGTGCACGACTGTTGCTCGTTGCGGGGAAGCTTGTATACGTAGAGACTCCGCATCATGACGTCTAACGGTGGATCCGCGACAGCCTTCGAGGCAGCCTGGGTGGGAGCTGTGGCGTTGCGACACCGCTGTGCGAAAAGCCGTGTTGAACAGCAGCTGCCGCGATAATTTTTGCTGCTTGCGCGCCTGAAATAGTGCTTAAGTCAAGTGGCTTTTCGCAATCGAATAACACGCGTCAGACTGATGACCTCTTTGAGTGGGAACATTCGGCCGCAGCTCAATTGCGCAGGCCCTAAAGAGCATCTGACGTTCTGTTTTCTGCGCTGGAATCAACGGGCCCGTTTTTAGCATTGTGAAGTGGCATATGCTCCGTGGTAAAAGACAACTTAGTTTTATTCCGATCAAGCAATTATACAAGCAGATTGGTCTAATCCGACGAGCTGTTGCTCGTTTGACGGGAATAAGCATCTAACCTGGAGGTGTTTCTTGGGAGCAGTTGGCGCGAGCGAGCTTCAGCGCTGTGATTCCTGCTTAAATGCGATAGCATTAAGAGGGCCGTGAAGGCGAGAACTGTCTGGTGGCGTCGGCGTCTGTGGGAGGCCTCCACCTGCCACGTGGTGTTTAAGGAGATTTTCCTCTTTCCATCTGCAACAGTCCCCTTCACCATCTCCACTAGTAGGGGAGAGGAGGGGGACGTCGGACGAAGAGTGACTCAACAAAAGTGAAAATATCTAAGAACAAAATGACTTAGACTATAGCGGGCCTACGCGCAAAATATACAGCCTCCCGAGGAAGTGCGTGTGCAAAAAAGAGGCTTGCCGGAGCTATTCCTTCTCGCATTGCTCGGGAAAAGCATCCCATTGCCTCACAAGCACCACCGGTGGCTCTGCTTGAAACAGCCATCTGCCAATGCAGTGGCGCATTGCTCAACCGCTGCGCCGGTAGTGGTGTGAGGACTCGCCGCGATCTATGAATGTGACACGTTCTACGTAGCTGTGTTGTCGGAAATGGGATAGAATCATAATTGCAATACTCTGGGCCAAGAGGGTAACTGGAATGAAGTAAATAAATAGAATTGGAATAGATGTGGCGAGTGAAAGACGAATGCTATTGCATTTCCTCCGCATCACTCCGATTGATCGCCGCTAAGTCCTTGCATTCTTATTTTAGGCGGGTGTTTCACTGAACCTATGCTCTGCTGTTTTGAGGCGAGCACGCGGCGCCACCTGTCATTATTAACTGCGAAAAGCCTGCTTCCAGTGCGGTGACCTGGGGATTTTCTCGCTACATGTCGCAGAGAAAAATGGGTTCGCAGTATGCGAGAAAGTAAACACTAAATGAAATCCCGCCTCTGCACTAGAGCGTTGTAAACGGAAGCCATCAATGTTGCACAAGAGTGTCGCCTGGTATGCTGTAAGCTTTTGTATAGGGTTTTATTGACTCTCGCGAAAACCGTACTTCGATGACAGGGTAACAGTCCTTGGACAGAGTTGTGAGGCATGAACATTGTATGCGATGGGCTTTTTTTTTTGTTCTGGCGGCACGCATCATTTGATGTACGCACAGAAACAAAGTTCACGTAGAGAGCTGTGAGTCTGAGGAGACGGCTTCCATATTTGTTCGGGGCTCGCGATCACGTGGGAACTTCGCCTTGCGCTCCTAACCTCCACTAATCAGCGAAGGAGTTGTGAGACGGAGTTTAGAAAAAAACATTGGTTGGCACGGATATAGCTGTCACCTGCAGGTTTCAAGCACACTCGCCCCTTGCTCGGGGAGTTTTTTTTTTAGCCAAAATCTTCAGTGCACCAGAAAGGACGCCTCTGCTCTGGCGAAATTCGCTACGTTTCATTCTCAAGGGTGCGCGTGGTTGAGCTGCTAACTCAACAGGCATGTAGGGATTTGTCGCGAGCGTTGGTCGGACTCTGTGTTTGCAGGATCGTTGCTGAGCAGGTTCGACGTCAGTGAAAGGTTAGTTCGCGCGATAGGGATAAGATGACGAGCACCTTTGGTCGTTCTCACGAGGAAGTCGAGCTGCTTGGTAAGAATTTCCAGTGTAGAGTCGGGCCCGACATCGTCGGCAGCCGCCCGTGTGCCAAGTTCGTGTATGACCTGTGGCTGCGGCCATTAACGTGCAGCCGCAACGCCGCGACGTACTTGCATCATCTGCGGCTTTCTTATCTACACATGCCGCACATTATGGCCTGCGTTGCGACTTGTTCGTTCCCGGATCTGGCTGACTTTTTCAGTGCGACCATGTCGGCCCCTGCGCATTTCACACTTTCCCCCGCGCTACCAGATGGTTCAGGTATCAGAAGCGTTACTAAGCATCTGGGGTGCGGGTAGCGGATTTCTCGCTTTCAGTACAACCATACCCACGCACTGATAGCTGCAAACAAAAGAGAAAAAAAAAGCTCAGCGAGGGCGCACAGGCGCATAGCAAGAAGCGCATAAGTAACCGAGTGGAACATGCGGGGCTGCCTGGTGCGTAATTGGCAAAGGAAGCGAGCGCCAAAAGGGAAAAAGCTCAGCACAGAAGAGACTTGGTCGAAACCGGAAAATTACACAACAATTGGGACGATGGAGACGAGAAACGCATGTCTTGCCCTGATATCCCGCTCTTAGCTTGCGTCGCGCGTTTCCCGATGACGTTAGAGAGGAGTCCCGCGGCGGTGCATAATTCTCCTACTTTGCCGAAGAACTGTTGAACAAGGCGCAGGGCGCGACGGCGCAAGCGAGCTGCTCCTCCTTTTCGAGTCTTCGTCGACGTTTCCCGTTGGGCGGCATGCGCCCTGGGAACGAGCTGAGTGCGGGCTCTGCTGATCCTGAAGCTGCAGCTAGATGTCGCATAGCGGTGGCGCTTCCATACCACTCTGATTACTCGATCGCAGGTTACTTACTACCCTATCGATTTCGAGCGGCCTTATATCGTCAGTAGCTTTTTTTTTTCGCCTTCGTTTCTCTTCGGTCCTGGGTGGTGAGCAAATCTGCAATGCGTTGGATTTATTCGGGAGCCACTAGCATTGCCTGCAATAACGGACGTTTCCTCACGAAACCCGGTTTTCACTTTGCTGAGCCATCTACGAAAGACCGACTCGTGAGTCAAATCGCCGTGTCGCTCCTGTTCAGCTCTTTATTATGAAACTCAGCCTGTGATTTATTTACTGATGACACAAACTTCTGTGCCGTCCAGTTTCATTTTCTCCTGATGTGTGCAAAGAGCGCGGTATGCTGGATCAGAGATTTTCGCCGCTGACTCGATACTTCCAGTTAGTTTGGCGACGTGTGTGCGTAAAAACCTTGTTGGTTCGAGGCTTCGTGGTGTCGCACTTTTCCCCAGCATTTCTGTACATTGTCGCCGGAGGATCCGAGAGCGGAGCCCCGAAGCCAGCGTACGCAGCTGCCGCTCGCCGACCTTTTGCATTTTTGCCGGCTGTCCATTTTCTCGGAAGTGACATACGCCACGTGTTTTCCAAATTGGCTCTGCAATCAAGCCCAGATGGGAAAAAAAAAACACCTTTCGTCGCGTTTCCATGCGGCTGGCGGCAAGTTGGGAGGCTAAATTGAGCTTCTCCAGTTGTTGCACAGCGCCCTAGGTAGTTTCACTGCTTTTTTACTTTTCTTTTGGTCGCCGACGCAGGAGACAGGACCATTAGTGTCAGGGCCGCCTCACAGTCGGGTTGCTGCAAATCATTGTGAAGCAAATAGAGCGATCGTAACGACCAGCTTTGTCTGGAACGCTGTAATGCTCACAATCTCGCTCCGCCGCTAGGTGGCGAATGGCTTTTCGTTTGTCGGTCAGCTGTGTCCACAGAGGAGGGACCCTTGTTTTACCTCTTAGCTGGCTCTCTCCAAAGTGACATGTGCTGGGAACGCACGTAGGCTGGCTGCTTCAGCAAGGCCGGGCATGTGTCGGGCGCACGTCGTCGGACGCGTCATGTCGCACATGCATCCGATTACGCTTGCTCTGCGAAGAAAATTGTCCGTTGCTCGCAAGCTGTCTGCGTACGTTTCTTGGTATCCGTTATAAAGCGGGGCGCGTAACAGGCGGACCTAACGAGAAACGTGTGATCTGAGCCGAGTGTCCTATATCGGGGTCATTTTTCGCGTTGTCTTTATCACTTTTTTTTCTTCTTCTTACCAATTCCATTTCGCAGTGGCTTACTTTAAGCTCCTTTTTGTTTCGGTGACATTAGGCGACGTTCGCAGCTGACACGAGCGCGGCCATTAATAATGGCCTCGCTAGTGTTTCCCCATGTTTGGGCATTATTAGTTACGTGGCGCTTGTTACATGATGTTGATGATAGTCGCATTCTATCTTCGGCAGAAACACAGCATGCAGTAACACCCGTCAGATTTTCTGCCCTATCGACTTGAGGGAAACATTCACGTAGACGACTAAGCTGCTGCAGAGGAGTGCACAGCCGTTTCTTCGTTAGAAAGTATTTTCTGAATAGTCGCAATTATGTAACAACGTAAATACAGAAAACAAATATGCATGATAGGAAACTTCAGCTTTTCTGTCTGCCGGTAGTGCAGGGGCAGCCTGCTGAGTTTTATTGACCATATTTTTCTTTGTGGCAGTCGAAAGCCCCTTGTCCTAATATAAACGCACATCCGGCTGTACGACTGGGAAACCTGACAGAAGAATTTAAACCCATTGTTCTGATATGGGAATGTCGCTTTCCCGTTGTAGTGGGCGTATGCAAACCGTGTAATTAAAGGCCCGACGATGTCTGCCCTCTGCATAGGCAGTAATGACCCTGAAATTAACTGTATCTATGGGTTCCCCTAAAAATAGTTTAGATCACAAGTGTGGTTTTGAAATATGTACATGAAATAAAAACTACTGTAGCTAGGATGCAACACTTGGTAGCATTGGACCAGGATCCGCGGAGTCCTATGTTATTCCGCTGACCAATAACAACAGCAAGCGAAATGGGCTTTTAAAGTTTTGTCGATATCAAAAAAGCTAGAGAGGCATCAAAGTTCTTGAGCTTATAATTGTGCCTTATTATTACTTTCTTTGTTAGGTAACTAGAAAAGCTTCAACAAGGGCGGTCCTGAATGTGGGCGGAGCTTCACAACAGACCTTAGATCTTTCCAACCTGATTGCTGTACTACCTTTTGTACCCGGCGCTACCAAACACTCCCTGGGCGTCGCCTTATTGGTCACTAAACCGCTGTGTCCAGCGAACAGTATGGTGGCAGACAGGTTGGAAATGTCTTCCGCAAGCATTTCTTGCCGGTAGCAGCGCTACCGACGGCAGCGCCACTGTCAGCATAGTGCTAGTCTTTCTTTTCAAAATATCACGAGGTGATGAAAAAACTGGGTTAAACCGTTAAACCGTGCGAGAAACTGTGACTAGATTCAAGAGAAACACATTAGGGCGCCTGAAGTTTCTGCCGTCTAAAATAGCCCTATGTATTGCGGCCTAACCTATATTCAAGAAAAGTAGTATGTCGTCTCCAGGCTGACTACCAGAAGATTGAGGCACGGTGCCGAAGTTAGAACACAACACAGCGCTGCCCTGACCTTACAAATTTAAAACATAAATTCCCACCAATACCGCGACGTCTGCGGTTATTTTTGTCACCATAGAGAATGATCTACAAGCATTTGGTAATGTTTTTATACTCTCCCGACAGGCGAATGTCCTTCTAAATCTTAATCGCCGTCACTTCCCACAAAACTATCGGTAATTCAGAAGGGCGGGATTAAGTGTAATTCGCCCCTAGTTATGGGTGTAAACGACCGTGCGTCAGATATCCGAAAAAGCCGACCTAACTCAATCTTCTTGTTCGTATTGAACTAATTTAGTCACCCTTCGACCATTGTTGCGCTTGCCATCCAGCAATTATCAAGTGCCGGTTGAAAGGTCTAACGCTCTTAACGTTTTCCTTCATTTTCTTTTTTTTCTTTTTAATAACGAAAGGGCGCGCTCAGTATCTGTCTAAGATAAAACATCACTCACGTTACCTATGAAAGGTTGCAGTGCCGAGTAGAAGTAGCACAGCGGCTGCGCACGTGCGAGTAACGCTCCGTGACACCTGGGATCAGAGGCTGTGGACCGGCGGCCACGAGTCGGTCGTCCCCGTGCTTGAAACGTGTGGCCGGATGTGTCAGTGTCCAGAGGCGCCGCCGAGCCAGGCTCGCCTTTCGCGCTTGCATCGTGCCGGGTAGCCCGCGTTGCAACACCGCACGCCCCTCCGTACCGTAGTCCCAAGTTCGTCGAACTTCATCCGCGGGGTGACTCCTCGTTCCCCCCGATCGCGACGGCGTATCAGAAGCTGACGGTTCCCGCTCCAAGGATCCCGCAATGTGTCGCCGACTTGAAAAAGAGCTATGAACGAGGCCGCCCCCGCCTACAGTCTTGGGCAATCGGACTTCAGCGTCTAGTTATGTAGTAACGCGCCGTTTCGTGCCGCCGTCGCATCATAGAGATGACAGCGTCTTCGACATACGCAGTGTGTTGTTGGTACCGCGCTGTAGATTTCGGCGCCCAGTGAGAGCCAAGGTTCTAGATGCACGTGTTCACTGTTTGAGGCACGGCTGGTTGGGCAGTGTGTGCACATCTTCGGATGCTGGTGGGTGAAGCAATATTCTGTGAGCTGGAGCGGCCCGAAATAAACTTACAAACAACATGTCTTTGGTGTACCCGTAGGCGGAGAATAAAGACGCAGACTGACTTGAGGGAAGGTCGCTTCACGAATGCTTAGTTTTCATCTGAATATTCATTCCTGTTTCATTACGGTACTCGTTACAAAGTCAATCGCTTTTTCTGCACCTCCTCCTACCTCATCCCCGAATACTGGCCCCAAGACCACGCCAGCTACCGGCAGCGTTTTGCTACCTCGGCAGCCCTACTCGCCCTTGCGAGCTGCGCCGGGCGCGCTCTTCTTGCTGCCGAGCATGGCTTGGGCACCGAACGCCGCTCGTGAATGGTTTCCATTCAGGCTTGTTGTACGCGTTCGGTGCGGCATCGTGCTCCCGTGGTGCGCGTGCAGCGCAACTATGGTCATGGTGACGCATTTCGGCGCTCTGCGCGCGTTGGCGTGAGGGCGCCCCGAGTCGCCCGCACCGTTCCCCGCGCGGGGAGCTCCGGCCTGCATGTGCGGCTTGGGTTGCCGCGGCGGGGCACCAACTCCGAGTGACAGATGGCCGCTCCCCCCACCGTTGCCGCCTTCCCCCCCCCGCGCGCTCTGTTAGCGCTCCCTTCCGCTTTTCCATTGGATTGCGGACTCCCGCTAGGCACACGCGGTCAGTCGCCTTCCTGCCCCTTGACTAGCCCTTCTCTTCCTCGCTCCGTCTGCAGTCATTTCCAGGCACACCCAGCTCTCCCGGCGAGCTGGCTGCGCCTCGTCTTGCCGCTTTTCTCTCGCTGGTTCTTTTTGCTTTGTGTATTTGCGAGCTCGTGTACCTGATGGACCCGACCTTGAGTGCTGCGAGCGAGCGACGCGATGGGTTTAGTCCGTTCGCCACAGCCTGCGCGTGCACAGACCTCGCGGTTTTCTTGCTTAGCCGTCCTTCTACATGTTTTTTTTTTGCTTTATGATTTGCTCAGCTGCATTAAGTAAGTTGATATTTGACTTCAGAGGCGATTCCCTTCAGGTGTGGCGAATGGCCATTATGTATACACACAAGCCTTGGAGAGCAGCGCCATCTGGGGGAAAGCGGTAGGAGGACGAGAGGCGACGGCAGCTGTTCGCTGCTGTGCTGTGGCTGCCACATGTCGTCTTTGGCCAAAATTTCTCAGCAGACTTGTCGTTCCTGCACAGAATGTGAGTTCGAGCGTGGCGATTTACGCTTGCCACTCAGTATTCGGCTGTAAAGTTACTGCGTGCGTGAGGCTACTACGTGTACAATTTTGCGATCTATTTTCGGGGACAAATTTTTTGGAAATTCACCAAAGGTAGGTGGGACAGGGAAGGTAGAGACAGGCTTTTGTCCCCGTGAGGTGTTGTTCCCTTTCACCCCTCTGCACACCTAGCCGGAACAATGAACCCACACCCACGGTATGGGTACAAAAGTCCGTCTCCTTCCCTTTCCTGCCTAGCCTCTGCAGCATTGCCAAGCAAAGTTGTTTTCAGTGACGTCATAGCGGCCACCATCTTTGGGTGCGGAAAGTGCAGCGAAAGCCTCGGCATTTTGTTAATTTTCCCATCGCCAACCGGTTCCCGCGTACATTGTGGAAGCTAGCACAGTACCCTAAGGTGGAGCCCGTGACGTCACGAGAAGCTACTGCAACGATCACCTTTGACGTGACATTTACGGCATAGATTTTTGCCTTGCGGCCTCCTCATGCTTTTTTGGTACACGATTCTGCTACACTAATTACGCTATATTCGCAGTGCACAATTACTAGTGTGTGATGTGGTGCTCGACAAGCAGGACTCTTTATTCTGCGCTTCTGCTCCCACCTCAAAATTGTGTCTTCCGTCTGTAGGTGCGTTGACTGGTAACATTGAAAAACATAATTCCGTTGCTTGGTAGAAATTACAGCATCGAGTGGAGACAAAAATAAACTGAACAGTTGTGAGCCCTTTCTGTCAGCGCCTGGGAATTTTACTACCATATTTTTACGTTCCTGTAGCTTCCAAAAGTGCGACCTCAAAGCTTTAATTAAATTGTTTTTGAACGTACTTGGGGTTTATATTAGGCAGCTGGCGCGGTCACGGTGGAAGCAGTGGTAGAGGATTTCATGGAACACTTCGTGCTCATGCCAGGGCAGTTTTCGACGGGCTGTTATATGTGAGTAGATCGTTGTTTTTTTTTTCTTGCGTGCGTAAATCTTTAGCTGCACTGATTTGCGTGCACCGTTTGGCGCAAAAGTCCCCAGGCTAATGCACCACCACATAAGTGGACACGAGGTCGTAAGGTGACGCGGATTCCTGTCGCTCCCTGGATCGAAAAAGAACTTCGCTGCCCGCCTTCACCTCCTGTGCAGAAATTGACGCAGCGTCTCGACTAATCAGCAGGCCCTTAGCCTGGGAAGCCAACCGTGTGCCGGGATACCTAGGCGTATATTCTGAGCCTGTACTTGTGTGTCGGTGCCGGGAGCAGGTGCCGGCCGATGTGCTTTGCCGGGGAGCGCTCCTGCGCTCAAGACCGCGACGTCCAAAATGCGCTGTCCGTTTTTCACTCGGAGAATGCTTATGCGCATTACCGCGAACTGAGATGCCCCGTTTCCATTCCTTCGATTCACTTGGCACCTGTACGGGTCAGTAGTAAAGACGCGGGCTAGGGCCTGTGCACTCTGTGCTAGGTTATGTTAGGTTAGGCTTCATTTGCGTGTGGGCTGGTCATCTGCGAGTGTATCTGTCCACCTTCGCAGGCAGGTGTGGGGACCACTGCGTGACTTTAGCAATACACACGCTGCTTGGTGATTTCAATATCTCCCGCGGCTCCTGGGTGGCTGTGACGTTCTTCTGGTGAGCATAACCTCGTGGATTGAACGCCTGGCTACGGCGGCCTCCATAGATAGCCCCGGGTACAGCATCATATAAGAAAAAAGATCGATTGCTTTTGGTGGTTTGCGCATAGAGCGATTCGCTACTGCCTCCAAGGAAGAGTTGTTTGATAAGATCGGCGCACGATATAACTTCTAGATTGCAGCAAATATTTTGCAAAGACAAGAGTGAAAGAAGCTGAGACGTCGACCTGCGTTCACCGATAAGTGCCACTGTAAAAGAGCAAACGAATCTTTCACAAAGTCAGCACTTAGGGAAATGCCTGAACACTTTGAATGATTGAGTGTTTTAATCGTGGCATGGAAGCCGCGGTGGTGGCGCATTAGCTACGGTGCTCGACTGCTGACCATAAGACGCGGGTTCAATTCTGGCCGCTACGGTCGCATTGCGATGGAGTCAGAACTGCTGGAGGCCTGTGTACTGTGCGATATCATTGAACGCTAAAGAAACCCAGGAAAGCCAGGGGGTCGAAATTATCCGGAGCCCTTCACTACGGCGTCCCTTATACCGTTCGTGTTATCCAGCCCTAGCACAAACGAGACTTGGTGGAGCTTCTAAAATCGCCTCATCTTTTGTTTCGCAATGTACAAACATTTGTCATGGTTTTGTCAAGAAAAAATACCGTTTGATTCCATATTTCCCCTTGTAGGCGGAACACTTGTAGTTTCCTCAGTCGTTTCGAAATTCTCAAGAAATGCAGGCATTTTAAACGGAGTGCCATTTTTGAAACGCTGACGATTGTCTAACGGAGCAAGGCACGCATTTTTTAGCCCCGCGCTTATCGTGTGATATCCCACTGTTTATGCAAGATAAAACCTAACATAACTAACATGCTAACTGCCGTGCAAGTACCCGAAAAATTACTTGGCTGATGGCGTTGCATCAAACCTACGCTGTGTAGTGAACGCGCATGCGCGTTGATGCCTGAACGCTTTTCTGTGAACTTTGCCGCGTCTCTCTCTGTCGTCGCTTAGTTCAGCGTTCAGCCACCTGGAATCTTTAGCGCGCTTATGTTTCTTCGCGCATGCCCAAGCGTCGCTTTTACTTTTATTTTAATTTGCGACTTTACCGCGTCATCAGGCCTTCCTTTGTTACCGAACAATCTTTTGTTTTCAGCCACTGGTATGACGTCCTAGGTACAAACTTTTTATTACGTCGTCTTTTTTTATTTTTACACGATGTCTTCGGAACGTGTTAGCTGATGTATCATATTTTCTCGATACTTTGCCTCCCCCGCTGGTCTTTATAAGCAGGCATTGTGCCGTGGGAAATCAATCCATTTCTCAACTCGGTTTTCCTGCACTCTCACTTTGCTAAATTACCTGCGGTCGCTTTGTTTTTTCGCGTCTCCCCGCGCTATTCTCTCGTCGCTAATCAAAGTTGCTGCAAACGCAGGCTTCCGCAGGTGCGCCGATCGTCGAGGGATCGCCCTGGTGCGCGGCCAGGTATCACTTATTTGCCGTTGACAGCGCCGGACACGCGCGATGCGGGCTGTCGTGTGCGGCGCCGTATCTGTGCGCGGCGTCCAGCTTCCAACGCGCCTGGCACTGATTACCATTTTGTCGCGCCCACAGCGCGTAAAGAGTGCGTTCAGGGCGTAATTGGGGCTCATTTTGGCGCTTATCGCTTGTGTGTGTGTTTCTTTTATGCGCGGCGCCGTGCACCGCTGCAGTGACACCGGGAGGCGACGGAGCGACACGCTAAGAGGAGGAGGAGGGAAGGAGGTGGGGAGAGGAGTCCTACTTGCATGCGCGTGAGGGGCGGCGGGGACGTCGGTGCAGTGGGGAGGGTGGTGATCACGTCTGATGTGTGCGGCATTTGCAGGTGACGCCACAGCAAGTTGTTCGTACGGGCCAGTACGCGCACACCTCCGCTGAGTCGTGCTTTGGGAACTGTTCGCTCGCTTCCGTTATCTCTGCGTTCTTTTGTTTTGTTCCTTCTTCTCTTTCTCCCTTGAGTAGCCGCCGTTCAGTTTCGGCGCTTTTTCTTCTTTTGCTAGGTCGAACCGGGCGGCGTGTGGGCGCCGGCTGCCTGCCCGCTTATCGGGTCCTGCGATCGAAGCGCCGCAGCGATGATATCTGGCGGCGGCGCGCAGCGACCGGCTGCGGCTTCTCGCGCGCGCTTGCTTGCCCCGGGCCGGCAACAATGGGAGGCGCTGCTGGGATCCCGTGCGTCCAGGCCGTCTTCGGTCGCGCATGTTCGCTTGTCGTCGGTGCCACGCTTGAGAGGATTCTCCTCCCGGGGCCGCCTTTGGCTACGGTGCACGGGTGGAGCGTTGGTGAGAGGCTGATATTGCGGGAGGAAGATAACTACTCTCTGCCAGGCACCCGGCCTCATTGTTCGACGGTAGGCAGACCGTTCAGGCTGCCCCTGCGGTCTTCGGCTTCGAACGTGGCCGGCTGTGAAGCCTGTGGTGTAGTTTAGGCGCGCTTTCTTTTGTATGCGTGTTTTGGGAAGAACTCTGCTTCAAATACACCACCCCCTCACCCCGTCTCATCTTCACTGTCTTGTCTTCTCAGCACCTGCTTGGACTTGGCGAATGTGTAGAAAAAGCAGCTGTGTAGCAAGCATTGTGTAGCGAAGGCACTGCCTCCTGTACATTTTTCCTTTGTTTCCGATGGGACGCTGGAAGGAACGCTGAAACGCTTAGTGCAGTCGACTGCGATGAAATGTAATAAGCAGCATTTTATAAAATACGGCTTGACTTGGAATCTGCAAGCTAGGTCTGGAGAAATACCATAAGAAAAAAAGGAACTGGTGCCGCGTGGGGACTGGCTGTATGCTTGAGTGGCGTGATGTGTGCGTGCCTATCACCGAGGCTAGCAAAGGTAGAAGAGAAACGATAGCGCTCGAACGTGCAATAAACTACTTCGTCTTCGTGCAGAAATGTGTGCGAAAGCTGCTCCCTATTCATTCCCGTTGTCATGTTGAATGCGTGTTTGAGTTGTTCGTCGTTACTAGGCGATGTGGCTGTTTTGTTCCACGTAATGTAAACCACTTTGTGCCAACCGGAGTTGCTGGGTATTTCGGAAAGTTGGTGAGACAGGAGCGAACTGGGGTTTCAGTGCTTCTGGAGTTTGCGCGTTTACTCTCGGCTTACGCCTGCATTGTTTCGCCGTTCACGTCTTTACTGGTGACGGTGACATACCGGAATGCGACTGTCACGCCTTAAGGCTTATTTAGAGGCTTATCCTTTTTTTTTGACCCTGCAAAAAGAAAAAAAAAGAAGGCTGCTTGTAGTTAGCCCTCTTGCCTACTTTCTTGCGTGCCAGGAATGCCTAGGCTGCGGCAGAGGGGCAGGGTGCGTGTCCTCTGCCGAAGTAACAAAGGCCATCTAGCTTCGCGTCGAACACCGGGGCTTTTTAGAGGCGCTGTGCTGTGGTGAGCGCGCATTTTCCTGGGACCTCACAGCCATTACTCCGCCCGGGCTTCGAAGAACAATTACTGGAAGTTGGGGGGTGTCTCCAAAATTGTCTTCGCCTCGCGGATTTGTCTCCTCGCGTAGCCCTAGCCTCCCATCTGCAAAGCCTAATGGCGTACGCAGAACGCGAAAGCGGGCGGGGCAGAGAGAGAGAAAAAAAAGAGAAGCATGGGGTGGATGAAGAAAAGCGTCTCACTGTGGTCGCCGGTGCTTGAGTGCACTCCTGAGCGCTTCCGTCTGCAAAACAGACCAGGAACAATGGCAAATCTCTTCCGGGGACCGGGCGCTATGCGACATGGCCTCTGTTTCTTTTGAGCGCTGCGGCGGGGGCTGCCCGTCCCCTCCTTTGTCTTCCCCTGCGCGTCTCCCTTTTTATCGCTGTCATGCGTCCTTTGGCCACCTCAAGGCCATGGCAGCGTGAATCCTGCTCGCCCGGCCGTGTTCTGGGGATCGTCTCTTTGTGCACCCGCGAGCGTTTTTGAGACAAACACTGCGCGCGCGGGGGGGAGCTCCTCCGCGAAAGCGCGGCAGGGGGAGCACATCGTCTCCGTGTGGGGCGACCGACGTCCGGACGGCTGTCACTCGGACGACCCGCAGCGGGGCCCCTTCTCTGTCTGGACCCCCTTCTCCTTTTCTTCCAGGGATTAAAGCTTTGTAATTAGCTCCCCGAGCAATAATTACGGCCGCCTTTCCGTGCCTTCCCCGATCAGCATGCGGGCGCGGGGGTGACCTTGGTCGCGGCGTTCTCGCCAGCCTTCCCCGCCACCGTCGATTCACGCGGCGCGTTTCTCCGGGGGGGGGGGGGGGGGGGGGGGGCTGCCATTTGGAGAAGGTGCCGTGGGTAGGGTTCTCCGATTGAGGAGGGTTTCCTGCCCTCTTTCTCGCTCTCCTCTGCGCATCTGCGGCGAGGGCTACCACGCTCGCCCCCACTAGGGGAGCCTGCAAAGCGTTGTGAAAAATGGTGGCGGTTTTCCTGATGACAAGGCTGCCGGTAGCCAGCGTCCGTCTGTGAGCACTACTGGCGTCTCGGCGCTCTTTTGACGCTTGAGGTGGGAGCCGAGCGGCTTTGCTGTCCCGTCTGACGCGCGCTGTCCGCGTGCGTGCCCACCGTGAGGGCGTAAGCTCTCGGATGGGGACGGGGGCAACGCTGCTCTTTCGGTAGAAACTTGCTGGGATCGGCCGCGGCGGTGCCTGTGCATTGACCTTACGATTTACGAACGCCGCGCCGTGCTGGCGTATTGCTCTGTCTTCAAAGGTCATTTGTATGGTTTCATGCAGCAGCAGGGAATATTTTAGCGCCATTGATGCCTGTTATTGCTGTTAGCCGTCGTGTTTCCTGTGCCCTTCTACTGACGAAGGCAGGGGGTACGCTACAGCATTCCACCTGCGCAAACGATTTAACCGACCCATGCACTCGTGCGTGATTTCAGCTATATCCAGCAGTACGAACAGCGGAGAGTGGTTCGGTTACTCTTAGTCCAGTTCGTTCCCCTATCGGCGCCGCGCGAGATCCTGCTAGGACTCACTAGCCCTTGACATTAACAGAACGCCGGCGCGGCTTTTGTCGGAAAACTTGGATCTGTGTGCTGCGGCATATGGCAGTTAGGCTCAGCAGTGGAGTGTTTATTCTTCATGAGGATTTTTGCGGAGCTTTGAAACAATTATGTAAACGTGCTTTCGGGCAATCGACACGTGTTTGGTACCCTTTCGCCACTTCTTGCCTTGCAAAAGCCAAATATTCTCGGCCTTTCGTTATTTGGTTGTGAGAAAGTTCTAATGAAGATAAGAAAAATAAACTCTTGAGAGCGAGCAATTTTCTCAGCTTTCGGAAAACCGACGTCGTTCTCAGCGTGGCCATCAACATTATCATATCAGCCACTATTTGGATCCTCCCATAGTGGTTCATTCATGAGAAATCACGCGATCTTGAGGCGTATTTGTTTGTCTAAGAACGCCTTCGTTCAAAGCTTCTGCGTGTTTTAATCATGGTCAAATGTTCATTTAAAGGTACTCTGCATGTGTCTTAAACTGCTGGCCCTTGCGTATGTGCATCGCCTACGTTTGACTATTTTGAGATGAATTCCTGTAAACGATGTATAACCTTACCCGCTGCGGTGGCTTACTGGCTATGACATTCAGCTGCTTAGCGCAAGGACGTGGGATCGAATCTTGGCTGCGGCGGCCGCATTTGGATGGAGGCGGAATTCGAAATACATGATTGCTCGTGTACTGCGCGACGTCAGTGCACGTTAAAAGACCCCAGGCTGTTAAAATTAGCCCGGAGCGCTCCACCGCTGCATGTGTCGTAGCCCATACGCACCCTTGTTACGTTGTGACGTTAAACCGATATGCACCCCCCCCCCCCCTCCCTTCCCCCACTAAGCCTGTTTAAGGAACCGCTTCCGACGATGGAGAATTTTGGCTTCCCGCATTTCATGCTGGTGCCTGGGCTCCGCGCTTATTTAATTTTCAGAGCGTAGTCATATTCGACTAAGAGATCCTGCGAAATCGACGGTATCTTGTTTATGCTTCTTTATTCGAGAGACGTCAGACAGGGAGCATAGTCGAGCGTCCATTGACGTGTGCACTCACAATTCGCTCTCTCATTAGCATACCGACGTCTATCAAGAACTTTTAGATTCGCGGAATTTCTCGCTTGGCGCTTTTTCGCAAGATGCAAACGAAGGACCGAGCGTTGTCCTTTTAAAACAATGTCGATGATATCGCAATTTTCGACCGGTCTTTCATTTCTCATAGTTTTTCTTTGTTTGTTCAGTGTAATAGCGTATTAAAATCGCCAGAAAAACGAAAAACCACGCGCGCGCTTTCTCGCTGTGTTTTAGGACAGCAGTAGGGCATAGCGGGGCGCCGCTTTCTCTACTTTGTCGCTTTTCCCGCTTTGCTATAATCGCAACTGTTCGGTGTACCCTAGAGCCGCTCTGTTCGCTTATGCTCGCAGAAAACACGCACACACACGTTTGTTATGCGGATCAGATGTGATACTCCATCAGGTCTGCGATAAAACGGGTAGAGAGAGAGCGAGAAAGAAGAAGGGGGGGGGGGGCTCGGCTCGGAGGTTATCAAAAGACGCCTACGGGGCGCATACGCCACGCCGCCGCCGCCGTTCCCGTTCTCCACGAGATGAGGAAATGGAATCGTAGGTGGAGCCTTCTGTCTATTTCTCCTTCTTTTCTGGCGTTATTTAGCTGCGATGGCGCCTGATTGGGCGGCGCCGGGCGTCGCAGGCCCCACCACGGGTCTATAAACATGCCACTGTCGCCGGTTTCCACAACGCTGCTGTCTCGTCGGAAACTTCACAGAACTCGGGGCTTGCTCCCGACGGCGAATTGTGTATAGTCGCGCGCTATTGCTTTGCGTTTTTTGCGTCTTTCACGAGCACGGCGTTCGTTTTTCTTTTTTCTTTTTTGTTTTCAACAGCAGTCATAGGCACCTGTGAGGGTTTTTTTTTTTTAGATTTGGCGGCAAAAATTTTGAATCGAGCACAGGCTGCGTGCGCAGCTTTTGTGCGCGACATTCCCGTTTACCCAATCGGAGCCTGGCTGCTTCTACGTTTAACTAGTCTAGCCGTTTCCAGGGGTAAAAAGCGATTTTTTTGCCTCCTATGGCAGTTGTAGACAATGATATTATTGGGCCTCCTTTGATGAAATGTTGTGGCCTTTGATTTTCAGGGCCACTGACACCACGGAAGATATTGCTTCCCTATATACGCGCACACGACTTTATTTCGCGCTTAACGAATTCGGGCGCGCTGTTTAAAAAAACCTTGCCAATTTCACTTCCTCATTAGAAAAAAGTGTTGTGCGCAATTTTTGCTCATTTCGTCACCACGAAGCCCAGTAAGGTGCTTCGAGTTAGAACTCTTATTTTAAGTAGCGCGCCAAGTCGAATTTCAGCCATAAGTTTCGATGATAGCGGAACAGAGTCAGAACAAAAAACCAGCCGCTGCCCTGTCGCGCACTTCGTCTCGGTAGTTCATAAACCCTGGAGGAGGAGAAGAAAAGTGCATTGCTTTTGTCGCAGCGAGAGTGCCGCATCAACGGTTATCGTCCTTTTTGCTATGTGCACGCTTTATGTTTCAAAAAGCGTTAGTTTTGTTATTTGAGCATCAATGCTTGCCTTACAAGCTGAGTGGGGTAGGCGACATTAAAGTAATCTCAAGCGATGAATAGAATTGGTTTGCAGCAACTGCTCCCCCAGTGGCAGATCTTAATGGGGCGATGACCTGGGCGGCCAGGCGCGTCCGTTCAGACAGGCGTCGTGTGCCGGTTTTGTACGCGTGCAGCGATGTTCAAGGCGAGCACTGCTCCCATCCAGTGAATTCGACAAACGGGCCGCCATTGCTTCGGAACACCTGTGACGCGAGTAATCAAACTTGCAAAAACGTGAAATGTCGGAGTCCGCCTTCAGGGTTGTCCATTGTCGACAGTGGGCACATGTTACGGTAACACGATGATGGAATTCGTGCAAATTGTCCAGCTTTGCGCGTGCACGTTGTTTCCGGTGAACTGAACGCCACTTGTCTGGTTCTCTCTGCAGGTGCAGTCTCTTGAAGCCTTCTCAACATGCTAGGTGAGTGTGCGCCATTCTCAATCTCCGTGACCCCGTTGTTGGTCGGGAACTGAGCGTCTGCTCTGCTAGCGCGGTAAAATGAAGCGCGAACGACAAATGCAGGAAGGATTTAGTTTGTCATTCGGATGCTTATCTTTTTTTTTTTATTGCTCACCTGGCTCCGGAGTCCTTTCCTTTGGGTGTTCTTTCGTCGCTCTTTTCAGACGCCGTGTTTCAGGCAGCGTAGGCAAAAGCGGAAACGAGCTCTGTTCGCGTTTCATGTTAACGCGGTGGTACTTGCACACTGAATGCTTGGTGCTCATTTTCGTACTTAGGAGCGTTAAAAACGACTAAGTACGAAAACACAGCGCTTCTTAGCTCTCAAGGGGATCACTTTGCTTTTGTTTGGAGGCCTGAGTTGAAAAGTTCGAGTGATCACACGAGGTGTGCAGCCGCGTCCGAAACGCAGCCATGACTCGTTCGCATGCAAAGGACGAGGTAGGCTGTCGCATCAGACTATGCATAGTTTCGGATGTAGTTTGCATTTCTGTCGGTGTAATGCATCGCATTGGCGCATGCTCTCGTGTGTTCACTGTCGTACGAAGACCCAAGCGTTTAGGGCAAGGCGCTAGTGGGCCTACTGATGCTTACATATCTCTTCTGTATCGTGTGTAATGTTACATTGCGGTCTGGCTTTTTATATCCAAGCTGTACGATGCAAATGAACGCGTACTTTTTGCGGCGAGCAGCAGTTTCCCTATTTGAGGCTGCCTGAGTCCGTCTTCTACATTAATTCATGAATGATGAAAGTTCGTTTCCTGTTTCATTTTCTATCGCTCGTTTTTTTTTTTCGTTAATAAATATACTAACCCTACCGAAATAAGTTACATTATCGCACTCCGGCGCCTCGTTAAAACTAGCGCTCAGTTTCGTATCTGTTCGTTATTTCAGAAACGAAAAGGCACGTTGAGAACCCGCAAATTTTTTTTCGAAAATGCTGTTCAGCATGTTTTTCCTGTGCCAAATTTCGCGCTGATATCAACGGCCTTTTAGCTCAAGTCACTGTGATCAAGTGGAATACCTAAAATATATTGCGCTCAGCCTTTCAAGAGCAATCTGATGTAACATGCTACAGTGTGTCCGTCGGGAACAATGTCTTGCGAAACTTGCCGGCAGATACCAATCTTTCGCTGGATGTAGCATCGTCAAAAATGTTGCCGCAAGCGTTAATTATTGCAATTGAGGAATGAAAACTCCTAGTAGCATGGCGACCGCAGAAACAGTGGTAATGTGCTGCGACTGTGGATGCGTCGGTCTATTGCGTGTTCGTTGACTGTAGCACTCGTTGCGGTAGCATATCCTAATTTCTGCCACGATCATTTTTTTTTACAAATACTAAAAAACACATTTATGTCGTGTTAATTGCGATAGATTCTGTGAAAGTTCTGTCCAGGCGTTCTGGCATTATCTCCCTATTTGACAGGAACGAAATAAAGCTCGCTATCCGGGTCAGAAAATGCTGTTTGGTTGATGCAAATAAGATAAACATAAGATAACTCTGATTTCAGAACTCAGGCTTTGTGTTCGCACCACATTAGAAACCAACTGAAGGTGAAACTAACGCTGCTGCTCAATGGACCATTTGCAGAAATCTAATACCCCTCTCACACGGGCACAGCAAAGGCCTCTAAGTATCAGGTCCTTATATCCAAAGGCGTAAGGAGTGCAGCTACACGGCAGAAATGTTGCGCCTTTGCCGCTAAGGGCCTTGGAGGCGAAGGCGCTCATCAGAGAGCTTTGGAGCCCAAAGGCGCGGCCTTAGAGAACCTGCGATCACAGTGCCATCCCACGTCAAAAAGTAAAAGCAATAAAAAATAGGCACATCCAACAATGTTTGAAACTATTTTTTTTAATACGAAACGTGTGTCTGGCTTTGCTTTTTGTGCGTGTGTTTATATTTTATGCCCAGATTTCAAGGCAGTCAAAGTGTTGCAGCAACACCGAGTGCCCCTGGTGGCCAAGGGAATACACAAAACCTGCTGCTGATGAGAGTAGCTGTTGTAGTGCTTTTAAGGAAGCTATCAGAATAAACAAATTGAGCTCACCGAATGAACAGAATAGCCCACTTCAATTTTAAAACACTCACTTCAGCCGCCTCGAGCACAGCAGCGGGTGCTAAGCCTGAACGACTGTTTCACCTTTGGGCTGCACCGTGTAGCTGCGTCGCTGCTCCTTTAAGCTTTCGCTCCTTTGGTGAAAAAAAGGTGCCTTTGCTGGAAAGGCCTTCGAGGAATGCCGTGTGACAGGGGTATAAGTCAGCTTCTCCGCAAGGCTTGCTTTTCAACCAAAAGGTCTCTTTCCCAGACGGCACACTCGCATTCTCTGTGCAAACAAAAGAGTCAAGTTCCCTGTTCTGAGTAAACTCAGGAATGTCGCCAGTTTACTTCAAGATGACCTCAAGAGGGCTGTCAAAAGAATACAATGGTACAGTATTGAAAAGGGGATTGCAGTCAACCTTCTGCAGCACTGCAGTAGAGGCTAGGCAGGAACTAGAAGGAAATGGGCCTTTGTTCCTGTGCCAGCAGTAGTGAGCTACCTCATACTAAGCATTCTAAAAATTTTATGCTAAATAACAGCCTAGCTCCAACTTCCTCCCTTCACCCCCCCTGCACCCCTAGCCAGAACAAGGAGCAACCCACTCCGCACAGCACTGCGACAAAGGACAGTCTCCCTCCTTTTCCTGTCTAGACTGCTGCAGGCAGAGTGCGACCATCTGGAGTTTTCAGTTGCTTGAAGAATGTGAGTGTGTCGACCAACATTTTGGTTTTGAAAACAAGCCTTGCAGAGTAGACGACTTACACAAGTTTCCGAAAATGGTCAGTTTGGCGACGAAACTTGTGGCTGGCTTTTGATAGGGCTTCCATCTTGAATGCTTTTCTGGTCAGACCAACAAATGTCCATCATGTCGGCGTGTCTTGTAGAGTCGCGGACTTTTTTCCCTGCCGTCGACAGGTAACCTTCGCGTAACTATGCTCGAAGCCCGTCTCGAAGGAAACGTCGCTGAGGGTAGAGTAGCCGACACGAACCGAACGCTGCCGGCCCCTTCCTTTGTCAAAACCACCCGGAGTCGGCTGAACCATATTCAGGGTTTGATACACCTCTGGAAAAGTGTACGTTTCGGTCTGACCGGCTGTCAGCTCTTAGAGTCACGTGAGACAGTGTGCTTTAGCAGCGCCTCCCGAAGCCAAAACCCAAAGCGCGTGAACCGCAGCAGTGCCCCCCGAGCTGTGCGCGCCAGGCGGCCATGTCGGCGACGGCGCGGGGTGGTCAGTCGCGGGCCGCAGCTGCGTTCTCCGAAACGTGTCCTGCGGCGGCCAGTTGGTCATCGGCGCGTTCGCGGAGCGTGAGGCGCAGCTGCGGGTCCCCCGCCCGGCCGCAAAGAGAAGCAGGCGACAGAAAGAAACGCACCGCGGAAGTCGCACAAATTGCGGCGCTGTGACAAGAGCCGTTTGTCGTCTTTGACACCCTTTTCCCTCTCCGCGCTGACGAACGCTGCGAGACGCGAGGTATTTTTATTAACAGTCCGGCCGAGTGGACGCTTGTCTGCATGCATGCCATCTGCGCCAATCAACGCCCACTGAAGGAGCTCGGTTCGCAGTCCCATATATCCATTGTCAGGCGTACGAAAGGCGAGAGGGGCTGGGGGAAAGAAGTAGAAGAGCGACTCAGCCTCGGAATATGTGAAACGTTCATTAGTCAGCTGACTGAAACGGCTGGGCACCGCACACACATCATCGCGGGGAACGGACACGTCTCTTGTTCTCTGACTGGGTGCTTCCGTTTATTTTTACTCTTTTTCGCCAGCGCCAAGACGTGCGGGAAGATGTGTTACTGCGTGTGAGGAATTCGTTCCCCACTGAGATACATTCGGGCGAAGGCGGCTGCACCCTGCCGCTCGGTGATAGTGGCGATCGAAGACCGACGCCGCGGTGACCTGCGAGAATGCCTACGGGTAGGGGCGCTCAGTTGTAGTGGCAATTCCGAAGGGTTCACCTGAACTCGGCATTTCGCGACGTTTAACGTCCAGAGCTGCGATTCGGCCGGAGTTTATAAAAATTCACGTTTCTGGTACTCAATAAGCTAGATTGGGCCGCAGTGCGTGTTTTCATAGTGCATTCCGTTTGGTGGAGTGCAGCCAGCATTGGCGCTGTCAAAATTCTTCCTCGCTTTTTCAGCCCCCGCGCAGCCGTTGCGAGGGCTGGCAAGGTCTGGCAACTAACTGGTTGTTCTCCCTAAGCGCGCTTGCCGGAAAAGCGCTGTGTATCAAGAAGTTGCTGTTCGTGCTCGTGGCCGGCGGATTGCGCCTGTGCGCCGAGCGAGTGATAAACGAGCTTGTTTGACTAAGCGCATTGCCCGCGGAGAAAGTCTAGTCGGCGAGGTGGAGAGGGGGACAGGCGGAGGAGCCCGCCGCCGTTGACGGAGCGTCACCTGAATGTCGTGTGGGAACCGTCCGTCCCAACGATGGGCCCATCTCGCGTTCCCCGCCGCCGGTGTGCTGTTTCGCTCTGCTGCAGGCCCGACTGCTTCGCGAGGAGCGGTGTGTCGGTTGCTTCACACCCCTTCCTCCGTTGTTTTGACGCCTCGCGGAGGCAACTTGAACCGGCCGTGAATCGGCCGTACAGGGAGCGGCGGCAAAGGAGGAGAGCGCAGCGACGGGCAGTGCGCATTGTTCCACGGGCGTTCCGGTTTCAAGCCTGCTCCGCGCGGTGTCATAAACCGTCTCGATGCGGCCTTAGTGTGCTGCAGACTTTACCCGCGTACGAGCTGTTCATAGCAGCGCCGTCGATGTTGTGAGCTCTGCTGATACTCTATTTACTGCTTCCTAGTGCGGTGGAGCCGTTCTGACACGGGTATTAATTTCGGAATCCCCGCTTTACCAGCAAAGTACTTTTTTTGTGTCTTAACTGCAGCATCGACTCTGACGATAGGCAGTCTTGGAGGCTCGGAACACGCTGGTCACGCACCTTTCGCGGTGCTGCGGGGTAGCGGTCAGTCTCTTTTCCAGTCCCTACAGATCAGGCGCGGAAGTGTCGTCGACGCAGGCGCAGCGGTCGTCGGGCGAACGCGTTCGTGCGCGGCGGCCCCCTTCGGCGAGCGCGGACAGCGTCTTCCTGCCTGGCTTATTGTTTCCCGGGAAAAATCGGGGCCACCTGTACTTTGGCCGCTGCTCGTCCGGTCGTGAGCAGGGCGAGCCTCTCTAATTACGCCCAAATGAGGCTGGCCCGCGCGCGCCCACTCGGCGCCAGCTGGCCGCCCGGTTTCCGCACCACCGGACCCGCCGATTGGTGCCGCCGCAGATCTGCGAATGCCGCACTCGGGCCCTGTTTGCTTTCTCAGGAGGCGGCTGGCTGACGCACGCTTTTCTCTCGGGCTCACCCTCTCCGCACACGGCACGACAGCGTTTCCGGCGAGCATCTTGGGCGTGCCCGTTCGGATGGCGGCGCATAGCTGTGGCTACAGATCGGTACTTCCGATGTGCCCGTCGCCTTCGTCGGAAACAGTGGTGTCTCTGGAGAAATCCAGCGGCCACCGTTCGCTGGGGCCGGATCCGCTTCTCCAGGGTCGCCTCGCGCGCCGACGTGTTACGCCGCGGTGTCTCAAGGCTCTGCCGGTTTAATTACTTGTTTCTGCGATGGCCGCGCACTTTCCCGTCCCGCGCCTCCTCCTCTGGCGCGCTTTAATGACAGTGACGAGTCCCGTCAAAACGATCCTGTAGTGTATCCGGGATGGCCTCCGTCGGCCCTCGTCTCATCATCATCAGCGGCGGCGCTTAATTTATTTGCTCCTTTTCCTCGGCTTTGTTGTTCGCTTTTGGCGCGCCCTCTCCCGGCGTTATTATTTGGCGCATCGGGAGCGAGTGTTTTGCGGTGCGTGCTCCCGTCCATCCGTCCGTCCGTCGCCGCGAGGGCGAGGAGGAGCGGACGGCGAGTCGTGAAACCTTTCTTTCTTCCCCTTCCGCCGCTGCCTTCGTTGTTCTTTGCGCCGGTACCTCTGCTATTTGGCGCCTCAAATTGGTTATAATACGGCTTGCGTTTTTCGTAGATATAATTACAGTACTCGCCTTCGTGAGTGCGGCGGACTTTGCACGCTTTCTGTCTGGCAGGGGCGCCCCTCTCCCGCGAGGAGGCCGACAGAAAATGACTGAGAGCGTTTATAATTACAAAGCCCTCGCTCATTTTCCAGTCGTCCCGCGGCGTCGTTTGGAGGCGCCCCTCTTCGCGAGCGGCCGGGTGCTTTCTTTTCGCTCGTCGCTGCCGACTTTCCTGCTATTTCGTCCTTTCTTCGTACGCTAATAACGTCTACTTAGTGACGGACAGACGTAGATGAGATGGTAGATGACTGGAATCCTTTTTCCCTCTCCCTTCCTGCGCCGCGTGAGCCTCTCGTCACGCTGGCGTGTTTGTACAAAAGAAACCGGGGGCCGAGCAGATCGCCAGAAAAGCTCGAAACTGCCGAGGCCGGTCACGCAGCGGCAGCAGCCCCTGGGTCGCTTGCGTGCGCGCTCTCCTGAGAGAGCACGGCCGCCGCGTCCCCCCTCCCTCCAGTGTGTCACCCTGCTGCTGCTGCCCGTAGCCCCGTGGTGCTGCTGCTGCTGCTCTGGCGGCACCAGAAATTCCCTCCGATTACCGGCGAGATCGGCTGGTCGCGGCGACGCATGACGCCTCGATGCGTTGCTGTCTTCGCCGCGTGCGACGTTGTGCGCAGACACGCGTGTATGCATATTTTATACGCACTCATAGAAGGCGTTTGCGAGACTTTTCAAAAACAGTCTCTCTGTGGTTATATTATCTTTCCTTCGCGATCATGATGGGAGCGGTGGTGGACGTCATAAAATGGGGACGTTATTAATTCGTTGATCGGTTATGAAAGACTGATAATTAACATTTAATTACAACAGTTAGGCGTTTGGTTGTAATTTGCCAATTGTAGGCGGGCCATCGATCCCTCCAATATCACGGCCGAGCGCTCACGCGTTCGGGCGTGATAGGCTATATTTTTTAGCGCCGAAGACTAAGTGTAGTTCTCCGGATCTAATAATTAATATTGGATGCGGCGATGTTTCGCTAGAATGAGCTAGTTACAACGGAGCTCATGGTGATGTCATTTACATTTTAAGCAGTTTATTTTGGTTGATAACCTTACTAATTACTGTATCACCCGTCTTATGACGTCCGCCTCTGCTGCCGTCACGATCGCGAAGGAAGTACGATAATGATCCCGCATTGCCCTTTAATTCTCCTTTCCTATTCCTCCTAACGCTTCAGGCGATCGGCGGAGTGCAAAGCGCGCCTGGTTCCAGACCCGCCCAGCCGCTAAAAGCATAGACCTGGTTGGACACTGTCTTACTACACTGCAGGAATTCAGGCGCCCACCTCAGCATCACCATAGAAAAGTGCCACAGATCGGGAGCCACAGATGTCTGCCCCGCTTTAAAGAGCGTGTTCTTAAAAGCGAGCGCCTGTTTGGCTTCACTGGATGCACGCAGACCTCGGCGCAAGTTTGTGAAGTTCAGGGGACTCAAAATGGTCAGAGCCCTCCTCTGCGCAGCCCGGGTGCAGCTTTGGCTTAAAAAAAAAAAAACGCACTACTCGAGCGAAGTAAAGGGGGGTGCAGCTGAGCGACGCTGTGGTTCGATGCTCGTCGCTTGACTGGACAGAGAGCGGCGTTGCTCGCGGCCATTTTTCGCGCGCCTCTCTTTTTCACACGTGCGGCCTTTGCAAACATCGGGCGAGAACGCTAAACATGTTGAGCTCTGAGTTTATGGGCGGTTAATCAGCGTCATCCGGTAGGCGCGACTGGAGCCAAGCTTTTGTTTCGCTAGACATTACACGTGGCCAACAACGCTCAGTAGTGAGTCATCGCTGTGCAGCAACCTGATTCGTTTTGTGCCTGGCGCTGTAATGGTAGCGTCGTCGCCTTTTATTGTGGGCACTTCTGTTTCTCTTTCTTTTGCGGCGCCAATTGTTTTGCGATGTCTGCCCGGTCTGTGCACGTATTGCGCACTTCGACGGCGCCTCGCTCGCACGCTCTCACGGGAACAGTTCCAGCGGGCCATTCGATCGCAGTCGGCGTTCGAGCAGAGAAGAATGCGTATCGGGTAGCATAAACACTGCGTTTGAGACCTAGCGCCGTCTCGCGCGCGCGCGCGCTTCTTGTTTTACAGGGCAGGCAGGCTTTTTACCTTTTAAATTTACGCAGCAGCAAGCTCAGTAGTGCGGGAGTGGTGGGTGATGGCAGAGTTGTGGTTTGCTGTCATCTGACGTCCGTCATCTGACGTCATGGTTTCTGAGGGACGCCGTACTGGTACTGGCGCACTGACATCGCACTGCATGCGGGCGTTCTTCGCGTTTCGCATTCATAGAAACGCGGCCGCTGCGGCCGGGATTCGATCCAGCGACCTTCGGCTCAGCAGGCGAATTCCAAAGCCGCTGAGCCACAGCGACGGATGGAGAAATAGACGAGGAGGAAGGAGGGTAAGGGAAGGCAAAGAGGGTACTGCGGGCATTTCCAATAGCGCCATTGCATGCAGTTTTTTATTTTCCTCTGGTTCTGTGCAGCTTTCTTTTCAAACTGAAATGTTGTTGTGATTGCAGAAGAAACAACAGCGGAGGGGCGTATCAGTTGCCTTTTGGTTGGCGGCGGAACGAAAGGCTGAATATTGTCTGTGCAGTCGTCCACACACCTGTCTAGAGCGCTCGAACGGCGTCATTTATGAGTGGTCCAGGGCTCGAAACAGGAGCCTATAATGCATGCACATTGCCATATATTGTGTTTAACTCCTCATGTCTTTAAAAGCTGTATCAGGCCCACCAAGCAGTGGTCATAAACACACAACAGAGCGGGCAGTTTGAGTGCTCTAGACAAGTATGAGGACGGCTGTACAACGTGCCACCAGAAAATGCAGCCAGGTTATCTTACGTCCCGCTCAAAGCCGGTCGGAATTGAGTTTGATATTCTTTGGTTCCGAAGATCGCGCCGACTTCTTCCTTGTCCTGTAGTACTGCACTGACTGGTCAGAATGCATAGGCTTGTTTAGGAGCCTTTCTCACTCTCTCGTTCTCCGACCTTTCGCGGCTTAATGGGGGCGAGGGGCACAGCGCAGGACCCCGTGCGCAGAGTGGAGCGCCATGTGGCACGCCAGCTGAGTGGCACCGCTCCATGGGCCGGAACCCAGGCGCGCAGCAGCCGCACCGCTTTTCGCCCCTGTGTATCACCAGAAACGCGGGCGTCCCTTCCTTCCGCAGCATGCCCAAATGGCTTCATCGCGGCTCTGCCGAGCGTCCCGGGCGGAGCCGCTGGTCCCGGCTTTGGCAGACGCCGCTCTGGACGCATGCGCTTCCCCCACTGCGCATGAACCGAACCATAAATTTCTGCTGGAAGGTTAACTCGCGCTCGACCTGCCAGTATTTTACGGCTGGCGGTGTTTTCTTTTTTTTGCCATTTCCTTTCTCTCGGTTCCGGCCGGCTTTATTGTTTTTACGGCTTCCGAAAAGAGATCTCATCGAGACGGGCCGGAGAAAGCGCGACTGTGTGTGCGTCCCTTTCAGCCGGGCCCTCTCTCCTCGCGCGGGCCCCGGTGGACGGCTGGCTTGCGCCGCGTCTGGGTGGGCCCTGTTTTCTGCGAATGCGGCCTCCGGCGCTTTAAATTACTGCCGACGTGCGTCTCTGCTCTTTCGCGCCCCCCGACGACGCGACTTTCGTCGGTGGCGACTACCATCCTTTGGCCCTTCCTCCCGAACCGTCATTTGCGCCTTTGCAACGCGGCCTACATTTTCATCCCTTTTCTTTCTCACAGAATGTAGCCTCGCGGCTTTGCTTTCTGGGCGAAAAGCGCTGCAGTGTCTTCCACTGCCTTTTGAGTCGAGGGGCAAAGAGCGGTTGACGGAATCTCAGTTTCTAGCGTTTCTGTCGCGAACCCGCAGCCACATTGACGTCCTTGTTCGCGTTGCTAACTTGCTCAAGTGTTGGCCTGCCCCGACTTCTGGGCGAATAAAGGTGCACAGTGTAAAGCCAAGTTCCGCGTAAAGCAAGTTGCCCGGAATGCAGTTTCGCGTCCCGAAGGAACCACAGCTCAGTAAAATGTTAATTGCGATGATGACGGCTTACATTTCGAAGCCATATTGCTTTTTTTTTTCATTCCTTGCTGCAAACCTCTACGCTTATTCATCATCAGTGAAGAGACGGTCGGTTGTCAGAGGCGCTGCGTGAGGAACACCGCCGAAGGGTTGTTTACGAAGCAGCCGCTGTCGCGTAAATGCGCCCAGGCAGGCAAGGGAGGGAGACGGTGGCGCGAAAGTGAAGTGCGTGAGACAAGGTCGGCTGAGGAAGAGCGACACGACCGGGGCGAAGCTCCTCACGGGCAGCCGGCGTATCATTCCCCCCTCTCTCTGTCGGTCTGTCTCACTTCTTTTTTTGTTCTTCCAGCTGGGGCTCTGCGGAGGCGATTAACATTCCGAATGATGGATCCCGAGAAAGCACATGGAGGAGCCGATAGGGGAAAGAGGGCCGCGTTCGTGGACGGATTAATTGGCGCCCTGTGTATTGGGGATTCATAATTATGGCAGCTACGCTGGCCACTGCTGCCTGCGACCATTCGACTTCTCGGTCCCCCTGTATCAATATCGCGTCGAGGTTTGCTTTCTCTCTCTACTGTATTTTTTTTTTTTTCACACCGGGGAGGACACGACTGGCTTCGGCGAGGTGGCGAGGTGCTTTTTGAAGCTCTCGTTCCTTTGAGCCGCCCTCTTGAAAAGCCGACTGCTGCCTGCGAGGTGCCGTATTTTACGAGCGCACGTATGAACACGTGGCTTTCTTGCTAATGACAGGGACGTTAGAGTGGGGGAAACGCGCCGGAGCGCGAACCAAATGGCTGATTGGACAATTTGCAGCTGAGCCCTATCTGCGAGCGCCCACGCTCTTTGTGTCTTTTCATCTGGCGTCTTTCTTTTCCCTCCCCGGCTTAATGACTTCGCGTATAGGTTTGAAATGTGCGGTAGCGTCATGGGCGCTTTAATGCGCCGAAGCGTTCTCGCCCAGACTATGACGTGTCCATTTTGCCTCGGCGCCGGGATTGAGCAAACGTTCTAAGCCTTTCAAGCCGAGACAGGCCCTGTTGTCAAACAGCCACGAGCGCACTCCAGTGCGTCCGTGGAACCGGTTTAAAAGCTGCAATGGCGCGCCTAAGCCGAACGGGACGGTTTGCTGTCTGTCTGCCTTCTTCGTGGCGATTGCCGAGTTTACCGCCTTCATTGCGCCGCCGTTGGGGCCGATATCGAGGAGTAGTACCTTCAGTGCCGCCGCCGCGATAGGCGGTTCTTCCTGTGAAAGCGCTGTCGGGGATGCGGCTTTGTGGGCTGCTTGGAGAGCAGTGAGAGGCTGCGTTATCTCGGTCACTCTGCAAGTGATAACGCGGCGACTGGGAGCACGTATTTGTTAGAGCTTAATAGTCAGCGGCGAGGCATACGTTTGTTCGTTTGAGAAATTTTTTATTTTATACCCAGGGTATGGGTTTCGAGCAGAGTGCGTAGTTAAAACTAATAAACATATGTCGCGATATGGCCAGTCTTCGTATAGTAAAATATATTTAGGCACCAGACGTCGTTTGCTTTCGCATGCATGGCTTTATTCCCGTGTATCTCTTGTCCATATAGCCGGCAGGATTAACTTCGTGTTAACGTTTCACTGCGGCCTGGTGAAACCCGAGAAAAGGAAAAAAAATGAAATTTGGTTGCATTTTCTGCTGAAGACGTAATTATCGGCTTGTAGTTCAATTTACCCCCAGTAAAAATCTGAGATCGTTCGCCCTCACATGCCCTGTGCTTGCAGCATCTGAAGGCCCTAGTGCGATAGGCGTTAAATGGGCCATTGACGCTTGAAAATGTTCAACCGCAGCCTGACCCTTTTCGAAAAAAATGCGACAGCACTTTTACAGTGACTTTCAGCCGCCCGTCACCCAGGCTGGTTGTGATGCTTATGGCTAATGTGGAGCATGTAACGACCAATTTCACAGAGAAACGGGTGCCCGCTTCTGTGGAGCCCCTAATGGCAACGCTTATCTGGTCCATGATCATGTGTCAAGCTTTTGTTTTTGGAGTAACGAGTGGTTTCCACAGTATGCAGTTAAATTCCACGTAAGCGAACGTCACTTTAACGAAGTTTTCAGTTGAGCGAAATCTTGCGAAATCCCGCGCTGAGATCCCACTGTATCCCATTCCATATGGACGAGCATTTTGAGGATCATCACCTTACCGCTTCTGGGTCAGAGTGCAGCATGTAACCAGAATCTTAGCACAAGGACCCCCCAAGTTGTCTACAGAAGTGCAAAGACTGCCCCAAGCGCGCATTTGTACCACAATAAAAAGTTTGCATCAAAGCGAAGGCGACTCGCCTAAGTTTACGAAGCTGGAATTGTGGCAGAAAGTTACCACATTGTATCAAAAGTGCTAAGTGCACAGTAAATGCATGCGCGGAGAATTGAAATAAATGCCTGCAAGTACCGTGGCTATTGCTTGAAGATTAGTTCGCTTCATTAAAACGAAAAGTTGCGTGCTCGTTTTAGTTTCCCCAATTTCTCTCTCTCTGCATCGCTATTTCGCATCCACAAAAGCTAAATATGTAATCTCAAGAGGAATAAGCAAGTTGTTTCAGCAACTAATCGTAGCCTACGCATATGAACGCGGCTACCGTAGCGAAATCACTGCTCGTTGAGTAGACAGCGCCCGCTATCGGGAACTCGCGATATTCTTCGAAGGGCCGCCGCATTTGTTTTCGCAGCCTGAGGCACGCTGGCCGTAGCTGCGTGGGGGTAATCGGCACAGTCGGCGCAAAGCTCGTCCGAGCTTGGCCGCTGTTCCCTGTGTCGGCGCGGCCCCCGAGTGGAACGCGATCTGTGGCGAGGCGACGCCGGTGACGAGCGCGGATATGCGCGTCTCGCAAAATGGAATTGGAGGTTTTCTCGCTGGGACTAATAATAAATTTCCGGCCCATGCGCGCAGTTCCCTTCGGCAGCGGCTGTGGGCGCCGAGATTTATGAGGCTGGCCTGCGTGGCCCGAGTTCTTGGCGGCCTCTTCGGAGGAGGGGAGTCCCATGGCTCGGAGCCCCGCGAGGGGAAATGCCCCCGCTGCGGTTCCGGTCGTCCTGCCATTAGCGACCCCGACACCTCCCTCCGTCCCGGGACCGTCGTCGAGCCGCCGCCACCGCTGGCCCCATGTGTCGTCAGGCCTCGGTTGCCTCTCCTCTCCCGGCCATTTGCGGGCCCTCCCCCGCATCCCGTCTTGCTCACATGACTGTTCGTCACGCTTGGGCCTCTCGACATTTGTTGCCACCGCAGTTACTCTTTCTCTTTTTGTTTCGCCTTCTCTGCAGCTTCTACTTGTCGCAGCTCTTTCCAGAAACTCGTTTTTTCTCCGCCAAGCGTACGCTTCTCTCTCTCTCTTTCCTCTCTTCTTTTTCGTTCATAAGAGTCGCGAAAGACAGTGCAGTACTCCATCGGCTTCCTTCCCCTGCTCTTTCGCGCTTCTACGCCTTTCGGCCTCTTAGTTGGTGCCTCCTCGATGGTCCCTCCATTGTCGCCTGTCGGCACTTCGGACCAAGAATTGCGGAGCTACGCAGTAACTTCCCCGCTTCGTTTGAGACCAACCAGCACTGTGTGGCACACACATTTTAGAGTGGAGCTTGCTTGGCAACGTCAGCGTGCTTGCTTCAGATGAAACCGCGTTTCGGAGCTCTCCCGCTAGGGGCGCAGGACCCTACGCTCATTCACGCTACTGTGCGTTTTGAGGTGGCATCTACAGGCACCATTACTCTCCCCGCTTTGTTTGACGCTGAACTTGTGCTCGAGACTGTGGTTTTCATTCTTCACACCCTGTAAAGGTCCGCATGAAGTTTTCATGGCTTGTGCAATCCCTGGCTGGTGTTACTCGCACTCAATGCCCAGTCATTGAAGGCCACAGGCACGTTGCTTATTTTATCATTTTTGATCCGCCTTGTGTGTCTTAAGAAAGCAGTTAGTCGCTGTTGAAAAATCCTCTAGTATGACTCGCTTTTGGTTACCTTAACTGACAGCTGCGATATTTTAGCCATGATTGAAAGGGCCCTTTTGCCTGTAAAACTGCGTTAAACCAGCTGTGTGACGGTAGAATCCACGATCTTCTGCAAAAAGGGCTGGCGTATGCGCACGTCTGTGCGCTAGTTTACTTGGCCGTGGAAAGTTTAAATACAATACGCTCTCTGTCTTGAGGTCTTAACGAATACGCCTTTAAAGATGTTTTTCTTGGCGCAGTCCGGTGATCCTTTTCGAGCTCGAGGAGTCTTGCTGTGCTCCTGCGGCGAACTTCGAGCTATGCAGCAGCATGTGAAAACAGGCGTGAGGGTGTCTTGCGCGTGTTTTAACCGCGTGGCACGTCTTGAACTAGGGCATTCTCAGGCTACGCCCGGCTGGAGCGCGAGGCGCAGTGCCTCGTCGCCGGTTTCTGCGTTGTCGGCGCATTAATTGCGGTCGATGTGGGAGGCGTCCCAATCGGCCCGGAGATAGATCTCCGGAGTAGCCGACGACCTCCGAGGGTGGCGTCTGGCACTCAGCCGTACATCAAATCCGGCGCTGAATCCCAAATCCAGGGCCGCCGCCGCCTCTCTGCGCGGTTCGCGGGGGGGCAACGAGCCCCGTCTGGGGTGCGCACGTAAGATTGTAACCTTCTCTCCTTGTGCAGCCCCCTCGCGCGGTGCCTTGTTGGCGCTCGTTTTTCAGGCGTAATTAATTTCCACGCGAGAGTGCAATGGGCTGCGCGCAACGTGGTGCCGGATGCGGTTCGCCGTTGGTGGCACAGCCATTCGTTTTCGCTCGCCAGCGGCGTCCGGCCCGTGTCCCGCCGCTGGAGCCCACATTCATCTGTCATGGGCGCAGCAGCTTACGCTGATTCACACCTTGGCCGAGGTTTTGCTGCGCTTTATTTTTGTGCCAGCTGGCCGTGGCTGTGGCGACCGCGCCTCCGCAAGGGATGAAAACCAAATCGAAGACGATTGTACGCTTGTCTCTGCGCCCTCCGCTTGGAGCCGCTTTCCTGTTAGGAGTGTTTTATGTGCGGGTGGAAGACGGTGCCCTATGGGCTCGAGGGCCGCCTCTGCGCAGATGTCTTTGCGCTCGCTCGGATCGCGCACGCGGCAATTAGTTCCCGCTTTCGCGTCCCATCGCTCGTCGGTGACGGGGAAGTGGCGTATCGCTCTGTGTACTCTCGCGGCAGCGGAGAGGGCGTGAAATAAAGCGAGCCCAGGAAGATCCGCAACCGGAATGGAGTGAGGTTGTTTGCCCTGAGCCCGGTCTTTTTGGGAGTGGGGCGATGAGAAGAAAAAGAAAGTACCGTGCGCAATCCTCTTGAGATGGTATACACTGGAAAGGTTTGGAAAACGGTGGTACGTCTTTGATGAGATAACAGTATTTCATATAACTGGCTTAATCCGCCAGCAGCTGTGTTCAGGAACACCTGTCGTACTGCTTTTCATCCTTGATCTTTACAGTGCTTCCCTCATTTTTGCCTTTGCGCATAGGAGCAGAGAAATTATTGAAATTTTGTATGCCGAAGCTGCGTAAAGCTTACGGGGCACACCGCAGAACAGAGCTCCGAAGTAGTTTTGGTCACCTGTGATTCTTTAACACGCAGCTTGTGAGTACACGGATGGTTCTGTATTTCGGTTATGCAGCCACTGTAGCGGCCGCCGCGGCAAGCAGCGAACCCGCAACGTTCTTTGTAACAGCAGCATGCCATGGCCGGCCCGTGCGCCAACGTTTTGTATTACACGCTGTGCGCTCGGCTTTCATAATGGCCTGCCCTTGGATAGGGAAGGGAGAGTCCGCGATGGGAATATTGCCTGTGCACATATTACGTTTTCGGAAATTTGTTACACATTCTGAAGGTCGACGCGTGGAAGGGAGGAAGGAAGAAAAGCTGAATGAAAACAGGAGACGAAAGGGGGAACAGAGGTAAGGCAGCGTTATGTTCCTTTTGCACTATACATACATCGTACTACGAGAGAAGGACTTGCCGGTTCTGACAACGGATGCCATCTTCTCCTTACAAAAAAAAAAAAGGAAAAGAAAAACTGTTTGCTGATGGAGGTACAGCTCTGACTAATGATAGTTATAGTTAGCATCGAGAATGAAGGTAGCTGTGCGGTACACAGGAAAGCCGCTGGGTTTTCTCAGATCTTCGTATTTGAAAACATGTACGCTTTGGTCCATGAGCACTCAGCGCTCTGACTGTTGTAATCACTGTTCTTTTGAGATTTTTTTTTTTCAAGTTGTCATAAGATGAGGCTGGCGATAAGCTAGGCTATAGAGTATAGGTCGTGGAGGCTATTCTCTCCCAGAAACCTGAGCAGGCTCCGGCTCTCGGCGCTTTCTGTTAGCCACAAGGGCAGGTTCCCCCCCCCCCCCCCCCCCCACCCCCTGTCGCTGTGAGTCCTCCACCATATACGGCTTCCTGAGATGCACTAAACAAATTAGCTGTTGTTTGTTCTTTTTTGTGGCGGAATTGTATACACTACTCTATATGTAAATACGTCCGCGCACAAACTGCCCAGTCATCCCGTTTATGCTGGTCCCCGTGAGTTCGAGTATAACGTGCGTGCACTCTAAACACAAATACGCCTATATGGGTGTGAAAAGGTAGTAATCTGTCCTCTAGGGCACTCTTTTTTAGGGGCAGGATATCCTGCGCTAGCTTTGGGGTAGATTTCCATCACTAGAAATACGGAATACTTACAATTGCCAACGGAAATAAATTCCCTCTTTAAAACATGCGAAGTTATAGCAGTTGTGAAGTTTTTAAATGAGACTTCAATCCCCTCTATTCGCTGACCTCAAGACCGTGTTTAAAAGCCTCCTCCCATTGCTAACAGCATCAAGTTACTATGCTTTTCGCTGGGAATACGCCTCCGTTGCCAAGAGTAAGCGTTTCGCATATTTAGTGAGCGAAATCTACCGCGGAACTTTGTCAGCATTCGCTGCTCCTAGAAGGGAGTGGCGATGTAGGACAGCTCACTCCCTTTTTACTTCCATATAGGCGAATTCGTGTTTAGAGTGTAGAAGAACTCCCGAGAAAGCCGACAGCAAAACTTCGAGCACATTACCGCTGATTAATTTCGAAGATAGTTTCCCTGCGATGTTTCCGTAATGTGTCGTCCACAACGGCGCACCTCTGTGTTATCGTCGCCCCCACCGTACTGTGAACGGCTCGGACCCATGTTCACCAGCGGGGTGAAGGGAATATTAATATTGGTGATGCAGCGAAGCTAGATATCATCGCATTGCTGCTTAACCGTGACCGCATGCAGTCTCACAAGTTAAAAACGTTGTCATGAGCGTACCTGTGGGCTCTGCAGCAAAAATTTGGGAAACGCGTATTGATGTAGGACACGGGATCTTTGCCTTACGTCTCTCCGTCTTGACTAGGGCAGCATTTTATTACATGGGAGCCAAACATATTACCGCAATTCATAACTGCACTTAAAAATTTAAAATATCGCAAAGACAGCTCGACAAAGGAAAAGAGATGTAGATAACCATAACAGATGTAGCAAGAAATGCTCAGAAATGTTTTTTTTTATCGCAACAATGAGAAGAATCTCATTGACTGAGTAGACGAAATACAGCCGTCGAGGTAAGCGTAGCCGCCGTGAATCCTTCGGTATTCGTGACAACGAGGAGCCTGAATTCATTACATCACGCTGTACGTGCTGAAATGTCACCACCGTGGTTCGGAATGTTTATTTACAGTGTCGTGAAGCGTCACTCAGTTCCAACCATAGACGGTACGGCTGCACTGAGATGGCCGTTAATTGTAATTATTTACCTTGTTCTTGGTCTCGCCACTCTTTTATCTGGCCTGGTTGTCTACATGAGGTGGAAATTGGCATTCGGTTTTTTAAGGGGCGCATCATTACATCGCAACTAAAGTTTGCTGCTCCACTGATTGCTCAAGGAGTTGGCGTTAACCCTTCAATGCTCAAATTATGAAGCAATCAAAGAAAATAAAATATAGCTACCTCCACATTGTGCTGGCTAGTGTTCCCACATTCAAAAGCCACTATCAAAATTATCTTACTGCTGCTAAAATTTGAGAAATCGGTATGTAGTTAATCTGCAGGAAATAGTGTTTCGTCCATTTAGTGCAGCTGGTCCAAGTTGTCTGAGAGATCAAATCGAATGCCTCGAACGAACTCGATATTCCAGGGACAGTATAGACAATGTTTTATCCAACAAATGTCTTCCCATTCTTGCTGCAAAAGCTGTCACAAAATAGAGAATTTTTGCTCAGCAGCGACGTATTAGGGTTACCGGAGGCCGGCAGTGCACGCGCAGTGATCCTACCTGGCTCCGCCCTTCTCACAGCTCGTGCTCAGGAGGCTTCCAGTATACGTCTAAGCTAAGACGTTTCCGCTAAGTTCTCCACCGAGAGACGAGGAGCACTTCAGAGGCGGCTGGAAGTCGCACATTCGAGCTCCCATTTTCTTGACACAGCTTGCCACAGTGACGCGTAACATTTTGATCGGAAAGCGCTGGCCGGTGAGAAGATATTATCAAACGTTGTATGCAAGCTACGTGTAATTCAGAGTAAACGGCGTGCAGGCGGTATGTCTCGTATTCTCGACAACAGACGTTAAAGGGCTAAAAATCACACGATCGGAAATCGAGATGGGAATCAAAGGAAAGATCTCTTGCCAGTCTTGTGTGGCTGATCATGTCCTGTGCCAAGCATTGGCCGATTGCGGAAACTGCTCTGGCTTTATGGGCAGATGCCTGACACGCCAGGTGCGTGCCGTCCAAGAAGCTGCGTCGGTGTAATTTTGATTCATCGGGGCGTTATTGGCTGTCTCTGAAGGGTGTTATTTATTCTTCTCTGCAACACTTGTGTACTTTAGATGGGCTGTTTAGATGTGCTGTGAGACGGGTTCCTGCATGGCTGAAACGGCGCAAATCTCACGCAGAGAGAAAGAGGGAGAAGTGACGTAGCTAATTCAGCTGGATTTCTCTGCTCCCACGTTCGTGAAGAGACAGGTATGAAACAACGCGTTACTGTGTGCACGTTATACGACGTCACACGGGGCCATGATCTAAGGTAGGCGGAGGGGGGGCGGTTTTCTTGTCTCCTCGGCTTCGGCACGGCGGTCGCACGACATCTTCAATTTACACTTGCGCAACTTTTGCTGGCCTGCCGTGCACAGCCACTGTTCGCGCCGATAGTTTCACGACGAGGCGGGTGGGTCAGATTTCTGATCCCGCCAATCCATTCCACTTGGGGGACGAATAGCATATGGGCGTGATTCCGCGCGCACGTAACGAAAAATGGCGCCAGAGAAGGGACGGCGGTAAGCGGGCGAGTGAATAAATGACGGAGGCTTGCGGGAAGCGCGGGGAGGAAACGGGATGTCGCCGCTCTGTGGCGTGCAACGCGTGGGAGAGCGCGCCCACAGGAAATGCATTAATGGTAATTAGCGGCGAACGCATGACCTTCACGGGCATGGCCACCACCGCTCGCTCCGGTGACGAGTCGACGGCGGTGGCTTTTGTGCGCCGCCCTCGCCTCGCTTCCGCGACGTCGTCCGTGGCTTCGGCGGTCCGCGCGGAAACGGACCGGTGCACGCGAAGAAAAGGCGAGGTGGCATAAATTCGGCCTCATTAATTCCGCTTGTAATCGGCGTCTAATTGCTGCGCCGTGGTCGCTGCGGCGGCGTCGCCCGGCGGATTCCGCCGCCGGGGCGCTTTGATGCCCGCACACACCTGCGGGCTCGGGGAAGCGCCATTCTTCGGCGAGTCGTAAGGCATGCGCGGAGGAGCGAAATAAAGTAGCACCGCTGTCTCGCTTTTACAAGGAAGCGGCACGCCGGGGGTGTCTCGTGTATCGTCTACGGCCGGGAACGGGCGGAGGGGGGCAGTTTTATTTGCATGTGGCAGCATGCGGCGGCGGCGGCGCGCACGTGTATTTAAACAGGCCCTCTGGGACGCCTCCACAAAGGAAGAATGTGTCGCAAGCCGCCTAGTTTACGGCGCCCTAAATATATGTGCCACTGATTGCCTCAGCCTTTCGGTCCGCGGCCCTTTTGGCACGGCGCGGCGTGGCCATGTTTTTGCGAGTTGAAATTGTTTCTTTTCTCCGCCGTCTCGGCTCTGCGCGACGGCCTTCGCGTCGCTTCTGTCACCTGCAATTAAACAAGCGTGTTTTGCTCTAATTGTCCATGTTACCGGGGCCAAGAGCTGCGCTAATTGCGCGTCGTAGGCGTCGACCAAAATAAGCGGCGCATTTTAATCCACTCCCGAGTTTCGATCATTAACAAGGAAAGCGTCAGTGTGGCCCAACAACGCACTTGTCTGCAAGGCACATGTCTGGTCCTTTGGGCCCCCGGTCGACTGGAGATAGCCGTGAGCGTGTCGTGCGGGCAGCCCGAAGCTCATCGAAGCGTCTCGAGCGTGCGGGCTATCTGCTGAGCCGAGCAAGAAAAGGGGAAAAAAAAAAAAGAAGTCTTCTTCACTAAGTGTGGACGCTGGAGTGGAACCCGATAAGCAAAGGTGGCAACAGTTAAGAGATGGTGCGAGAAGGGGCTTGTGAGGTGTGGCGAGAGCTGCGGGATTTTCTGTTTGTTTCATCTTTACGTCACAGGTGCGGTAAGGTGCTTCCGCCGCGTGCAGGCCGGACCTCTTGTCGGCGGGCCCGCTATCGGCGCATCCGCGGCGTTATCGGGACGGTTGCCGGTGACGTGGTCCGGCCTGCGGTTGCGGGAGCTCTTTGTGTTCGCCGCGTGCTCTGGCGCTTAAGCAATCAGGGCGGTCGCCCCGGCCCCCCGTGCTGGGCGCGTTTGTTTGCGGTGTCCGAGCGGGCCAAGTCGGGCCCGAACCGATGACCGGCGTCCATCGCTTCCTGCTTGGGCCTGACGCTTCCCCGCTCTCGGGGCCTGCTTTTCTTCTTTAGCGTGATTGATCATCGCGGTCGGCCTGCACGCACGCACGCACTAACGGGCCTCCCTGGCGCCGCCGAGCGGTGAAAATGGAAACTAGACATACACAGGCGGCCCGTGGAAGCGTGATGAAACTAGGGAAGTGAAGGGGAAGTGGGAGGGGAGATCCCGAGCAAACTCGGCCGCGCACAGAGATTCGGACCAAACATACGTAGCTTTTCATCGTGCCATTAGGGGCTCCTTCTTCCTTCTCGGGCCGCTTTCCGGTCCCCAGTAATGGTCAACTTGGCTCAATTTTCTTCTTGTGCTGTCGCCGTCACTTCCGGCCCGGCTGCGGCTCAAGCGTTCGCACCCGGGCTCTCTCTCCCTTTTTCCCCGGCGTTGTGTTTACTGCGTGTTTGGCTCGCGCGTCGCTGTTCTTCTGCAGCGCCATCTCGGTGAGAGTAGGCTCATTGATCTTCAATGAAGGAGCGGCCGTCTCCGCGGGGGATACACGCCGCCTCTGCACAGACAAAAGAAACGAACCACCTATTACGGTCTCGTTCCCTGTCGGAAACACAACTGGTGCTCGAGCGGAGATGTGCGGGCTGCGGTCCTTACATACCTTGTAACGAACGTTCGGCGCGTGTAACGGGACGATGTGTGCACGCACTGCAACTGTGGCATGCAGTATTCGTTTTTCGCTCGCGTCTGGTGCTTGCCTGGTTTGCTGTTGCGAAAGAACTCAAGATTGCATGAGAAGATTACTGGTAGAAATAATGTTATATGCGGTTGTCTGCCTTTGCAATAAACTTTCGTCAAATACGTGGTGCTGATTGAATGAGGCTGTTTTAGACAGACACACCACTTTCGAATTCCAGTAGGACACCTCTCTGCGTCTAATATATGTCATTTGCTATAGAAAAGGGCCCAGGGCGGCGTTACTTACCTTCGAATATTGCTTACCTAGGGTGTTCTCCTAATGACGGCTAACTTGAGTGAAGGGCATAATCAAAAATTTTCAGACAGCGTAATATTTTATTTCCCAAAGCCGCCCCGGGCGTCAACTAACGTTACGCGTACGTAGGAGGAAAGAAATCGATGATTGTCGCGTTTTGCTTCTGCGCTCAACAATATGTCAGTCGCCGTCGAAATCGACGTTTGACACACGTTGCGACGCCTCAGTAGTTGACTCAGTGCGTTTTCTCTGCAGAGGCGCCTGAAAACGGCGCGCAGGTCTCTCTGTAAACGGGACCCCATCGGTAATGAAACGCCGTCTTCCTCTTACCTTCGCCGTTGAAGCAAACCAAACTTACGACCTCTTCGCGTGTCTGCCTGGTCACTGCAAACTCTCCGCACAAGTCACACGTGTTGTTCTGGAAAGCTAGCTAGCTGCCTGTGGCAGTCGCACGTCACTTCATTGGTCACGCTTTGAAACCGGACAGCGGCGCAGCTGGGTTTCAATCCTTCCTCGTGTACGAAGCTCGCACAGCGCCCCTGGACGCGTCCCAAAGTGCCGACTCGTCGCCGCGTCGGGCCGAAGCTGGCGGCGGTGAGTGTTCGTCCTGGGTGCACGTTTTCTCGTGCTTTTTACCGCTGCGGCGGGTGGGACGCCTAATAAGCTCTCGTTGCTTTCTTCTCGTGCAATTATCGCTGGCGTCCGATTCATCGCACATTTGATTCCCACTCCGTGGGTGCGCGCACTTTTAATTGCCTGCCCAACGAGGGGGAAGGTGGTCGCGAAGGAAGAGAGCAAAGGAATCGCGGGGCCGAAAGCGATACGTGCGGCGCCTTTGTGCGCCCCTTTGGCGCCAGGTTCGCGTGCATGGAGAAAAAAAAGTCTGCGGTCGCCCGGCGGTGAGGAGGGCAAGGCGATAGCGGTGCCATTTCGTAATTATTACCCGCTTTATTTTCTCCTGAAGGATCTTGGCGACGGAGGTTGCTTGCTTCTCTGCTTGTCGTGCACGCGAGGTCGCTTTTCTCCTCCCTCCCCTGCCTTTTTTTTTCTTTTCTTTCGCTCGCCCCCTGCTCTCGACGTCCGAAGTGACGCACTCTGTTTGGATCTTCCCTTATGAGTCAGTTGAGAACGGAACTAATGAGACGGCTGCTAATTACCCCACGTTCCCGTCCTAGTCGAGCGGTTAATTGCCTGCCGTTTCTCTCTGCAATTTCCTCGTGCGAGGGCCCTCGGGTGTGGAGTGTTTGAAGGGAATGCGGATTCTGGGCTCGAAGCGGCCGAAAGGAGGGAAAGACATCCGCGTCGTTTCCTCTCCGCCACCGCCGCTCGGTCGGCGCCTTGGCCGCCGATTTCGCTTGCCGCCGAAAACAAAGGAAAAAGGTCCCGGCGAAGAGGCTTTTTTTTTTTTTACCTCGTGTCGCCGTTAGTCTGGGTTTTCCGGTCAAACTGAGCAGCTCTGGCGCGATCTGTAAAGCTATTATTCCGAAGTACAGAAAGGGGAGAAAATTTACTTCCTTACCGGCGTTGTGGTTGCCTGTGCAAGCAGACTAAGGGAGTTGGTTTCTCCTTGCTTATGGGAAGCAAGAGTTACTTGCTACGTGTTATGTAAGTCTTAAATATATATATATATATATATATATATATATATATATATATATATATATATATATATATATATATATATATATATATATATATAGTGGAAGCAGTCGGGGTTGCTCAACGGGCCAGTGAGAACTTGCGCAGTGAAAAGGTCGCAACTGGTTCGATTATCTTGGTTTATTCGGCAACAGTTTCAGACGGTGGACCGTCCTTCATCGGGGTTTTAAGTCGAATGAAAACAAACACACACACACACGCGCACACACACACACACACACACACACACACACACACACACACACACACACACACACACACACACACACACACACACACACACACACACACACACACACACACACACACACACACACACACACGTGTCCCAGCTAACTTGAACTAAGATTTCTGAAAAATACCGAAGAGTTCTTCAGAACTGAAATCGCGCGTGGATGTTAAGGTTTATCTAAAGTTACAGTATACATTTCTCCATCGTCCTACTTTAATTAGGCGAGATAAATTAACTTTTTAAATAGCTTAAAACGTTCGGGCGTCAATAGGAAATTTGTGAAGCTCCACAAATACCGTCCAACCCAGAGATTTCCAACGAGATAGACTTAGCGTGGCCGTTTTAATTCGGGAAAAACGAGAGCCCGCTGAGTTTAAAAAATACCACGTGACAGCGCGCCCGAACGCGCCGCAGTTACAGCGCTGTCATCCGTGCATTGTAAAAAACATCGCACGCTTCGCGCCTTTCCTCCGCACACGACGGAGCTTCGCGTTGTGGTTGGTTCCAAGATAAGCGCCAGTGGGTTCGGGCGGCAGTTGAAAGCTGGCTCCTGTTTCTGATACTTGCGCTATCACGCTAGCAGAATGCACAGTGCGTCGCCAGCCGCCGCCGGTAACGTCGGATCCGAGCTAAGATAGAAGCTCTTTCTGGTAAGCGAAGAGAAGGCGCGGCGTGGCGATGTTTTTTTACAAATCACGGATGAGAGCGCTGTAATCGCGGTGCGTTAGGGCGCACGGAGCGCGCTGTCACGTGGTATTTTTTAAACTCCGCGGGCTTTCGTTTTCCCCGAATAATAACGGCCACGCTATGGCTATCTCGTTGGAAGTGCCTGGGTTGGGCAATACTTGTGGAGCTCCTCAGCTTTCCTATTGACTTCTGAACGCTTCAAGGTATATTGAAAAAAGTAATTAATTTTTATGCAAGTGAGGCGAGCAAAATAATTGTACTGAAACTTTAGGTGGACCCTAACAGCATTCACGCGATTTCAGTTCCGAAGCGTCCAAGTTAACAGGGACACCCTCTATATAGACACCCTGTGTGTGTGTGTGTGTGTGTGTGTGTGTGTGTGTGTGTGTGTGTGTGTGTGTGTGTGTGTGTGTGTGTGTGTGTGTGTGTGTGTGTGTGTGTGTGTGTGTGTGTGTGTGTGTGTGTGTGTGTGTGTGTGTGTGTGTGTGTGTGTGTGTGTGTGTGTGTGTGTGTGTGTGTGCGCGTGCGTGCGTGCGTGCGTGCGCGTGTGTACGTACGTACGAATGTTCCGCTCAGTCCAAGACACCTGTAGTCTCGATTATCATAATTCGACGACTGGACGAGGTTTAGTGACGGCTTGTTGTCGCTCGCCTCATAATCACACGAAATGCGATTCCTCGCTCTGCTGCCTCGTAAACAGCGTTGAGTTGCCGACAATACCTCCTTGCGTATTGTCCTGAATTTGTTCCTGTGCTCCTACCCGCAGCGGTGACGCTGTACGATTGTTCGGTCGTCCGACGAGATAAGAGCTGCGGATTTGTGTCCGCTGTCGCCCCCGTTTCATTTACAGCCGTACAGTTCAAGCTCGGGCTTTCAAGAATAGCAGTCGCGGAGAGCCCTTCGAACTCATCTCTTCTGCGGCCAGCACTGATTAAGAACTGACTGTAGGTCGTTCCCTGCGTGAGCTCATTAACTGCTGTTTCCTATTTATTTATTCATTTCATCACTTTTTTTTTGTCTTTCGTTGCGCGTTTATCAGCGCTTCCGCGGCGATATCGGCGGGCGAGCCTTGCTGGCTGCGTGGGGTGCGCGCGCGCAGCGTCCAGTGGACATCCCGCCGCCTGCGCGCCATTGTCCCAGGACGCCGTCGCGTGCGTCTCCACCAATTTCCCGCGCTGCGTGCAGCTCACCGCACCGGGCCGCTCTCTCTCGCGGGGGCGCAGCGGCTGTTCCAAATGCGGCCAGCCTTTGTGAGTGTGCTCCGCTCGCTCATGTGCTGTTATTTAACACATGTTACGTGTCAGGTAAAAATAGCGGCTGCGGCGCCGCCGCCGGCACCCTGTGAGTGCCGCCACTGCGGCCTCCTCTCTGCTGCTCCTCTCCTCCGCCTCGCTGCTGCGGCCGTGCCGAGCTCCCCCACTTCACTTGCCAGACTGGAGTCGACTTTGCCGCCTTCAGCTTCGAGCGGGAGCGAGGGAAGAAAAAGAAACGCAGAGCCGAGACGCCTAGCGGCATATTTCCGAGCCGCCGCTCGCTGACGGAGCCGAGGCGCGAGCTTTCGAAGGTTCGCTGCTGTTCCACGCTGACGCACGCAGAGGGGGGCTCTGGTGGGGGGGATAGCACGCGCGTCGGCGGCGGCGAATGCCTTGGTCGAGGGTGCGCGGCCTTGCAGGAATTCCGGTCGGCCTGTGGCGACACTTGCACAAGCGCTAGGGTTGCACAGACGTGAGGTTACTGTCTCGGTTCACGTCTTCAAGCGTCCGACACTCGTGTGTACAGCTGATGCTTTCGGGTTGCCGTTTGAGGTGGCCCTGCATCAGTGTTGCCCGCGCTAATTTATCTCTCATGGCTATGAAAAAAAAAAAAAACCGATAGTAGGCTCAGTATAATATCTGCATGGTAATACGGGCGTTCAAGGTTTCTTGATCGCAAATTCCCCAGCTATCAGGAAAGAAAAATAAAACAAGAAGGCGTCTTCTGCTCGACGGACGGTTTCCTTTCGCTCCTATAGTTGAACAACGATGTGAACTATAGGCGTGGCTTGCGTGTTCTTATTTTTTACATTGCTGTCGCTGACTTCTTTCATATGCTTTTAACACAAAATAAATACTAAACACCGGCTTCCAGGCAAAAAAGTAACTGCAAAACCGCATTGTTAACGAAGCTACTATGTGTTACCGATGCCGTGGTGACCATTGCCATTGAAGGTGAAGTTTCGCACCAGCAGCGTTGCGATAGATGTCAACATCAGATCAACGTGATTGAAATTCGGTTGTTTTGGAAGTGAGCATCGGTTATAGACTGCTCGGAATAAGTATTGGGAAAAAAATTAGCTGGATTACAATGCATAATTTTTTTTTACTCATCTATTAATGTGGCATGCACCGCGGTCATTTCACTGATGCGGCGACTGCCGGTTGGTGTCGACTGGAATAGAACCAACCAGCTGGGACAACAGTCGAGGTAGCCGAGTAACGCGCTAGAAGCCCTCCCGTACGCCGCCAATTAATCTCACATAGAAACTGGGAACGAAAGAGCCGAAGACGTCGATTGTGATGCCTTTGCTTTGGGCACGTTCGGAGACCACCGGCGTGAACGAGGCGGCACCTTTGGCGAGCTGCAGAAGCAGTCGGGTTGTGCCCCCTCCCCCCCCCTGGTTCGGTAGCGCCGAGGAGGCGGAGCGAGCGCAGATACACAAAGCCGGGTGCGAATAGAAGGCTGCGGCGGAAGTGGGCTTCACTGCGCCTAGTATCCTTTCCTCTGCGGCACATTAATCTTCGCTAATGAAGATATTTTGTCTCGGCGTGTCCTCCTCCTTCCGTCTCTTCTTCGCTTCGTCTCTTCTTCTCGGCAGCCCGCTCGCTCCCGCCACGTCGTCTTCGTCTCGCTGCCTGCCCTCCACGTGCGCATGTACTACTTGTTTTGTTTCTGCACCGTTGTTTGGTTTGCGGGCCGGTTTCTGATGCTGTCGTTTCTTTTTTTTTTCTTCGTGCCCCCAAGACAGTTCATTTCTTAACGCGCTGCTTCTTTTTTTTTTTTTTTCTCCGGGCACGTATTCTGTGCTGGCTCCATTGCGTTCCTCCTTAGACCGCCTGAACGTGTTGACTGTCGCGGTGTTTCGGTGCCTTAATCTAATTTATGCACCATGCGTACATGAGTGCCAGTGACGGCGCATATACGCGAAGTGCGCGTGTACCACGCGTACCGGTGTCATTCGCTCAGCGTGGAGGCGCGTTTACTTCCTGCAGAACGGGCCCGTGATTTTCGCACGTTGTCGGCGAGGCAGTATAGACCGGCCGTGGCAGTACACTGCTGTCGTTCCTCTGTTCTCGTTTCTCGGAGTTGAGCGTGGCTTATGGCCCCGTGCTCGGAACGCCTTGTCTCCAGTGGCTTCCTGCTCAACGCGTTTCTTTGTTGCCTTTGGTCGAACTCGAGGCGGTCTTTTCCTGAAAGCGAGAACAGAGAATGCAGAGGCCATTTCAGGTTTTCGCGTGCGTTCGGCGGAGCGTAATTACGGGTTGTATACGGAGCGCGAGCGAGCGGGTTCGTCGCCAAGTCGGAGCCTTGATTGGCAGTTGGGGCCAATAAAATGTGTTTGAAATTGCGAGAACTGCGCCTTAATTTCAGGTTTGGATTGCGAAGTTGCAATGTATGGCTGCTACGTATTGGCCGTCTTCGGTATTCGACATTCGACCGCGAAGCCACAGTTTTCCTTTTCGCGTTACCGTTCGCTCAGTGCTCACTCGTTCCAAGGATTTGGTTTTCTTTTTGTGCGCAGCTGGAAACAGGGTGGTTTTTTTTCTTGCTCATGAAACCTCGGGAGGGCCCTTTTCACTCGCAGCCCAATCTATGCCGACTCAAAAGCGTTGTTCATTAGTTGTCTGAACCTGTGTTTCGTTATTGTTTTTTTCACTGCCAGGGGAGCGTTGTAGCCGCGGCCTTTTTCCGGCGCGGTCAATTCTGGGAACTGGTGCTGCGTTTGTGCTGCCAATCATTCGGAGGAGCTCCGTGAGACCCGTCGGGAGGGCTCAGGCCGCGCAGTTGTCTCTCTTGGGAGAGCTCGCGAGGCTAGCCGCCCTCCTAAGGAACCGCTGACCCCGACACTGACGGTGCGGGGGGGCGCCGCGCTTGCGTAACGAAGCTTGAGCCCGTTGGGGGACGCCATGGTCGCGGTATCCTCGAGGGCGCGCGTTCAAGGGCTCCCCCCTCCGCAGGCGCGCCTCGGGCGCGACCGGCGGCGTCGCCTCGCGCGCTTTCAGCCCGGACCAGTTTACGTTTTAATTCGGACTCGGTGCCGGCCCGGGGGCGGCAGAAGCCTTGCTACGGCGGGGCCGACCCTTGCTATTAGGCGGCTGGGGCGGGTTCCAGTAGCCGGTGCGTCCATTAGCTGGCCCGTGGCGCATTACAAATGGCGGCCGTGACCCCGGAGTGCGAGACGTATTTGCGCGGAAGGCGGGCCCAACTGTCTGCCGTCGTCATCCATCAGACGGCCACTCCGTTGTCGGCGCGCTCGCACTTGCGGGGTTCCTGCCTCTCTCTCTCTCTCTCTCTCTCTCTCTCTATATATATATATATATATATATATATATATATATATATATATATATATATATATATATATATATATATATATATATATATATATATCGCCCCAATCTTCGCTCTTCGCCCGGTGCTCCTCGCGAGTAGTGCGCGGGGCTGCCACGACGACGTGGGGCCCCCCTGTTAACGCGGCGGTGCCCCTGACGGAGCTGCGGTCGCGTGCCTCGCCCCGCGCGACAACTGCTTGCTGTGGCGCTCCTTGCGATATTCGACAAAGAGCTCACTGCCGGGGCCGCACTGAGTGATAAGGCGATCTGGCTGTCCATGATGGAGCCGGCATCTAGAGGGGAAAGAAGTGCTCCGAGCGGATTCGGCTCCTCACACAGGAGCGCTGTGAGATTCTTCTTCCTTTCGCCATTCACTTTCTGTCACTTGTGTTCCGCGTGAAGCAAATTCATGCAGTCAGCCGAAAGAAGGAAATGCTCCTAGGGCGAGCGTGGTACAGCGGCGGCACGGCCACAGATGTCCGTAGCATAAACCGTTCAACTGAACGACTGAAAATGTGTACCGTCTGAGGTGGAGGCGCTTCAGAAATTCGAAACAAAGAAGTGGATAGGTACGGGTGGCAGTTAGTCGGCGAGGCAGTCTCTAGCCAGCGACTGAGTGCTTTGGAAATGGGACCTGCGAAGGAAACGTGTGAGTAGCGTTGAATAAAAATCCTGGAGGCAGAAAAACATCATCGGGTCATTAGCTTTCTGATTTCCAAGCATGCTACCAAAATGCTATAGACATAAAAAGTGCGCCATTATCAGCGTAGCGTTTCCGAGGCTCAATCTATTCTTTGTGCGTTCTTTTCGCGCAAGGATATGCGAGCGCGTGTGTCTGTGGCAGCAAATTAAAATACTTGATTTATTTTCATAAGCAGCAGTCGTTAGAATGGATGTAACATCCTTTCAAAAACGTTGACGCTTGTCTGGCTTTGTCTCATGTTTTGAAGGATGAATAGCTCCTTAGAAATCTTTCGAGGAGCAGAGCTAATGGAAGCCTAGCAGTGAGCAGAGAATTATCAGGAAAAGCTATTATTTATTTCCCAGAAATATTCATATCGGCATTCAACATTATAAGTTCTCGTAGCGTGTCGTATCTTTTTTTTTTCTTCTCGAATGCGTTCGTCGCGGAAAAACTGAGACTCGTTAGATTCCGCGCAGAAATAAAGGATGACGAGCGACTGTAGTCTGCCGCCCTTTGAATTTTTTCAGGCGCCCGTCAGTCCGTGTAAAATGATGACTCTTGTACGGTTGGGGACATTGTGATCGGTGAAGGAGCCTAGATATACGGGCACAAGCAAGACTTCCATACAGAGTCCCAGCGATTTGTTCGCGCCTTCTTTCAATTCTTGTGTGGAGGTTGCCGCGACCCTCACCCAAAGTGTCTTCGCAGGGGAATGACACACAATGAAGGAGAAGGAACAGCAAAAGAAAGGCCGAGGCATTCCCTGCCTTTTTTTTTTGTTTACAGAAAAATGTCGCTCCGATATGAATGCGTATTCCTATACGTCTTCGAATCTTTGACATAAAACGGCTGTTTGGAGGCGTGTTCTTTTAACTTTACGATGCCGAATTCAGTCTTGCTAGAAGAATTGCAGTCAAGTTAGTTACAACGCCTTCGATGTGGTCTAGAGCTGGAATTAGGCGAAATGTTGGCTATCATCATCATCGTCATTATCATCAGCCTGACTCCGCCCACTGCAGGGCAAAGGCTCCTCACATGTCTCTCCAACTAACCCTGTCTTTTGCCAGCTGCGCCCATCGTATGCCCGCAAAACTTCTTAATCTCATCCGCCCACCTAACCTTCTGCCGCCCCCTGCTACGCTTGCCTTCTCTTGGAATCCGCTCCGTTACCCTTAAGGACCAGCGGTTATCTTGCCTTCGCATTACATGCCCTGCACAAGCCCATATCTTCCTCGTGATTTTGACCAGGACGTCATCAACCCGCGTTTGTTCCCTCACCCACTCTGCCCGCTTCCGATCTCTTAACGTTACACTTATCATTTTTCTTTCCATGGCTCGCTGCGTTGTCCTTAACTCAAGCTGAACTGCTTTCGTTAGTCTCCACGTTTCTGCCCCGTAAATGAGTACTGGTAAGATACAGCTGTTGTATACTTTTCCCTTGAGGGATATTGGTAAACTGCGATGCATTATTTGAGAGAACGTGCCATATGTGCTCCACGCCGTTTTTATTCTTCTAATTATTTCCGTCTCATGATCTGGATCAATGGCCACTGCCTGCCCTAAGTAGACGTATTCTCTTACCACTTCCAGCACCTCGCTGCCTGTTGTGAACTGCTGTTCCCCCGCGAGACTATTGAAGATTACTTCGGTTTTCTGCATGTTAATTTTAAGACCTATCGTTCTGCTCTGCCTCTAACTCATTGATCATGCTTTGCGGCTCGTCTCGTGAGCGACTCAGCAAGGCAATGTCATCAGCGAATCGCAAATTACTTAGGTATTTTCCATTAACTCTTATTCTCAACTATTCTTAATTCAGGCCTCGGAATGCCTCCTGTAAACAGATGGTGAATAGCATTGGCGTGATGGTGTCTCCCTGCCTAACACCCATCCTTATTGGAATATTATTGCTGACTGTATGGAGGGCTGTAGTAGCTGTGCACCCGTTATATATATCTTCCAGTATTTTCACATAAGACTCATCTACACCCCGATTCCGCAATGCACAATTCCCCTATTTAGCCATGGTTTTTCATGCGACAGCATTAGAGTTGTCGCACCAAACCCCCCCCCCCGATTCCCAGTGTCACGAAATTCGCTGATTGGTCGAGATAAGTCACATGACCTTGCGATGCCATCACAGCCTGCCCACCGGGTTGTGAGTAACCTATTTTCTAGACAGCAACTTGGATTGCGGATCGAAATCAAAAATCGGAAAAAAAAGTTGTGATGAATGGAAATGTCAGCACCGTCACAGTGTAGCGGATACCGTCTACCGTAACTTGCAGTCCGAATATGGCGGCTGATGGACCGACAATTGCAAAGCGGCTGCCGAAAACACATAGAGAGAGGTTGCAACAGAAGCTGCGGAAGATGTGACATCTAATGGCATTAAGGTGACTTAGGCGTCCGCACAGTTTTTACCTCTCCGATGTGGATGAAAAGCTGGTACGCCATTGTCTGTGCAGGAGCTTGGGTTTTGAAAGAATGGGTAGTATTTTGAGAAGCTACGTTTAAATGCGATAACATTTCCGGCTAGTGCTGTTTCTTTTTAGTGTATTTTCCTTGATCTCAGCCTTGGAATTAATTGCATACATGCGCATGTGTCCAGCTGTATAGCTGCGGCGTCGTCTTCTTTACCAGCGGAACGTTATACGGAGTACAGTGGGGGACAAAAGTCTGTGGACCGCGTGCTCCGTAAACGAAGCCGATAGATCTATTATTACCGGCTAGCTGGAGACCACACTTCTGGGGGTGAAAGTCAAAATCCTGTACTTTCGCCTCCACAAGTGTGGTCTCCAACCGAGGTATATGATAATAGAGATATCGGCTTCGCTTACGGAGCACGCGGTCCAGAGAATTTTGACCCTAACTGTACATACGCTTTGCATTACGGTGCTGCTGCTGTTCTCAGCACACAAAGGCGTAATTTTTTTTCGCTCTGACCTTATGATGGCGTCTGCTACCGCATATTTTCGCTGATTGTCTCGTAAGTTACGATGATTAACGACCATAATTAATCGCCTCATTTTTGTATCCACGGTTGGTCATATAGTTTTGTAACTAAGAGCATTAGCTATCTGTGTTACTGTTGCTGACCTCAATCAGCGAAATGGCTAAATAAAGTATTTGTTACATAATTACCGTTAATTGCGATACATGGCTTTGCACATGTGATGGTCTCCGATAATTATGGTAGTAAGTGCATCAATGAGCTAAGCACCACTTAGTGGCCCCTCGGAATCGTTTGGTATCACGTCGCGACCCAAACGGAGCGGGTTCGCTCAGAGATGCTGCGCGCAATAAAACGCTGGTTATGCTGTGACATGCCTCTCCAAACTCCGAGTGATGTTCGTATCAAAGAACAATCGGGCGGACCACGCTCACAGGCGTGTTCTCGTGACTGGAATCTACCTTGCTGCGCGTTGTTGATGGCTCTATCTTTTCCCGGTACGCGTCTGCCAGAGCAAACGCCTGGGATGAGTGATTACGCGCATTAATATGGAGATGGAAGAACTGGCGTTTGCTGGGCAAACCTCGCTTGCCCATGTTATAATTAACATGTTCGCCCGATGCGCGCCGGCGTGGATGGCTCGCGGTGGCACCGTCTTGGCACGCCGAGCGGCGCTGTGTCGGCGGCACCGGGAAAAGGCGTCGGCGAAAGAATGCTCTTCCGTGCCGTCTCTCCGACTCGCCGCGCAATCATGACTGACCGGCCGACCGGGCCAGTTTCTTGACCTTGCTTTCCTTCATAAACGTCACAGTCGTGAGTTACTCCTCAATTCCCTGAAAACGAAGCGACGCGGGCGCGTATAGATTACAAAGGACCCACTGGGCGGCGAACTGTCATAATACTTTATATAAGGTTCTCCGGTTTTATCTCTCCCCTCCTCTGGTGTCCGGGAAGAGGGCGAGTGCGAGGCTCCGCGCTTTCCTGAAGGCGTTCACTCCGAGGGAGGGAGCGTTAATATTTACGTGTGTGTGTGTATTTTCCCCTCGCCCAAGAAAGTGCATAATATAATGAAGGGATGTTGTTGTCGTCTTCTTTCCTTTTTTTGGCTCCTTTGCCCGACGATTACCAGGTCCGGGGTTGTGGCCTGCTGCGCTTCCTTCCTGCGGTGCTTCTTCTTTTTCTCCCGTAACGCGGAACCTATAATTGCCGGCGGCGGGCGCTGCTCCCTTGGCGTTGCCGCTTGCAGCCTTCCTTCAAACTCCCGGCGTCTTTTTCTTTGGCGCGGATCTCGGCTCGGGCCTTTCGTCTTTTCATCCCTTGGCTTTTGTTCCCGAGCGGGGCCCATCTTTACGACCGGGACTGTCGCCGGCTGTTCGCTGCCCTTTCGTTTCTTACCGCTTTACGGTTTTGCAGAACGCGACCCTGAGCTTGCGGCGCTCGATTAGGCGCGCAGAATCTGTTCGGCGTGCAGGGGCACGAGTCCGTTGAACCTGCTGCGCATTGGGCTCGCTGTCTGTATCGACACCTCCGGACGAATCACGCATAGCACCTGACTGCCTGGTCTGCCTTGCTTCGCATTCCGGGTGGAATAAGGAGAAGGTCGCCCCTGTATCGAACACTGACAGAGGCAGCGAATAGAGAGAGATGGACGGACGGGCTCCTTGTCAAGTCAAACGCCCTCCCTGTCAGTGTCCAATTAATTTTTCCCTCTAATTTTCTGACGCAGTATATCGCGCTAACTTTTGTTTAAATTTGACATTTATGCTTGGAAGGTATGTGGCTTCATGCACCCTCAGTGGGCCGTTTATATACGATCAGTGTCTTCAGCGCCTCCGTATTGTCAGCAGCTCGCTTCGCTGCTTCCCTGCTTTTCGTCAATTTGCTCTTAAAGATCGGCCTTTTTGTATATATTGTGTTCATCGACAAGACAACCATAGAACGTTGCCCCCCCCCCCCCCTCTGTGTGTGTATGGGGGGGTTCTCGCTGATAAGGCTTTACTTTCCGCTAGCTCGATTACGCCGCCTTCAGCTAGAGCTTCGGTTTTCGTGATTTTTTTTTTTTTTCAGAAAGAATATTACGCACACTCGAGGTCCTTGCCATTTTGCTGCGTCGCGCCAGCTATTTATTATCTCCCATTGTTTTGCGTGATGCTGTGAATTTCCGTGTGGGTACTCTGGGTTGCAGGACTCTGCCGGCTGGTACGTCTAGCACGTTATGTTGGTGCGGCATGCCTTAATCGCAGTTTCTTCATCGGGATCTTTCGTTTGTCCGTGCCCCCTGTTTCCAGCGTGAGAAAGTTTCGGTCTCGCCGTGCCCTTTTTGTTTAGTCTGAAAATGTCTCCCTGGTTGGAGCGTACTCTGCTGGCGAGAAAAGAAAGCAATAAGTGCCACCTTGAGACGCGCATCTGTTTGTTTAATGACACGTTTCCGAGACACAATGGTTATTTTTTGGCCGGTATTGTACTTTTCCAGCGACCGGAGCCCATGTGCGCTCCTGGTTTTTAATGCCCGTCCCCCTCCGGGAGCCCCGCCATTGTTGACAGTTCCCATGAGAAGTGGCCCCGGCGCCTACTTTTAGGTCGGCCTGCTTAAATCTGCTCGGGGTTCTGTCTATCTGTCCGTGGACGGGCTGCATAAACAAGCCTCCCATTTCGGGTTCGCGGCCCTGCGACAGCCAGGTGTCGCGGGGTTTTGTTGGCGGCTCCCCGCGGGCCGCCGTGCGCATTGTTTGTCACCCGCGGGGCGGGGTGGTCACTTACAAGACCGGCGGCGGTTCCCGAACAACGCGTCCCGACCCCCGGCCGCGTCTTGGGGCCGGAGGGGACGAGCGCTAAGACACTGACAAAGGAGCAGCCGGGCTCTGCTGCTGCCCTCCCTCATCAGCGTTTTTGACCATCCGTCAGGACAGTTTCGTGCACCCCACCCGAAGCCATTCAGACCGCCTTTTGTCGGGGGCAGTCTTGCTCCCGTTGGCTGGGGGGAGGATGCCCCGTGGCCTCGTGTCGTCCACTGCCGCCCCTCTTTGTTTGCATGCGCCGCATTGTCTGCTGTAATAATCAATCACGGAGCAAAGAAACGCGAAAGTACAAATCCAGGCCGGGCGGGCATGCCACGGGGGTGGCAGTGTGGGCGTTAGGGGGGGGGGGGGGGGGGGGGAATTAAGCCGCCGGTATTTGCTCCTCCGCCGTCGTCCCCTCCTCCTGCTGCGACAAGAATGCCACGAGTTTCTCCGGGCGAGTGGAACAGGTTCTTGTTTTCGGCCCTCCTCCCCCGGCACTTTTTAGAGTCGGCAAGATGCTGGAAGGAGATTACTTGCGCTTTTCTCCGCCAGCTGGACCGAGGTGACACTCCGGGATGCATGCGTGCTGGTCGCTGGTGAATAGCCTGCGGAGCTCATGACAGCGCCGCCTCCTCCCGAGCGGCGGAGGAGCCAGTTCGGGCCAGCTGTGGCGCCGCGGGAACCTCCGCGTATGGCGCGCGCGATTAGCGCCGCCGCTGCACTCGCGCGCGGCCTGCCCGCCCTGTGCGATGCCGACCTCCCGTCGAGCGGACGCCGCTCCGTCCCCGAACAATCGCGCGGCGCCCTTCCGCGGCCCTTCGAGGAGCTTGTTCCCGGGAACGCTTGGGGCGCACGTAAGGGTTGCTTATCGTGTCCCGCATGCGTCGACATAACGGCTTTCGGTGCACAGCGTCCGGCTTAGCCTGCCCGAACTGTATTTCATAACTGCGCTGAACGTCCGTTCTAGTGCACAAATGCGTTCTTGAGCTTGTACGCTAGTTTTTCGCCCACGTCTGCGTCCGCACCTCACAGCTCACTCAAAGATAATGTAGAGCACCCACGTCTTCCGAACGTCTTTGTGAACCTACATTGTGTACAGGGCCGCGTGTAGGGTGAATTTTGGAAGAGAAGGAAGGTTAAACAGTAGTGACAAATAAAAAGATACCCTCGATAGAATACAGGAGATTTTGGACAATCGCTGGTAATGCATTTTGCAGCAGTTGCATCCAGAGCCCCAGGTGTGCATCTGCACACGTGTTTCTTAATTTTGACATCGGCTGTTTCTGGACATCGACCGTGATGTGCCATGTGCGAACGCTCCACGCGCGTTCGCTCTGCACTCCCAGTTTTCCGGGAAGTATAAGCCACTTGGTAAGACTTCGATCTCGACAAAACGAGCGTTGTTCAGTTCGCGCTCTCTCTCGGTCGCCGTTCTGTCAGGCGTGAAGCGGCGGCTTCTTAAAACTTCGTCCTGACTGGCAGGGCAAGTTCCTACGGTTATTATTAATGTTAATTAATCTAGAGCGGGATTTCTTGGTGTCCGTGGCAGGGACAAGCAGGCTTGCTCTCGACTCTTAAAATATGCAAATGCATTTTTCTAGAAAGGCTTTCGCCCTTCCGAACAACGCACAGCGCTATTTGGGCGTTTCTTTAGACCACATCCTCACGGAGCAGCGGTGCGACGAACAGGGGTGAACACAAAAGCCGCGCCGTTTTTTTTTTCTCGCCAATATTTTCGCACTTGTAGTGTTGCGGATCTTTTCCATCATTTTATTCTTTTTCTTTTTCCTCTTGTAGACATCTATGTGTTGGTAACAATAATTGAATGTGGGGCGCTTATTTTTGGTCGCTAATTTTTCCCTTCATTTAGACTATCGAAAAAAAAAAGAAACAGAGCAGAAGCTTCAATACAAAGACGACGGCATGGCTTGAGCTTCGACGACTAATTATACAATAATCCGGGGGAGGCAATTAAAAAAGAATGTCCCGCGGTGGAACAGTCTTTCATTAACGCCTCCGCGACTTTCTTCTTCTTGATAGGGTAGAGTTTCCTTTCTCTTTTTTTTCTTCGTTAAGGCCGATCGAGTCAAGTGCTTCGTCTTTTGCCTGAGCCCTTCATCGCCTTTTGCCTTCAGTGGAAGGAAGGGTGGCTTCTAAAGAAAAAAACAAACAAAAGGTTCAGGCCAGGAGACTGCCAAATTAAAAGCACCAAGTATGGGGGAGTCATCCTATTGTGATTGTAATTAGAAAAACCTTAGCGTGAGACAATGGCCAACGGAAGAAGACTGGGGTTTGAGTTTTCTTCTTTTTTGTGTCTATCCCATTTGGTCCTGTGTGAGGAATTGCTTTTTTCTCCCAACGTCCGTCAGGTATCTTTCGTCGCAGGGGGGCCAGGCGATACAGTACGAAGGATGATAGTAATAGGCGGTACGCTGCCCCTTCGCTTTATGTGGCCTTTTTCAGTGTACCCACTTTCTAAAGGAACCCTAGCCCTCACAAGAATCGCGTTGTTTCTGCTGCCGTCAGGCCTTGAATGAGTTAACATTCAAGGCGGTGGACCTGCACTTCGCGCGTTGGCGACGCAGTAGACTGTCAGAGGTTCGCAGTGGTCCGCGCGAATACCGACAGCAGGCCGTTCTTTTTCCTAGCCGGTGGGGAAGCGTGGCTCCGATGGCCATCCGGGGAAGTGCGACAGATGCCGTTTCCAGCCCTCCGTGTCCGGTCGTGGCAGGAAGGGGCAGGATGGGAGGGGATGGAAGAGTGCTTCCCCGGCGGGGGAGCAGCAGCAGCTCCCACGCACCTGTGTAATCCCCCGTCCAGCAATCAGGGCACCAATGGGCCGTTACAATGCCGGCCCTGAGTGAGCACTAAACATCAACGGTTCGATTGATCGTCGGCTGGCTTCTCCGTCTGTCCGCGAGGCCTCGCTCTCCGCCGGTCACGCGCAGACCGCACCCTGACCCCGCCGCAGCGGGCTCGCCTCTCTCCCGAGACCCCTGCGGTTTCGCGCGCCGCTCCGCCGACGGCTGCTGCTGCTGTCTGCTCTCCGGCCGAGATCACGAGCTGGATGTGCCTCCTCCCCTCTTTCGCCTCTCGTCTTCTTTTTTCTTTCTTTCTCTTCTAGCCTGTGTGTGTTATTGATGCCTGCTCGCTGCACATCCAGTGCCGTTTCGTGATGGTTTCCGGTTTGATGTCGCTGTTGCTTGCGAGTAAGGTCGTTCATTATGCAGCGTTTATGCGGAGACGGCTCGGGCTTTCAGTCATCTAAATGTTGGGCGACGGGAAGTTGCTGTGAGAAAAAATATCTCCCCGCACGATCCGATACTGTGTGCGTCAGACTTGTTTTGAACGAGGCGCTCACGGGCACCGTAAATAGTTCCTGATACATCACGCTGAAGGTTGTTTGATTAGCGTGTCTTCTGTGTTAGTTTGAATTCACCGAGGTGTCCTACCTCGAACTCGAGGTAAAGAATTGCTGCGCAGTGAGGCTCAGGCTGGCGATACGTTTGCCAACTGTCGAATGAACGCGTTCGCAGAAAGCGATCATCTTTTCGCGGCGTCGTTCGCGTTACGAGGTTCAGGCGCGCCACTGACATCATATTTTGTATCTGCCGATCTTACTTGGCGTTCATGGCACGAAAAATGATTGTTTCGCCAGACCGCGTCCCGGGTTGTCTACAGCGCAGCCAGGCGTCACACGTCTTGCACGAAGTTGGACTTTATGCGCTGGTAACTGTGTTCCTGCGCTCGGATCGTTTCCTGCCAACGCCGCAACCGCACGGAGATTCCAAATCCAGTTATAAAGGGCGGCGAAAATCTTGCGTGGGTGTTGCGTAACACTTGGGTTGCTTTCACAAGTTAGGGTACTGTACGCGGCGTTTTTGAAGTCCCCGGCCGTGCATGGAGCAGACGGGGGGGGGGGGGGGGGGGTCAGCTTAAGCGGCTGGCGTAGAATTTCGTTCGCGCCGCGGACTGCAGCGGGCTGGCGATTGGCTTCTGCCGTGCGCTGCTCGGCTCCCAGTCTCGCACGCGTGCGCTACTCGCCCACGCCAGCGCGTTTCGGTGTTGTGCCCCTGGGTGTCCACTGTTTGCCTGCGCGTGAGTCAGCGGCCCACACGGCGGCGGCGCTCTCCTCTCGGCGCGTGCTCTCTTCCCGAGTGGGCGGTCTGGCGGCGCCGCGTGCGTGCCTGCCGCTCCTGGAACGCGGCCTGCTTGGTATGCAGGCCGCGGCCCGCCGAGGTCCGCTGGGTCCTTGCGGAAATGTAGCGGGTCCCCTTCCTCCGCCCCTCTGCTGAGCGTTCTCCCAGCCCTTATCGCGCCGCGCTTGTTCGCCTTTTTTTGGGGGCCCGCGGACACTTTGATTCGCTCTTTCCAGTCCCGAATCGACCGCGATAGTGGAGGCAACGGGCTTCCTTCGTTTGTTTTTTCCTTTTGTGTCCGTATTTCTCGTGCGGGCTTCTCGTTTTCGCGCGCCTTGCCCGTCCATGTGACGTGTGCGCAAATATCTCGCTATATGACCGCGGTCGAATGAAACGGGCGGCATTCCTGGCGCTAAATGGACGGGGCGTCCACCGGTCGCGCAGCGTACCGGTTGATGTTTCTGTGACGCGCTCTTGTGTGGGGTTGCATTTTTCCTCAGTATTACTGTTTTTCCATTGGAGTTAAAACGGTGCCGCTTTATTATATACAGAGCACGGAACGAGGCTGTGCCATCCGTGAACACTCGTAACAGGACCGCGTACTTTCGTACTCTATCCCTCTTTATATATTATGTATTTCATTTGTGCTCAGAGTTCGTTGACGCCTGAACAGGAAGCAGCAGCCTTTTCCTTAGCCGAGCTATGCCCTAATCGTACGCATGAAGAAATATGCACCCTCAAGAAAGCATGCATCGTCTTGACGTTGTGGAATACGGCACAGGTATACGGTTCATTCATCGATTGGGTGTACTCAACTGTTAGTTTTCGTTATCTTTTCTTTGGTCTTCTTCAGCCATCACTAAGTTAAGAATTAACGCACAAAAAAGTCTCCCTTTCTCACGCGTGATTGTAGAGGCACTTCGACCTCTCCGTCCGCGTCGAAACGCAGGCGTAGGCAAAAAAAAAAAAAACAAACGAAAACTTTATATCGCACAATCGTAGCACGATATCACGGCTCCGTACAAGACGCAGGTGCGTTTTTATATTTGTGCATTTCGTTCTCCGCGTTGACCTGATTCCGAGAACTCACTCTTTTCCCGTTGCCCGCCCCCAGGCGGATGCTGGGTAACGCGATAGACCCATCGGTGTATATCCGCACCGTACTTGCTCTCGCGTCGCGCAAAATGGTGGCCGCCGCCATCGCGGCGCCCCCTTCCCTGTGCCGCCCCCTTCCACAAAAGCGGCGCACTCTGTCGCAGATGCGGCGGCCCCTGCAGTTGTTGCGAGGATTGATGAATTTTGAAGAGCAGCTTTACTCCATGCCCCTCCTTTCTCTCCTGCTTGCCCTCCGGGCGCCTTGCGTGGCCTCGCTAGGGCTGCGCGCTATTTCAGACGCAGTGAGGGGAAGGGTCAGACAACAGAGATCAAAAGGGCCCGTATGCGGAAAACCAGATCCATTTTGTCAACTCTGAGAGCGCAGGTGAGAAGACGGAGGGAGGAAAACGGCGCAGGCGAAAACCTTCCTGCACAGCGCGTAAACAAGGCAAGCAAACGGCAACAATCTGGCGTCACGGGGCGCTGGGGCTCCGGAGAGGGAGAGGAGCCGTGGCCTCTAAGCCGCGGCTCCTGGCGCTTGTGGCGTCTACGGCCACTGCGTCTCTGCGAAGACCTTCCGCTATTCGTCAAGACGGCGGGCTAGACGGCGCTCGCTGTTACTGCGAAATATGCGCTGTGGTGGTGGAGAAATGCAGGTCCGGTTGCGAGGCTTTCACTCCGAGCCATGTCGCCAGTGCGAGCTACATGGTCGGCTGTAATAAAGTGGCGCGGTTGTTTGGAGGACCCAGCGAGTGCACGTGCGCATGTGTGCCAGGCTTTGCCAGCGAAGCAATGGCGTGTGACAATTTTTTTGTTCCCTGTGTGACCACTTTGACGCTAGGAACACGGTTTATGATAATTTCTTTTAGAAAGCTATGTTCAGAATTCGCTCGCCACCTTTCAGATTGTTGGGGTAACTGATCGCCGTTCTTTTTCTAATAGAATTATTTGTGCACGCCTTCAAATAGTACAAATCTCTTCGTTATCTGATTTTGATGTGAATCCCTGCGCTGTGTAAAACATACCGTTGGGCGGCTGCTTTCTCCGTATTCCTTCGCGTCCCCTGGCCTCTGTGCTCTCGCCTAGGGTTTTGAAAATATTGCGTCGCGGTAGAACCCCTCCGGGACGGTTACTTTTCAGGACAATCTTGACGAACTGGGTGTAGCAGGCAGCTCTTTCTTGCGTTACAGCCACAGCTATGCGTCTTGTATATGCACTCAGCCCGTGGAGCATAACACAGTAGGCGTGAGAAGAAGCCTGGTGGTTGTGAAGCAGCAGTGAAGCTGCTCGCCAAATTAGTTGGTCGGAGCGAATGCCGTCCAGCGCTGCTGCGGTGGCGGGTGCGTGGCGGTTGACCAACCGTGTCGTGCCCGTATGAATCGTCGCCGGGCGCCGAACGAGGAAATAAAGCGGCACCCTTTTATCAATGTCGAGGGTGGAGGAGAGGTTTCGGTTGCGCGCGCCACTTCCTCCCCACCGGGCGCCCTTCCTGGCACGGCCACAAGAAAGGAAAGAGGGCACAAAAGTGTTCCCCAAGCCCCGGAAACGCCTTCATTCGCGGTGGATATGCTGCTTACATCAGCGCGCCCGCCAGCGGTTATAATGGTTCCGCGGCGAGTTTCGAGCGCTTTATTGATCAACCGTGCGTTTTACGCCCATACGTGACCGCTGAGAGGAAATTCCGCTAGTGGGAAAAGTTGGCGTTGCCCGGCCGCGACTTACAAAAGCTCGAAATGGTTCGCCGACAGCTTCTTTCTGCCGCACGACGGAGCGACACGCGAAGCAATATGCGTACGAGAAGGCGCACATGCGAAAGTCTCATTAGGAAATGTTGAAACTTAGTCTGGCCGTGCTGGAGTTTATTAAGGCGCGTATTTTCCACTCTTTGTTTGCTCCTTTCTTTCTTCTTCCTCCCCCCTCACTGGGGTCTCGCATGGCCACGCACGGCCTTACGACTTCATGCGTGGCGCTCTTGCATAATATAATAGCGGTCGTGTTTGAGAGGAAATGTTCCGGTTAGCTCACGCTGTCAGCGTCTGTCTCTGCGCCGCTTGTAAACGCTCTCCAATTCAATATTTCCCCACCCGCGACTCTCATGTGCGTAGTACTTGTCCTCGGAGAGTGCATGCGCCCATGTCTTTTTTTCTGCTGAGCGACAGAGAACATGCCTGTTCCTTCCGCTGCGTAAATATCGGCGTCACACGCGTTATGCGCGAGGCCTAAAGTGCTGCGGTCTCCTCCGCCTCGACATGAGTGTTCACCGGTCATTTGGAGCCTCTCCTTGTACGCGGCTCTGAGCACGCGTTTGTTCTGGCCGGCCACGTACGATCAGAGGCGCCGCGTGGCGGACAGTACCGCGCCCCCGCATTGGGAGAGCGGCGGCGGCCGGTTCCATTGCGCGCACATCTTCCCTTCCTGAAAGCCGCTCTTAGCGCGCTGTTATCTCGGGCGCGACTGAACTTTGTCCTCGTCGGGGTTTCCTGTTGTGGTGCCCGGGGAGCAACGGCCACGCGACGGGATCTCCTGTCGGCTCCTCCCAGGGTTTGCAGGCGCTCTTCATTTCTATGCCGTTCGGCGCGGCCGAGATTCGGATCGTTCCGGAGACTCTTGGCGTGCCGCGCTCTTGACAGATCTACTCGATCGGGACGTGGCTTGGCGAATAATGGCATGTTCCGTTTGTTTTGGCCGTGCGCGGGCTTCTTTCGCTCTTAGCGGCGCGCTCGATATTCTTCTCGTTAGTTCCCGGATGGCCGCTGTTTAATCTGTATTCCCGGGCTCACGCCAAAAAGCGCTCCTGCTCCGCCGCCTCTCGATGCCACCTCACGCAAGCGCTCTTGGCGCGCGCGCTGGCCGGCACACCATCGCACAATTACCGGGGCTCGGCGGCCCTGGTTGACCGCTCTTTGTTTCTTCGTCACGGCCCGTTCGGCTCTTTCATAATCGATAAATGAATTGATTCCCGGCCAATGGTCAGCGACGCTAAGGACGCCCGGAGGAGTGCACGCGTGGGACCGGCGACACAAGTAAAAACGGTCGATATATCGGTGTACACGGCCCGCTAGCACAAGCGGCCAAAAAAACGCGGGCCCTCCTCTACACGGGTATTGACTCCCGGCGGCCTGGCTGTTGTGATTTGGGCCCGTGTTCCCGGCCAGGTGCTCGTGGCCTGATTTGTTCGCCAATAGCGGCGTGGGCCTGCACGCGCCGAGCATTGCAGCTGATGACGGCTCGGGCAAATTGCGGCTGCCCATCGACTGGCGTGATTAATGCCTCGCGTGTCGGCCCGCGCGCGCGCCCAACCGGTTGGGCCTTTGGGAATTATTCAAAAGTTTCCGGCGTCGCCTTGTCTCTTTCTGCGCCGCCGCTTCTCCCAGCGGGCGCTCTTCGTGCGCTGCTTACGTGCGGTTGCGACGGCCTGCGCATGATTTCCAGCGGCGGCAGTGCGAGGCTACGTGCCGCCGCCTCACGAGAGGGGGCTGTGCGTCGCTCATCCGGACGTGAATGCCCTCGCTCCGGCAATTACAGAGATGAGTAATTACTCTGATGAGTCGCACTTGATGACACCGCCATTGTGCATGGCGGCCCCCAGAGTACGTGTGGCGTTTGCGCGTTCCAACTCTGTCCCTTCTTTGTTCGCGTGCCTGGGAATCAATCTCCGGCGATGTTGTACCTCAGGCCTCTGTTCCGTTTGATTAAGTCGTTTTAGATAATTCTGGCACGCTGACGGAGGTCGCCAGTACAGTGTGTCGTTGTGCAACGTGCGTCTATCTGTAACTGGACGTACGCTTATGTTTATCTGCTTGCTGGGCGCCTTGGTTTTCTAGCCAACTACCTATGGAATAGTTCGCATCGGGCCAACTCACCGCTACCAGTTTCTCCTTTCTCCGTTGCTCTCACTGCGCTTGCCTGCTCTTTTCTTCCCATTACTAATCGCGATGGGCCTTGTCTTCTCATCTTCTACCACAGCAGGTTCCTTTTTTGTCACTCACCTCCTCCTCGAGCGTGGCGATGGTTTGTGCGCCAAATGGAGTTCGTGTGGCCGGCAACCTCCAACAGCGCGCCCATACGCGGCTTGTTTCCCCGCTCGCGGTGACGCTGCACTAATTAGTAATTACGGAAGCCATCGCGGTGTAGGGCCCCGCTTTGGCGTGCTGGGCACGCGTCTCCTCTGGCGCGGTTGTTTCTGTTAATTGCGCGCCGTCTTTCTTGCTGCTTCGTTCCGGCCCCGCGAGCAAGCGTTGGGAAAGGGGGCTGCCGAGAGGGAGGGCGTGCGCCCACGCGGATGGAAATCTGGGGACGAATGCTGGTGTGCCCATCCGGGCAGGCCCCTCTTATGCCAATAGCGTGTAAATATATTCGTCCTCGTCGGTAGCCGCGGCCTGGTTGCCATAGTTACTGGCGGCAACTAGCTCTCCCTCCCCTGGGGTGCTTTGCTCTCGAAAACTAAGCCTGCCGTCCCCCCCTCCGGCGGTCGCACGCACTTCCACTGCTCTGACCCATTGTATCTGGTTAATGGGCGGCCGCTCTTGTGTGACTCACGAGTATCGCGTGTGTGCAAGGACGGCTCTTCTCGCAGCCCTCCGCAAGGGCGCATTCCGAACGCCCGCAACAAAGGAGGTCCGAAAGCGGAATTAGAGCGCGCGGCTCGCGCCCGGAGCGCCGGCCGTCCGCGGGAACAGGACACTGCGCGCGGCGGGTCGTCGGGAGGAAAGACAGAGTGGGCCTTGTTGGCGCCATTGTTGTCGTACTCTGACGCCCGCGGTCCGGTCGCGCTGGTCATCGGCTCGAATTCGCCGGTCGATGCGCTCCCCCTCGGCGCGCAGCACGCCGCCAGTGACGCCAGTAGGTGCATCTGAAAGGCCCAGTCGCCTGGAATGCCGTCACCTCCGTGACGCGTCCCGCTCCTCTCGCGTGCTGCGCTATCGTTCAGGGAGTGGAGCAGAGGAGCCTTTGGTTCCGCTCTCGGCTGCAGCGCGTCTGTTTCTCGCTCTTGCCGAGCTTCGCTTAGCTTTGGGCAGACCTGTGCGATTCTTTTGCGGTCGGTTTCCGCAGTGCGACTCTTGGCGTTTCGTCTCCAGCTTTGTTAATAAAAGCCCCCACTCCGAGTGCCTGATCAAGGTGGCCATAGAGCGGCTGTCTTCCGCTGCCGGCGCATCCACATTTCGCAGCCAGGCCTAATTGAAGGGGGTCAATATTGGCGTTCCTCGCGTCGCACTCGAGGTCGCTGGCTATGGGTGGAAAGGCATTTGCGAGCGGGAAAAATAGGTTCTTCGAATGAGTTGCGATGGCCGGCGGCGCAGCGGCGTGCGAATCGCGCGCTCGCTCGACTTGCTTGCGGCTCGAGAGGAGGAGGCCATTGTTTGATTCCCAGCAAACAAGGCCTCGTGCGTCGGCGCTGCGGCCAGAGACAAAAGGCGATGAAAACAAACTTAATTAAAACGAAGAGGCTAAGCAAAGTAAAGGTAGGCCGCTTATTGTTACGCAGAATGGCGGTCATTTTCTGCTCCGGCAGTCGTGGCACGGCTCGCATCGCCTTTTCCTCGCCGCGAGCCTTCGGAGGCGTCGGGACGCGCGGCAAGGGCAGCGCGGCGGCGTCCGTTGTTTCCAGTCGTCGCCAATAGGACGCAGGGCATCGGGCATGCTGCTAGGCAAATAAAATTAGCGGAGTAGGGGCGGCTCTGCCGAAGAGGACGCGGTTCCCTTTTGTGTGTGGCTTCGCCGCTTGTAAGGCTTGAGCGAAAGCTGAAGACGACAATTAAGGCCGAAACCCGACAACTTCTAAGGAGGCTTTTCCTTCATCGAGGAGGTTCCCCTCCTGTCGCGTATGAGTTATTTCCAGCCGTTTTCTTGTTCTGCTTCCTCTCTCTACTTTCTTGGTGCCCCGGGCATTTCGCGTCTCTGTTCCCTGTCGGTGAGATGGATTTTGTTTTGTTTTTCCCTGCAAATTTCCAGCTTTTGTTTCCTCCCTCGGCGGCTCCCTTCTGCATGGGCGGCTTTGTCTTTCTTTCTGGCACCGCTTTGCTTACTCATGCAGGTGCCGGCGTGTGGCTTCCACGTTGTGGGAGTCACGTACGCTGCTGCGTTCTCCCTTTTCCTGTCGCCGCACTGTGCCAGCTAGCACTGGCTACAAAACGCTAAATGTCGCATTGCCTGCTCGTATTTAACAGGGCCGTCAGCTCGGCTTGGCGTGCGCAGCTGCGATCACCGTGCTGTCATACCACAGAAGCAATCCTTGTTTTTTTTTTTTTGTGTGTGTGTGTGTGTGTGTGTGTGTGTGTGTGTGTGTGTGTGTGTGTGTGTGTGTGTGTGTGTGTGTGTGTGTGTGTGTGTGTGTGTGTGTGTGTGTGTGTGTGTGTGTGTGTGTGTGTGTGTGTGTGTGTGTGTGTGTGTGTGTGTGTGTTGGTGACGGAAACTTTCGCTCACATTAGAACATCGGTTCGAGTGAAACAAGTTTAAAACTGCCAACATCTTCTACTGGACTGCCTTGCATCTATCCCAAAAGAGTTCAGGAAACAAGTTAGGGAAGCTCACGCGGGCGCGTTATGTGGAGTTTGCTGCATTGTTGGGATGTACGCCCACCTAGTTCAGTGTTTAGGGGTTTGTGGGGTGCATCCACTTCCACGAGTTTCTAGATTTCTCACAGCGCTTCGTAACAAATGGATTTCGCTGGTAACCAGCGTACGCGATTTGGGAAAAGGAGGTGAAGTGTGCTGGACGCCTGCGAAGCGGAAATGGCAGTCGCGGAATTTTTGGAAAGTACCGCAAGTTTCGAGGTTTCTTTAAACTATTTTTTTTTTCTTTGGGGAGCATTTTTTTCCCACCTTCTACGTTACCGAGTCTCGCTGAGCACGGCGGACATTCGGTGTCTCTAATTCTGTTTTGGAGGTCACCTTGTGAAAAGCGCAGTGTCCGACGACTGTGATGGCGATCCGCTTGCCGGTGAGCACCGCCGCTTCGGTTTTCCCCTGCCAGTGGCCCCCATAACAGGTCGACTGTAGTCGTGGTCCGCAGTGCGGCACGCTTTCTCCCTAGCTGGCGGCGGGACGGCTCTATCAGCGAGTGTCACACAGCCACTGACCGCAGGGACGACCTTCTCGGCAGCCGAGAGCACTATTATTCTTCCGGCGTGCGCCGCTCTTCGCGCGGAGGGGAGGGGGGCAATGTCTTCGCTCCACATGCGTGTCCGGCCGACCGGTTTTAACCTCCTCTTGGCGGCGAAATCGCCGTCAATAGAAGTTGTTTCACTCTCCGCGCTCTCTCCCTCTTACTCTGCTTGGCGGCAAGAAAAATGGACTTGCTACATAATGCGACATGAAAGAGTGCTTGAGCAGCGAATTGAACGATGAGATTGCGCGCCATCGCCTCTGCTGGGCCAGCTAAGGAAATAACAAGATGACGGCAGCAGCATTCTGCTTAGCTGGCCTAGTGCGGAAAACAAAAGACAAAGAGGAAAGTGCGCTAAGGAACACGGACACGTAGCAAGAAGGGGGGCCCCCGAGCTTGCTGTCTGTCCGGTCGTTTCTCGCTCCCTGCCCGTGTTTCATCGCGCCGTTTCGAGTTTGCCGTGGATCCTTTCTTGTCGACTTGCAGGAAGAGTTTACCTTTCTACGCGTACTGCATCGCCGCCCCACAGTGACAGCACAGCCGAATGAAAACAGCTCGTGCGGATTTGGGAAATAGTTCACTGAGCTCGCGAAGCGTCTGTGCGCTGCGGTTACGTATGTTGGTCGACGTAGATAAATCTGGCTTCGTATTGAAGTAGTTCCATATTTGTTTTGTTTGCTTCATTGGCGGCGTTAATGTACGCAGTCTTAGCACCCTGAGCATGTCGTCCGGCAGTTTTGCAGACTCCTGGTAGAGGTCGCTAAGCTCACAAGTTCGCTAGGATGTCTCTCTGCGCGCTCGCAGCACGAGAATCCACACAGCCTCAAGTTTCACCATCATTAGATAATGCCAGAGCGACGTCTTTTAATTGGAGCCGCCCACATAAGTGGTTTTGGAAAAATAGCTGACATTGACGATTTCTGTCGCTGAGTTTCGACATGGCAGCCGGTGGAGCATGCGACCATGTCTTACTTTGTTTACAACGCAAGACTTTGACACGAAGTTTTGGGCTGAGTGCATGAAAGGGGCAAACGACGTACAAAAGAAACCCGCCCTTTAAAGGTGCCGCTGCTTGCTACGTCAGAGCCCACATAGTCGCGCCTCTCTCTGCACGTAAACCTGAACGGCGACGTCTTCCTTCGTGTACTTTAGTTCGAGTTTCATAGCTGGGTAGGAACAAAGCGAGGGTCCCGCGCACACTCGGGAAGTAGTGGTTCGCTTGCGGAACGGGCCGGAAGCCCGAACCAGTTGCTCTACCTTCAAAGCGCCGACGAACCTCGCAAGTGTGACGGCGCTCTACGCAGCTCTTTCGGTGGCAGCAACTCCTCTTCCTCCTCGCTCTTTTAATTTCGTTAGGCCCCAGCTGCCGGCGCGACGCGCGTGACTCATCCAGAGCTAACCCCAGAGCTGCGCCATAACCGCGTGGCCGAGGCTCTGGCCTCCTCCTCGTGTCGGTGAACGGCACTCCATGAATTGGTCCCCCTCGCCCATTTCTTTCTTTTTTGCTTCCTCCTCCTCCTCCGGGCTTGTCCCCCCCCCCCCCCCCCCTTTCTTCGCACGTTAGGCACACTATTAGTATTTCCGATCAGAATATAAAGAGAAGCGGAAGACGCCACGCGGGATGGCCACAAGCGGAGAAAGGGACCCGGTGAGATCAGGCAGGCTGGAGCCGAATTCGAGGAGATTATAAACTGCGGTGAAGAAAAAAAGGTAGAAAGAATACACGAGAGGAGGCCATGAAAAGCAAACGGGGAGAAAACAAGCGGCGGTGGAACAATGTTTGGGATCCTCGGCAGTGCAGCGGCGTCCCAGCGTGGAAACAATGGACGGTGTCATAATGGGGGCAGAATCTATTTTGTTCCCGGACTGCGGTGAAGGGGGCCCGGGAGAGCCGGTAGGAACGGTTGATTTCCGTGATGGGGTTGACGGACAAGGGGATGGAAACCGGCCGGGAGGCCAGGGGTGGGAGCGTCGCAGAAAGGGCCATTAAAAATCAAATTCAGCACCTGGTAACACTCTGCGCGGTGCGTGACGCTTTGTTTGCGGCCTGCGCCCTTTGCGCGAGAAACATTGGCATGATGATCGCACAAAGGGACGCCCAGAAGCGCACAGAAACGAGCCTGCCAACGGCTGCTCGGGGCTGTCACGGCGGGACGCGTTATTGCGTTCCCGGCAATGTAAAGGTGGCCCCTACCCCCCCCCCCCCCCCCCCCATTCCTTTTTTCTCCGTCTCTTTCATGAACGCGCCTCCAGGGCTGCGCTTTGTCGAACGCTAACGATGGCGTCAAGCGAACTTGAGCAAGCCTGCATCGCGCTAACAAATCTGTAGATGTATACAAGCGTGCTTCTAAGTTTGTGCCGTGTGTGCCTCACTGCGCGGGACGTGCGTAGCTAACGGGTCCAGGTCCTCACAGCTCCACGCGGTAGCACTGGTCATGATTCGAAATCTTAAGTCTTACCTCTTGCATACTGCTGCGTCAGCAGCAAGCGATTACGCAAGTACTCTCGGAACATCTTGGGAGCAGATAAGTTCCACATGCTGTTCTCTATAAACCAACGATGTTCTTTTTACTACTGTTATTAGCTTTCTTCGGCGGCGATGAATCGGCTCTCTGGCCTTCGTGACCCTAATCGCTCGGTCCCAATAGAGCATAATTGCTGTCAGTAACAGCGCTACCGAGTGACAGCTCCTGAATAGCGTTGCCCTGTTTGTGCTACGACATTAACAGCCTTGTTACGCAGATTGCTTTGCACCGTTGCGTTTCGCACCTGATTCGAGTCTTTGTTGTCGAGTCTTTCGTTTTCGCCTGATATTACTCTGCTTCTGCAATCCTCGTACTGTACGAGAAAACTCCGTTTAGAATCTGAGGAAGCGTAGGCGTCCAGCAGCGGGGGTCCTTTAATGTCTGCTGTCATGACGGCTGCGTTCCGTGCGTGTGATTATCCTCGTCACTTTGTCTCACCGCAGCCGGAGAAGCCTCGCCATGCGTGGCTTGCGGCCTTTGATTAGCTTCCTGCAGAGGGCACTTAGTGCACACCAAGCTGACGATGAAGCGCGTGACAAAAGGCGCGTCGCTGCGTGCAAATTTCCTTATAGCTTCTGAATACTTTGCGCTTCTCGCTTGCCTCGAAGCACGTGTCATGGAAGGAAGTTGCGCAATCTAACAGGAAAACGCACTCTATGAGTAGAAGCTTTTTTTTTTTTCGTGCATTCCATTTTCCCGTCATGAAGCGTAGCGCACAAAGCGAGGTTAGTTGAGATTTAGTAAATGCCCTGTACCTGAATTGGTGCGAAGCACGAAACAAAAAAATATTGTGCTGCAGTCGGCCTGCGAGGCAAGCAGTAGTGCGCGTCTCAGGGTTCATTTCGACCGCCCGGGGCTCATAAACGCGCGAAACGTAAGAGAAGCGAGCAGTAGTTATCATGCGACGTTACTGCTTTAGGCGGTCGTCAAATGGTTACTCAAACGCATCTGGCTTACCTCGCTCAATTTCGTGGTATGCATCTTGATAACCTGTGCAATCAGAATTTCATGATGTGTCTTCTCTGTGAGCCCGCTGTGCAGACCTGACCGCGAATGTCAAGAGGCATGCCATTTTCTTTGGTGTTCATATTGCACGCAAGGATTAAGCAACTGAGCGAATGGGATGCAGCCAATAGACCTGCCCTGGGCATACAATGTTTTGCGTGCGTGCGTCTATGTGCTTCTGCCTCCTGGTGTGTGAACTTAGCGAATTCCGGCTTGTCCATGCTGCGCTGGCCCCTGACCGGTGCCTCCTCCGGTGACTCTTCTGCTTTCTCCGCTGCCGTGCTACCTTTACTGAAGTCGTACCGTCTCGTTGGGACGTATAAATCAAGTCGTTCACGCCGCCCAGGCAAAGCGTGAACCGTGGTGTTTGGTAGCGGCGGTGTTTGCAAGGTTTTTGTCCCTGTTTAATAGAGGCGCCAGTTCAACGCCTGACCTTCTGTCACAAGATTAATGGACTTGTCCGGCGCTTGCAGCCGAACGTGGAAGAACGCGCAGATGCGGGCACACGTGGCCACCTGCATTCTAATTCGGCATCACCCTGTTTAGCTCGAGCAGGAACTGAGAAGGCGTTGGGTTCATTCTTTATCATCGTGTCCCTTCTAGTAGCCTCGCTCGTGCGTCAAACAAGCGGCGCCTTTGCTGATGCCCAGCGGAGTGCTTGTTCAGTGGTCAGCTATTCGAAGTGTTGCGATCCACTGTGGAAACTTCACAGTGCTATGTCGGGGAGTTTTGGCTTGAGCGTGACGGCTTCTTCGTTCGTACTGGATAGCTGTTTAGCCTGAAGTGGACATTTCCCATAATAGACATGCAACTTGAAGTATGGAAGGAATTCTCTAGTAAGCATATATGCGTCTAGTGTTAAAAAAAAAAGAATACAATACGGCTCACTGGTCGCTGGCGCTTCTCGGGAAACGCCGAGGCGCGAACTGTCCGTCTTTGTTTGAAGACCAGTCGAAAGAACAACTGCGCGCGTCTCTCTGCGCTGGCTCGTGAAATAGGCGTTGCAACTCTCGGGTAACTGCCGCATTTCTGGTGTGAGCGCTTGTCTACTTCCCGCTGCCCCTGCAGGTTTGCGTCCCCCCCCCCCCCCTTGTTTTTTTTCTTTTCCTTTAGTTGGTATGTGTCTCTACGACAGCTGCAGAGGGAGAGGGCGGCGAAGAAGAAGAAAGAAAGAATGCCAACACGGAAGGGCCTGCCCGCGAGGTGTTAGTGGCCCTTGGGGTTGCAATCACAGAGCTTGTTTTCATGTCAGAAGGAGCGAAAGGGCCGAGACCGATTTTGACAGGCCCGGCACTGCAGGTCCGGGGTGAACGTCCGTACAATTGTCTGCCTCTGAGCTCCGAAAGGCGGGCATAAGCTGCGCGCTGCGGAAAGCTATCGCCCGATGATAATGGGCATGCAGAATTCTCTGCGTGTCTCTGGGTTCGTTTCCAGAATTCTCGGGGCCGCTTATTAGACACACAAAAGAAAAGTATTCAGGTTCCTATGTTCATCTTCGAGTAAGGAGGAGGGATTACCGCGAAGTCAACGAGTTTTTCGTGCTTATATTTTGGCCCTTAGTAGTTTGCGAACAAAGTAGCAGCCCGGCTGCAGGTGTGCCGTTTGTGGAGGCGATTGTCTCCGGCGAGCTGCATGTACAAAGGAGCCTGTCTGAGCACGCACCTTCCCTTCTTCTTTGTGGGCAGCAGCCATATTTGGCTTGCAAAGCTAGCAGGGCTGGTCCTTGTCATTTTAGAGACGGTCACGTGCAAGCAAACCTAGTTTGTTTTTTTTTTTTTGCTGAAACGCACGATCGGAATTTTGGAGTACTCCTTTCTACTTTTTGTCCACATTTTTCAAACGATCCACTTACATTCGTAGCAATATTTCTGGATGCGCGGCTATGGTATGTTGTTGTTCACGTGGCATGTCTTATACCCCTGCCACACGGCAAATCTAATGTCATTCCCATCGAATGACATTTGTTCGACTTAATGTCATTTATTCTGCGTGCTGCTACACGGCCAAAAGTAATGCCAACTGCAAATGATGGCGATTGCGATGGAGAAAAAGTGCAGCATAAAAACATTTCGATCTATGCTTCAATATGTTTCGAAAAGTATTGTTTTGCGAGTGGAAACCGATTTCAAAATTTTAATCCTCGTTTCAATAACGCGTTGATCACTGCTATCCACCAGGAGTCCAAGCCAAGCCAAAGTTCAGCCAGCGGCGGCAGACAAATGGCGGACGTCACTACGTCGCTTTGTGCAATGGATTCGCGGCAGCGGAATGCGCTCGGTTTTTTGCTCCGCCCTCGACCATCGCGGATCCAGCAAGAATAAATAACAAACAACTCCGAGCGCACAACTACCGCAGCAATTGACACAGCCAGCACTCCGGACTCCGGCAACACAACGCACGCGCCTGCCGCTGGCTCATGGGCTGGCTACGGCTGGCTTTGGGCCACGCTACACAAAGAAGCCAAAAAACATGCCTGCTCGTCCATTCCGGTTGGCTGGTAGCGAGAGCGAGTTTTATTTTTTCTGGTGCTATTCGGTATTATTATATAAATAAATGAACGACCACAGAATTATACGGGCGTTGAAATATTATAATGCTTGTGTCGCGTTTGAAATTTATGTTCGGTGCATATTCTCACCAAGTCTCTGGTGTCGAGGGAACACATTAGTTCGGAGTTTGCTGGCGAATGAGTTCACCAAACTCATTCGATACCTAATGTCGTTTTCATCGAATGTCATTATATTTTCTCGTGTGGCAGCAAACTAATGTCGTTTTGAACGAATGTCATTCGATGGAAATGACATTAAATTTGCCGTGTGGCAGGGGTATTAATGAGTGCGGTTTTCTCGGTATGCACTCGCCTGTGCTGTGCAAGCTTACTGCTGTTGGCCGTGTGCACATTCCTGCTTAACGCTTGTTTAAACAGAGTAGTGCAAACTGAGTAATGTACCGCATGCGCGCATTCCAGTGGGCCAGGTAGACTCAAGTGTGTGCAGGGACGCTCCAGAATAGAACGCACTCACTCCTGCTTCTTTGCCCGCGTTTCGTTCGCGCCCCATGGTGCGCTCGGAGGGCTTCCTTTCCCAGTGCGTCTTCTGTTCCATGTTTTTCCTGCGCGTAGGGGAAGGGAGGAGGGTGAGGATGCGGCCATGATTTGAGAGACCTTATGGGGGGGCCACCTTGAATCCGTTTGGTTCATTTCAATGACAAAGCGTTGAACGGGCGCTTGGTTGGCGCTCCCAAAAGACCCGCTCTCTCTCCCCCCCCCCCCCCCCCCTGCCGTTCGTGGAAAGAGGGACCTCTGTCGCTTTCACCACGGGGAAAGAGGGAGCCCACGGGAGAGAAAGGATGGTCGCTCGCTGTCTTCGTGTCCCGCCTCTCCCAGTGTCGGCGGTCTCCCTTCGCAGTCGTGGCGTTTTGTTGGCATGCGCTTGTGTTTAGTCCTCCTCCTGCCCATAAGGAGCCCCGCGACCCCCAGCCACGGCGACTGCGTCCTCGTGTCGTCCTTGTGCTGTTTGCTGGAGCACCGCTTTTCCCTCCGTCCGGTTGGTTGGCTGGCGTACTGGCTTCGCGAGCTTCGAAATTTATTCCTTTGGATACCAAGTGGCGCACCAATGACGGCGGCAAAAGGTCAGTAGATTGAATGAAACTCCGATTGGATGTTCGCACACCTTCCGTACAGCTAAGCGAGCACTCCTGCCAGACATTCCGTCAGATGTCCGACGCAGCATGGTGTGGTGCTGCGTTTGGCAGCTGTCGAATATGATCAGAGCACCAGCCACGGGGGTCTTGGTGGGAAGCTTTTGGGGAATACAGGGACCGCGCAGGACAGTGTGCTTAGAGTGCAGTTGAATGCCACGTATTACTGCGTTGTGCGAAGCGACGGAACTGTTTCCGGTCGGAAATATTTCCGTCGTTCGTCGACTCTCGTAAAATACTCTTAGCCGCGTGTTGCCATACAGGGAGCATAACGCTATGGCGGTGAGGGAAATTTCTAGTTGGGTCGCGTTTTTGTTTTTGTACTTTATTTGTAAACGTCATAACCGCGCGCCACTGGTGCACATCTGTGGAGATGAATGTTGAAATGTCGCTTGTGGTTTGAGTTGTTTTTGGACAGCGTGATGGCCGCATTGTATGCGCTTGTTATCTTGCTGCTCGATGTTTGATGCAATTCATCGACAGTGCGCTACTATCTCGACTATTTAATTTGCTGTCCCCTATAGCCGTAATGATTAGCTTTCTCTCAACCCCTTTGCAAGCGTCGGCCCTGCCGCGGTGCTTCTCGGCCGTCGTTGCTTCCGCAGCGTGGGCCAAAACGCCCGAGTTCATCCCACCGTCGTCTTAGTTCAGTCTTGGTGAGCTCGGTGTGAAAATGACGCTTTTTAGCTTTGTCACTGCTGCGCAGTGAGTGGAGCAGGCACAAGAGAGATACCTCGACTACCCTGCCGCGGCTTTGCTTGGCGCCTTCACATTTTCATGCTTTGTTCTGTGCGACTTGGTGTCGGATGTTCGTATGTGCGACGCTTTCGTCGACGTCTTACTGCACCTGCGTCGACTTCGTCAATTCGCTTCGTAACCCTGCTCTGGTGCCCTCTTTCCGCGTCCTCCGCAGCTGGGCCGTACAGAAGCGTTCCGAATCTCTTCCGCGCCTCCCTCGTCAGCGGGGTCGGCCGCTGTGGGAGAGGGCGACGATGAGGGTGCAGAATGAAGGCAGGCACAAAAAGGGAAGCGTGAGTTCCCACCGCAGCCTGGTGTTGCGCGCGCCCGTCGGCTTTGTTTCGTTGCTAGCCGCTATCTGAAACCCTGCTCCGGCGGGGCACGCCTCCGGACGATTAATTAAACACCATCTCTTAAGAAAGGGAGTCAACAAGTTAATTACCCCCCGTCCCCGTGTAAATAAAGCGGCTTCCTCATCTAGCTGGGGGCCCCTCTTTGTGGGGCTCCCGGCTGCGTGTGCCCCTTTTGTTGTCTTTTTCTGCCAAGTTCTTTATCTGAGAGCGCTGCTTCTTCAGCACGTGCAGGCGCGCCGTGCGGTCCCTGTTGATCGCGTTAATGTCCTCGCACCCTGTTCCTTCCCGGAGGTTAACCGGGGCCCTTCGCTGATTTCTCTTGATTGTTGACCGCGTCTCTTTGGATGCCCCGCGACGGCTCCAGTGCGACTGCTAAATGGGAGCGTCGAGGCTTGTGTCGTGCGGCCGTGGTGGTGTGCGCGACTCGTAGAGGTCATTGCTGCTTCCTCTGCCAACGTAATGTCACAATCGCTGCCTTTTTATGTCTTCTGTTCGCGTTGTATTCATTTTTGCCTTTGCTGTCTCGCTACAAGCGAAGCACTGTCTCTAACCATGACTTGAACTTCAGTATCGTTGTGTTAGGGTAAGTTTGGGCGTTTTTTTTTTTTACTTCGGGTGCGTCAGTTGGCTTAATTCATGTTTTACGACAATTCTTTTGGATACTTCTGTGCGCCTGATTCATTTGCTCTGTATGCAGAAGCGTTGCATGCGCAGTGCGTGTACATGTAGGATGGGTTGTATACACGCAGTGGCGCACACGATGCTGATTATTCTCACCGAGGCCAGCTTACAAGCGTCTTGCGCATCGGAATCTGAGTTGAGCAGAGAACGGCGGTCCCAGCTAAACGAGTCGGTGGACGATTAAAAAAAAAAAGAAGTCTGGTCTGGCTTTTCCTCAGAGTTGTATTCGAACTAGAAACCCGTTCGCGGAAAGTAGTATGTGGTTATTTATTAAACAGCAAAAAAGGCGGGAAAAGATTTTTGCCGGCCGTGGCATCTCCTATTGAATACTGAAGTACCTGAGCTGCTGCCTGCGGAAATAAGGGGACAGCGAGTAGGCAGGGAAAGCACTTTTCGAAAACGGAAGGGCCACGCCTTTGGGCCTAATGCGCCTGTAAGCCGGTGCATTGTCCCCACCTGCATTAATCCGGGCACTCGCCTGCTGCTTAAAGGGGAGCTGCCGAAGGGAAACAGTTACTTTCCTCCCATTTGAAATTTTGTCATCTTTTGTGAACATAATGTGTGCTGGCCATGTGAGCAAGGGGAATTTATCAAGAAATGTAAGTTCAGTGCGGGCGTAGGCTGCAATTGCAAAACTCATCATCATCATCACCCTTACTACACCAATTGCAGGGCAAAGGCCTCTCCCATGTATCTCCAATTAACCCTATCCTTTGCCTGCAAACTTCTTAATCTCATCCGCCCACCTAACCTTCTGCCGCCCCCTGCTACGCTTACTTTCTCTTGGAATCCACTCCGTTACCCTTAAGGACCAGCGGTTATCTTGCCTTCGCATTACATGCCCTGCCCAAGACCATTGCTTTCTCTTGATTTCGACTAGGATGTCCTTAACCCACGTATGTTCCCTCACCCACTCTGCCCGCTTCCGGTCTCTTAACGTTACACCTATCATTTTTCTTTCCATGGCTCGCTGCGTTGTCCTTAACTTAAGCTGAACTCTTTTCGTTAGCCTCCACGTTTCTGCCCCGTAGGTGAGTACCGGTAAGGTTATGCTGTTGTACACTTTCCTCTTGAGGGAAATTGGTAAACTGCCACTCATGATCTGCGAGAATTTGCCATATGCGCTCCACCCCATTCTTATACTTCTAGTTATCTCCCTCTCATGATCCGGATCAGCTGTCACTACCTGCCCTAAGTAGACGTATTCCGTCACAACTTCTAGGCTCTCGCTGCCAATTGTGAACTGTTGTTCCCTTGCTAGGCTGTTGAACATTACCTTGGTTTTCTGCATGTTAATTTTTAGACCCACTGATCTGCTCTGCCTGTCTAACTCATTGGTCATGATTTGCAGTTCTCCTGAGTGACTCAGCAAGGCAATGTCATCAGCAAATCGCAGATTATTTAGGTATTCTCCATTTATTCTTATTCCCAACTGTTCCCAATTCGGTCTTCGGAATACCTCCTGTAAACATGCGGTGAACAGTATTGGCGAGATCGTGTCTCCTTGCCTGATGCCCTTCCTTATTGGAATTTTATTGCTCACTTTATGGAGGACTATAGTAGCTGTGCAGTTGCTATATATATCTTCCAGTATTTTGACATAAGGCTCTTCTACCGCCTGATTACGCAATGCCTGTATGACTGCTGAGGTTTCCACTGAGTCGAATGCTTTCTCGTAATCAATGAAAGCTATATATAGAGGTTGGGTATATTCTGCGCATTTCTCTATCACCTGATTGATAGTGTGAATATGATCTATTGTGGAATATCCATTACGAAAGCCTGCCTGATCATTTGGTTGATTAAAGTCTAACGTTGCCCTGACTCTATTAGTGATTACCTTAGTAAATACTTTGTAGGCAACGGATAGTAAGCTGATCGGCCTGTAATTTTTCAAGTCCTTGGCGTCTCCCTTCTTATGAATTAAGATAATGTTTGCATTCTTCCAAGCTTCTGGTACAGTCAAGGTCATAAGGCATTGCGTATACAGGGTGGCAAGTTTTTCTAGCACAATGTCCCCTCCATCCTTCAACAGATCTGCTGTTACCTGATCCTCCCCAGCTGCTTTTCCCCTTTTCATTGCTTCTAAGGCTTTCTTTACTTCATCTTTCGTTACTGGCGGGATGACGCATTGCTGTGCACTGCTGTCTTTCTCATTAACGCTCTGATTACATTGGCTACTGTACAGGTCTGTGTAGAACTCTTCGGCTACGTTAACTATCTTATCCATATTGCTAATGACATTGCCCTGCTTGTCTCTTAATTCATACATCTGGTTTTTACCTATGCCTAGTTTCCTCTTCACTGAAGAGGAATTGCAAAATTGTTCTCCCCAAAAGGCGCCAGCTGTCAGTATGCTTTCTTTTTGTCCTGCTAAGGTGGGTTCCGCAAGGTTGTGGTGCCGTGTGTAATGTATACCTTTGTCACGCGGGCGATCAATGCTTATCGAGTCAGTGGACATCGAACTCAGTGTGGATCGGCCAGTGCCACACGACAGTTTTCAGTGACCATTGGATTCGATGGACATCGACTCAATGGAGGTTCGTGCTCACCATACGTTGAAAAACGACGCATAAAGGCTCGAAATAAACAAATATATAGTTTTGATTTAATGGCAAGATTTTAGACTGCGTTAACCAGTCCGTACTAATTTTGATTGGTAGTCGAAATGAGAGCTCCACAGAAAGGCCGCCGGTCATATGTAAACAGATCGACGCTGTTCTCGTTGTGCGGCGTCGTGGCGTTCCGCATCGTTTCTCTTTTTGAGTGCGCACCGCACCACGTGACAACAATTAGCCAGGCAACCAGACTAACCTGGACTTGCAATCAAGATTATCCAAGCTATGCTGCGTATATGCGTATGCTACGTGCTTTCGCTACGTATATCCTGGCATAGCCGAGCTAAGCCACTGCCAATTTTTTTGTGACAGCCGAGACCAAGAGGTGCCCTAAAAATGCTGCAATGACAGTAGCTATGAAACGACAAAGACGGTCACTGATCAGTGGCTGCTTCGCCGGCGAAAAGTGAATGCTTCTGAAATGAAGCGCACATCGCTGTCCATCGTCGCCTCGTCATCGCCTTCTCCAGATTGTGCCGAACTCTGAAGTATTGCTGTTGGAGTAACTGCTATTTTAATTGAAAATTTTTCGGAAAAAGCTGTTGAAATACTTTACAGACAAGAAAGACATCGCGAACAGTCCCGAAATGTCGCATATACTCGTTTTGTTTCTTTGAGGTTTTGCGTTGTTTTTGCCCCGGTCTTATTTGCGTTTTCCCGCGTCTGCGCCGGCGTTTCTATTTTGGGGCAGGTGTTTTCTCGTTAGTGCGCTGTAATCGACTGGCTTAATTGTGCATGTCCAGCGTGTCGCCCTCTGCCGGCGCTTTCGTACCTTAACGCGAGGCCAGCACTGCGTGGAGCCGGCCTGTCTGGTCGCGAGCCCCTTTTGGCGCATGCGTGCTTAAAACCACCCAACCTGTCTATCGGAGCGCCGAGCCTTCGTTTGTGCGGTTTTACTTTCGCGCTGAGCCCGAGACAGATAGGCGGCGAGGGTTGGCGGTGATTTAGGCAAGGCGTGTTTGTGTGGGCTGGCTTGTTTCAAGTTGGCCAGGGGCACGCGGGGCATCTATAAATATAGATATTGCGCTCGAGGCGCCATTACTTTTAACGAGGGGATGTTAAGAGCCCCGTGTTCTGTGCGCCTCGTCTTGGGCCTTCACTTAGCGATAAAGCCGAGCTTTCCTGCGGCCCATCCGAGCTTTTGGCGGGCAAGAGAAACGCTGCACGAATTAGGCACGACGCTTACTTGGGCCAGTGCCGCGTGATTCCATTTGCCGGCGTTCCATCCTTTGCTTCCGCTTGTTTGCTGCTTTTCATTACTTTTGGCTTTTCGTTATCGGTACCCGATCTGGAGCACTCCTCTTGACGTTGTCTGCCGTCTATATATCACCGCTCTCGCGGCGGACGCCCGGGCATGCGTCACGTGCTCCCGAGTTTGGGAGCTGCCCCGTGGGTGCGTCCCGACTTTTTATACATGAGCTGAAAGGCGTCGCGTCGTTTTAATGAAAACCTTGTCTACACGCCAGCCGCACCGGCTGCGCTGCGGCTGGCGCAGCCAGAGAAATGCGCTCGCTGTTGCCCGCCCATCTCTTCAGTCTGGGTTGCGCACGGCGTGGCCCAACGCTGTCGGTACGTCTGCATTTGGATTCGCTCTGCCCGTGGATGTCAAAACGTGCGCTCCTGTCTCTTTGCGGCTGCGTTTCCTTTTCCTTTTTTTTTTGGGGGGGGGGGGGGGGGGGTGCGCTTAGGAGGCGTATCGATATGCACAACGCACTGTGCCTGCCAGTGCTCGGATTCCCTGCATTGAGCGCAAGGAGACGGAATGGGTGAATCGCGACGCGTCCGGTGGCGCGATTTCTGCAGCGCTGTTTCTGAACGATGGTGTCACCGTCGCCTCGCTTTCTCGCAAATAAGGGGACCTGGAAGAAAAGAAATTCAGCCATGACTGAATAAAAGCCGGTTGGACGGTTGGAGCTGCGTGCGAACTTTTCGCTCCGTGAATGTGTTTGGAGACATCTTGTTGGCCTTAGCGAGTGTAAATAAGTTTTTTTTTTTTCTTTCTGTGTTCCTCCGGTCGGGTCGGAGGGGAATGAAGGGGAACCTCAGCGGCAGACAAGAGCAGATGCGTTAGCCCAGAAGAAAAGAAAGAAGGCACAATTGATAGAGAATGGGCGCAGAAAGAATACATAGCCCGGCGAGCAGGCAAGTAGGTGCCGCGAGGAGGGAGCCTTTTGCCGCTCCCGCTCGAGAGACGAAATCCATCTCACGAACGTGATCACGTGGTGAAAAATTCACTGGCTCCTTTGTCTCTGGACCTCTGTTCGCTGCTTACCTCTTTGTTTGGCCCCAGCTGCTGCCCGGTGGCACTCTATTTTGCTCTTTGGGCGCGCTTTGTCGCTCGCTTCCCACCTATCACCCGCGGCTAAAACACACAACGACCGCCGCTGCGCTGCCCCTGTTTGAATCAGGGTCCATCGTTTTTCTTCGACTCCCGAAGGGCTTTTGCTCAGGGGAGCGGCACATAATCGCAGTCCAGCGCGCTCTCTCCCTCGGTTTTTCAACTTTTTATATAAGCGATTCGGTACTTTGTTCGAGCTACTGATTGAAAAGCGTAATCCCTAATCCTCCTTTTAAAAAAAAGAAACCTTGCCAAGGTGCTATGCGTGGTTACGTGTCTCGTTCTTTCCTCCTCTGTCTACGTATAAGTGTGTGCGTGCGCGTGCATCTGTGTGGCATGTGTGCGTTATTTTTGTTTGTGTTGCTTTGTGGGTTTTAGTAAATCCCGAGGTGTTCCAAAATGTGACGCTCTGCCCCCAACAACGTACCCACATCTTTTGAGTACCTTTCGTTTTTGGTTCTCAAGGGCCGCAGAGGCCGTCATGTTTTAAAGGTGTGCAGTCAGAAACGACCCGTTGTGTTTCTTCAGCTTTCTTTCTTTTATTTCTAAAGCTTTTCGGTTGTGCTCGTGTATTTGTGGAATTTCCGTAGCGGTGCGACATTTGCAGCGGTACCGATTGTAGTTAACCCCTTCACGCTCAGTGTCGTGAATTCGCGACTTACGTACCGTTTGAAAGCCCTGCACTCATTCCCACACGGAGCTCGCATGCAAAGCTTGGTGTCAACGTGTACTCATTGCCCAGCGCTTTCCTATCAGAATGTTTGGCGTGTCTTCGAGCAAGCTGCTTGAAGAACAGGGGAACGTGAATGTGCGACTTCCAGCCAGCGTTCAAAAACTCCTCGTCTCTCAATATCTGACAACTACTGCGGAAAAAATAGGACGAGTTTTTTGGTTTTTTTGTTTTTTTGGTGAAAGGGTGTTTGCTGTGTCTGGATCTTCTTGTTTGTTCGAAGCCTTTCAGTTGATCTTTCGCACAATTCGTACTAGCCGCACAAGATGGACCAAATGCTCTTTGTTATGAATTTGTTACATACCGATTTCTCAAATTTTAGCGGCGCTAACGAATTTACTATATTAGCGTTTGAATGGAGGCACATCTGCTAGCATAATGTGGAGGTGAACGATTTTTTTATGATTCCGGAATTATTTGGGCAGTAAAGGATCAAACCTAATGACGCCGCTCATTATTTCCATTCAAAACAAATATTGTTCCGTGCAAATATCATATCTAGGCCTTAAGAAAGTGAATTTGTTAGTTTTCCAACGCAAGTATCAAGGGTTATTTTTTATTTATTTATTTATTTATTTATTTATTTATTTATTTATTTATTTATTTATTTATTTACAGGCATGCACAAAACTTCATATGAAGTGTCACAGGGGTCGGACATTTTAGCGTAGAAATGGCAGGGTTTGTTAAAATGACACATCCTGGGGATTGTGGGATCATTTTTTGTTTCGAAGGTTAACATGACGCTGGAAATTCACAAAAAGAAAACTGATAGTATTTGTGCTGGCACAATCTGTCAGCATGAAAATGGCGAACACGTGGTACTAAGCCGGCTGTTTTTGAGAAAGAATATTTACTGCAACTAGCAAGGAAAAACGCCCCGTTTTCGATATGAAGGATGCTTCATACGCATGAAAGGCAGCAATCAGTGTTACGAGTACATGTAGCACATGCTCAGAAAAAGCGGCGAGTACTCAGCTGTGTGTGCAGCGCCTTGGGGTACAGATCTATTGTCGAAACGAATGTGTAAGTATTGGCATCTTTGTGTAGATCTTTGCTAGGGATGACAGTAACTAGAGCAGAATTTTGGTTTGGCAAAGAAAGTCTGGCCACGACCGGCGGTGGCGCCGGTCAGCGTTCAGACTCACAGAGGGCTCTTTTGAATAGAAGAAACATCAGCCACCATCTTTTTTTTTCGCTCTGCCAACTAATTACCGTTCCTTGCCCGGTTTGACCCCGCTTTTTGATCACCGCTCGCGATGTTTTGAAAAGGCAAACTGCCACTATGCTGGCAGTGCCGCTGCGATCGGAAGCGCTGCTACCGACCGAAACACGGTTGCAGGTATACATGTAATGGATATAGCCAGCCAGTCTTATACCCTTGTCACACGGCCAGTCTCAGTGGCCATCGAGTCGAGGGCCTTCGAAATTCTCAATCGCCATCGAACTCGAAGCAGTTGTGTCGCTGCTAGGCGGAAAATCTCAATGGCCATTGAAATGGTTCTCGTGTCTTACGCCAAGCTTGTGTGGCGCCACAATCGCTACATTGGATTTTGCGCAAATAAAAAAAATATTTCATGAATGCTGAAATACACGCATACGCGCATGTTGTTTCAAACCCTTTTAGTTGCGCAATCTACTGACATGCACACACTGTTGTAGCCACTCGAATACAAAACAAGTAAAAACCAAGCCAGTCGAATTGCGTCGGAGCGCTGCTTCGTTAGGCTTAACAGCTGGGAAATCGCCTTGATATCTGAAAAACAAAAGCTATTTGTCTCTTGAAACTTTTTGCACGGGTAAGGATGGGCAGATCGAAGAAGAATACAACAGTTTAGAACACGATATTGCTTTGAGGGATTAGCGACGAAACTGTTATCGCTGTGAAGCGGGCGGCCGGTGCGCGGTCATGTTGTCAACGCTACGTACGCAAGCAACGCAAAGACCTCAACGCAAAATTTAATGCGCTTAAAACCAGACAGATACAATTTTAAAGTTATTGTACAGACTGCTTGCATTAAATTTTAGGCGAATAAAGTTTGTTCACGCTTTTGCACCGTGAATGTGTCGTGTACGAAAGTGCGCTTGGCGCCGCTCGAAGCAACGCTAGCAACCTTGGGCAGCGCTCGAAGGCCCTCGAAATCTCGATGGAGTTCCGCGCTGCTCCGTTGACTCGATAGACTATTGACTCGGTGGTCATTGAAACTGCCCGTGTAGCAGCACTCGATCGCCTTTGAGTCGATAGACTATCGGTTCGAGGGCCTTCGGAGTGTCCGTGTGACAGGGGTATTATATTACTTCATCGATAGTTTCTAAAACCATCGTACTGCTTTAAACTCTAGTTTTAGGGAAATCGATGCATCTCAGTTACTGCCGTGCTTATTATTGCCTAGGCGGCTGGCAGTCTTTGTCGCATGTATAATGACAGGGTTTGCGGACGACGACTACCACGGAAAGATGCATTTCCATTATGTTTTAAATTTTTTTGTCGTATTCCTCAGCCGCGAAGCCGTGCGTAGGTTTGTTTCGGCAAGGAGCTTTCGATTACCGCAAAATATATATATATATATAAATGCTCCAAAAATTCAGTAATCTGTACTTTCAAAGGGTCAGGATCGGTAGCCGTCCTTCTCCAATGACGTCTGCTGCGCGCCAGTAGCGCCATAAGGCTGATCCTGCTACATGCTGCTACATTATGACAAAATAAGAGCCGCCTGCGCCAGGCCTGCGCGAAAACGCTGCTTGCAGTGCACTAAACTTTGAGGTCGTGCCTGCCACCGTGGTCGCGTCTCACGAGAACCCTTGGTGTGAGGTCGGACACTGTGTTCACCGCGTCTCTTGTCCATCCGCGTGTTGAAAAAGAGGTAAGCGAAACGAGTCTCCCGCGCGTTGGCATCTTGCTGTGACCGTCCCGAGGCGTCAAGGGCAGGCGGAAAAACGCTCGCGGCGCGAGCATTCGCAAACGGCGTCGGTTGGGTTTCACGTTTTTGCTTGGCCGAAGTGGGAGACTGGATGCTACTGCGGTCTGCGTCGGGGTTGTCGGGACAGCGCTTGTCGGCAGCTTCATAAACAACGGGTGCGCGCGCACGTTGGCACTGGTTCTGCTCTTATATACAGCGTGTTTCACCTAAGACTTCACATAATTTGTAAAAATGGGCTTTCTGACTTAGAAGAGCGCTTTTTTCGAAGTAGCATTGTCAGCGGTGTAGTACATCAGAATAGAGCAAGAGTGCTAACTAGCAGGCTGGTTAATTAATATTGAGTAGTTCACTTTTTAACTACTACTGTTAGGCTCCTTTTAATTATTGCGAGGCGTGTAGCCCACCGTAAGTGATATACGTTATTACTTTTTATAATTTCGAAAGCGTGGTTAACCTCGGCGATGTGGCCCAACAAGTTTTGACTATTTCGAAGAGTTACGCATACCAGAGAGGTTGCTTTTCCTGCAAGGTTCCCGAAAGCGCATGTATTTTGGCGCGATGTACACCAAATTTTTCAGGAACAATTACGTTCTTGCTACTGAAAAAAAGAAAGAAAAACACCCACAGAGCCGTAAAAATCTGACTTAATGAATTTTAACGAGAACAAATAATTTTACGGACTTGTTCTTAATAAAGAGTTATAGCATATCGTTACCGTGTTTACGTTAACGTGTTACCGCATGTCGGACTTTCCGGTTAGCGCTGCGCACGCCAGAAGACGTCTTAGCATACCGCCTCTCCCGTAACAAGTTATCGTAAGGCGAAAACGAGTGATGATGATAGTCGATGCCCCAGCATTTGTTGCAAAGAAATATAAGCATGCGCTGGCAGCATTTCAATGCAGTGAGATGCTACATGCACTTCAATAATCATTTTCTCTGTATATAAAGACGAACACTCTACTTTTCAGCTAACAGCCAGCTCAGCGACTTTTCAAATGCGCTCATGAAGCTAGCCACCTTTCCTACCCTGGCGAGTAGTACTGCTCAGCACGCAGTAAGCTTTTGTACGCTGCGCTAATTTGGCTGCGAACGCTGTAAAGGGCGCAGCTACGACACCTTCAATTTGCCGTGCCGTAGCTTCGCTTCTTTGGATGTTTGTATGCGTTGTTTGGATGTAAACATTGTGGCGCCATCCAGTGGGAGTAAGTCGAAGCTCTTCAACTCTTCGCAGGATAAACTTGTTACTTCAGCCTGTACGTATGAGTGGGAGTATGCGAATTAAAAGCGAATGCCTTCATTTGGAGCGAGAAATGGCTGCGAAGAATGCGGCGGCGGTGCTGTATTTGGTCCGAAGCGGCCGTGCAGGGCGCCGCCATGTTTGTTTACGATCGAACGCTAACTGTCCGCAACGCAAAAAGAGATCCCGTAAAGTGCTAGCAGACCGGTAAGTGGCGACGCATGCGCAGATGTCGCTAGCCTAGCCCGGTAAACGGTAACGCAAGCACGGTAACGATATGCTATAACTCTCCAGTGTTCCTTCGATGCAAAGTGGATGCCACTTTTGTGGTTGTGTTTCCTAGTGTACAGTTGCGGCCTAAAATACTGAGCGCGCTCCGACGTTTGAACTTTTCTCACACGTTCCGTAGAGAATATTTGAAAGTTCCAGTTATATGCAAGCGCTCGATGCGGCATTCGCCAGCATATGTATAATATTAAATACCTCTGAAATTTCGCTAGGTAAAGCGTGAGATGAGTTTTACCGCCGAAGCGTGTTGCGCATTATTTTGGCCGTCACTGTACAAATGCTCGCAGAAGTTTTCGGAACAAGGAGCCTGTGAGGAGCTCAATTTTCCGAAAGTCTTAAGAATATGCTCCGCGCTTCCGTGCGTTACGCAGACAGGGCTGTCCTCATTTCAGGCCGTTCTCTCCTAATCGAGAGGAAATAGTTTTTTTCACTAGCTGCTGTGCTACGAAAAGTTTTCCATGCATCTGTGCATGCTTGACTGCTGCAGCGTGGATAAGTTTCGCACGTTTACATGGGTAGCGCCTTTTCACATCGGCTATTTATAATCGACTTTGCTCCGTCTATTGCTGTCGCCTATTCCGGCCGTGCTTGCTCAGTCTGGAGCGACAGCGCTACGGCCCCTGCACTGTTTGTCACAGTTGTTCAGCGAGCTGTTCGCCAGCTTCGGGGAGCGAAAACTGGCGTCTACGAGCCAGAAACCTACTAGCGTACATTTGTTGTTGACGATTAGGTCTCCGAAATGCGTTGCTGTCTGCCACCATTCTCTGGGCCCTGTCTGACTTCGCTAAGAAAGCCGCAGCTAGCTAGCCAGCCGCGCACGAGGAACCGAGGCGCTATCCTCCAAGAAATGGTCGCTGAAAGCTGTGTTCGGCTTTTCCTACCTCATAAGCGGAAAGCTTGGAAACGTGGCTGCCTTCGAGCGCGGCCGATTAATCTCCAAACGCGTACGGTGTCCGAAAACGAGAGAAATTCGATTTTACACTCGGCAATTATCCGCGAAAGATATTAAGCGCTGTTCCGTCTCCCTATCGTCGTCGTCTTTTTTTTTTTCCTTTTGTCCTTTCTCCCCTGCACCGGATGCCCATGTGAAATGAGGCAGCGAACGGGCGCAAAAGGTGGTCCGTGCAAAGAGCACGGTCGATCGAGCGAATGGGCAGAGGTGCCTTCCTTGTGTGGGCTCTCCTCGCCGCTTACAATGACAGCAGCGAATAAAGGAAAAGAGCCGCGCTTGGAGGTGAAAGAAATGTGCCAGTTTCTTGGGGAATCTTGGAATTAGGTGATTAGGGTGTCATTACAGGGCTCGTTTCGCTTTCGATCGCGCATTTTTGCAAGAAATTAAAGAATTCACCCCCTGATAATTAAAGGGAATCTGAATTTGGAAAGTCGTAGTTTTATTCTTTGTTCCTGTTCGCAACGAACGCCGACATCATCACTTTCGTTTTCTTTTTTTTTAGCAATGGCTTCCTGTCCTGCATTTCTTCTTTCTCCTCCTCTTTTCGTTTCTGCTACATGCCACCGATCCAACAAGTACGCATACGTCGTTCCGCAAGAACTCCGTGGAGAGTGCGGATACGCCGAGCTCTGTAATCTTTTGTTCACACCTAGCTTCGAACAACTTGTGGTTCTTGAACTTTTCCAGAAACTCGTTAGTCGCTGCGAGGCGAGTTGCCTAACATGTGACATTCCCAAGTTTAATATTCAAAAGTTACAGAAACCGCACGTGGCTTGTCGAATAGAGTCCAAGTGCCTTCACGGGCCGCTCTGCTCCCATTCGCCGTCTCTTGGTACTCGGGGTACCTGCTGCCATCAGAGAATTACAGGGGTCTCCGCGACAGTGAAAGTGTGAAACAGTTGCCGCATGTGACCGGCGTGCACAAACGCGCCGGCCAATACTTCCGAATACTTGAACCTTCGCTCTTGTCACCAACTATAAAGGACAGCATACTTGACATGGGGAAGAAACTCCCAAATATTTTGTGACGAGTCCAGAATTTAGTTATTTATCTACATATATTACAAACTTTTCGCCTCACAGTCAAATGCTGCTCCGTTGGAAGGGAACGTAAAAAGTAGAGGTGTAATCCATACTACGCCTAGACTATACCCAATGCAGGAATTCATGCGCTCTGACCTATGTTCGACTGCCATAAATAAAGAATGGCTTTTGCGATCGCGTTGTCGGAGACCGGCAGCCGCACTTGTGGAAGCTCATAGCAGCACAGTTAGCGCGTGAAATGCTCAGAGGCGAGTCAATATGGTCGCTTCATCTCGAGCGCCAGGTCCAGGTGATATACTTTCGCGCCGCCAGTGCGGCTCGCTATGGAAGCTCCTCCGGAGGAGTGCCGCTGCCTGTTGTTACGACAACCTCCTTTGAGTTCTCGTGCGTATGTAGCCGGGTATCGCTGATGATAGTTTAAAAACCTGCGTATTTGACCCCGCTCAAGTCGACGATATCGTTAACTAACAGTTACAAGAAACAGGAAAGGGGAGACTTTTGAACCTCGTTTCAGCAGCGCCTTGTGCACTTATGCAGATGGACGGACGGAAACCGAACGGACAATTTACGGTCAAAGAGAGGTGTTAGTGCAGCCGTTAAATGCAGTCCTTCATAGAAACTGTATGCACTCTGCTTCTGCCATTGACTGTAACTGCAGCCTCCCTTTGAAAGTGTGCAACAAAAGAAACGGTGCTTATTTTTCTCTGATCGCGCGGAGGTGGACTAGTAGGTCTCACGTTATTCCTTCAAAACAAGTTCTTTTGTAAAAACTTATTAATGAGGCTAAAAGGCTTCGCGAATATCTTATGATTACAAATGGAATCGGTGGAAGGTGATGGCCCTAAAGCAGAACATGTCCCGCTGCCGTGTGTTGTCTAAATATTTCCCGTTGTGATTTTTCTGCGCTCTATATGCAAAAACAATCGTTCTTTCCTGCAAAGCAGATGACTACATTCAGAACACGTTACTTTTAGACCGTAAAGGAATTTTCAAGGGCTGTCCTCCTAACGTGATGAGGTAGGTGTCAGTCACCGATGTGTATTCGCGAGATGGAGGAGGAGCAGTCGTCGCAAGGAGCACACAAAAACAAGTAGAACGCGAAACCTATGAGCCTGCACCTATTTTGACCGTCACATGAAACTGAAAACTGCAAGACAAACGAAACGGTTGCGCAGTGACGCCACTAGTTCAAAGTGAGTAACAAACTCGCCATAAAAAATAAAATTACATCTGACGCATTACAAAGATAAAAATACAAATAATAACGCGAACTTCCACGATAGAGAGTTATAGCATATCGTTACCGTGTTTACGTTACCTTTTACCGGGCCCGGCTAGCGACATCTGCGCATGCGCCGCCACTTACCGGTCCGCAAACACTTTACGGAATCTTTTTAGCGTTGCGGAGAGTTAGCGTTCGCTGGTAAACAAACATGGCGGCGCCCTGCACGGCCGCTTCGGACCAAATACAGCACCGCCGCCGCGTTCTTCGGCGCCATTTCTCGTTATACATGAAGGCATTCGCTTTTAATTTGCAGACTCTCACCCATACGTCGTGGTTTGAGTAACAACTAGGCCACATTTTTTAGATAATTTTCCGATTATTGAGCAGTTAAGCCTAACTATATGTCGTGTACATAGCCAAATAGCAACGACTACACTGCAGCTCTTCAGTTTTGTGCCCGATTTCATTTTTTCCTTTATTTTCACGATTTTTTCCTAGAAAAAAAAGACCGGTAATTCCATCGCTACATTCATCAGTAATTGCAGAAAATAAAAAGTTTCTCCAGCCCAGAGTTGGCGCGCTTTAATTCACTGTCACTAGATGGCGCCACAGTGATCACATTCAAACACATAAAGAAGCGACGATGCGGCCCTACACGGCAAACAGGTGCCGAGTTGCGCTTTTTTACAGCACTCGCAACACAACGTGCGCTGCGTATGCAAGCTTACTGAGGTGTACGTAGTGAAATTGTCAACTGGCCAGGGCAGGCAAAGGTGCCTAGCTTCAGGGGCACATTTGAAAAGCCGCAGGGTCGGCTGTTAGCTGAAGTGCAGTCGGTACGTCTTTATATGCGCAAAAAAAAAAGATTATTAAAGTGCATGTAGCGTTTCACTTCATAGAAATGATTGCAATGCATCCGTATTTTTGTTTACAATAAAAGCTGGACATCTGCCATCATCATCAGTCGTTTTAGCCTTGCGGTAACTCGTTACGGGAGAGACGGTACGCTAAAACGTCTTCTGGCGTGCGCCGCGCAAACCGGAAAGTCCGGCGTACGGTAACACGGTAACGATATGCTATAACTCTCTAATAAGAAGCGTCTTTACCGCAATGAGGCTCTAAAAAAATGTTGCGGTGACTCAATCCTTCAGAATTTTGCTTCATATATTGTACCTCATGCAGAAAGCCGGATACTGTCACTTCCGTATGGAAATTTCTAAGGCGCCGTGTCAAGACGTTAAAACTGAAAAAAAAAGAACGTCGTTGCCCTGCCTCTTACACAGCGCCTCCCAGCAGAACCAACGCTTGGTCACGACCACACACTGTCCTGCACATTATGGTAGAAGGCAGAGGTGCAAGCTTTATATCGTGTTGAACTCGCATCATCAACGTGAGAAATGCGGCACACACACCTCTGCATCTACAAACACGGTCATTGTTCCAGTCCTTTTCGTGGCGAAGTATTCCTTTTCGCTGAACTCAACCGATTACGCGTGTTACACACACTAGGTCTTGCTGTACCCAGTTGAAATCATGCGCAAAAATGAATAAAGAGAAAGCGGAGCACGAATGTTTCTCACCTTTGTGAATTATGCTTTCCTATGCACGCCTATCTCTTGTGTGTCATTGTTGTTTTTTTTTTTGCAGAGCCTTGATTTGTGCCTTAAAATGTTACTGGGGGGATATGGGAGAGACCCTTTGACATGCAGCGGACGTAATCTGCCGACGATTTTTGGTTGTCTACGTGAGGCTCCTGCCATTGTATGTGAAATGGGGTTCTGTCATTTATGAGTTTTCTTTTTCCTGTGCAGAACTGCTGGATCGTCATGACGTAACTGAGTCATGGAAGCCCCCCAGCGTAGCATGGACACGGGCCAGCAGCCTGCTGTAGTGGCCAGCATGACTCCCGAAGACTGTCCAGCGTCCGGCGCTGAGCGTGGGGACAAATCGGCCGATGGCGGAAGTCCCCCAAGCCAGCAGTTCAAAGAAGATCCGGCTGACGCGTCGGACCAGAGCTCTTCTCTCAGCGATGTAGAAACATTCAACGGCAAGATAGTGTACAACCCGGACGGATCCGCTTTTATCATCGAGACCGCGACCGCGGGGGACTCTGACGGTGTCAGCGACGAGGACTGCAGCTTGGACCTCCCCCACCAAGAAGGCAGCATTGTCGACGGCCCAGGTGTCACACCGCCACCGATCATTCCGCAAGTGGTCAACGCGTTCCACATTTCTCGCAATCCTGCCCTGTACAGCGCCCTATATGGCCAAGCATATAGCCTCTTGCAAGAGAAGAAGAAGGTTCCTGAAGTCCCTATTATGCACAGCTATCGCGTCTTTTCGGTGCGGGACCAGAAGAATAAGGACGAGAAAGGAGCCACGGATGACAGTGCAGGCGACGAGAAGAAAGTCTCTCGACCGCCTGGTTGGAGCGCTCTTTTGAATACGACCCTCCCGCTAATGGAACATCCGTCTGTACCCATTAAGCCTATTCTTATGTGCTTTATCTGCAAGCTGTCTTTCGGTTTCACTAAGTCATTTGTAGGCCACGCGATTGGAGAGCACGGTATCACGTTGACGGACGAGGAGCGCCATATGATGAACCAGAAGAATATCTCGGCCATCATTCAGGGGGTGGGAAAGGACAAAGAGCCCCTGCTGTCCTTTCTCGAGCCCCTTCCTGCACAAGGCGCCGCCGGTGGCCCGTGCGGCAGCGGCAAGTTCCAAGCTAAGAACCCCATCGCCAGCAGCTCATCTTCAAGTTCATTGGCGCCAGCGGAGGCAGGCGTCGGTCCGCTCCTCAGCGCGAACACCAACGGTCCGGAGAATCCGTCGGCGCAAGACGCTCGCCAAAGTCCTCAAGCACCTGTGCTGACGCCGCCCGGCTCTTCGAACGCCAGCCACCGACCGGACGAAACGCTGGCGCCTGAGCTTGAAGACTTGGCGAATATCGAGAAAATCGCCAAGGCAGCCGCAGCTGCTGCTGCCGTCGTTGAAAATCCTCCGGTCGTCACTGCAAGCGCAGAAAAAACGATGCCAGTGGCCCTGCCGGCCGGCAGCGACCCTACGCCACGTACTTCGCCGCCCTCAGCTGAGCGGCCGATGAGCGCTGGCAGCTCGTCCTCTCCGGGCGTGTCGCCCAAGCTTCTGCCACAACCACCGTTTCTGAACGCCTGCGCATCGCCAGTGATGGCCTGCCCGCAACACCCGGACGGCAAGACCAACGGCGTGGAGTGCCCCAAGTGCGACACGGTCCTTGGCTCGTCCCGCTCCCTCGGCGGCCACATGACGATGATGCACTCTCGCAACTCCTGCAAGACGCTCAAATGTCCCAAGTGTAACTGGCACTACAAGTACCAAGAGACGCTTGAGATTCACATGAAGGAGAAGCATCCCGAGAACGAGCTCAACTGCATCTACTGCCTGACTAGCCAGCCGCATCCGCGGCTAGCTCGAGGCGAGACATACACGTGCGGCTACAAGCCATACCGCTGCGAGGTCTGCAATTATTCGACGACCACCAAGGGCAACCTGAGCATCCACATGCAGTCCGACAAGCACATCAACAACATTCAGGAGCTCCAGAACGGCAACTTGCAGGCCACACCCGAGCAGCTCCTCCAGCAGCAGCAGCCGCCGCAGCAGCAGCAGCCTCCGGCTCTTCCGGAGGCCGTCAAGAAGCCCGGGCCAGCGGCCAAACCCAAGGCGACGTGGCGGTGCGACGTGTGCAACTACGAGACAAACGTGGCGCGGAACCTGCGCATCCACATGACCAGCGAGAAGCACACGCACAACATGATGGTCCTGCAGCAGAACGTTAAGCACATGCAACAGCTGAGCGCTCTGCAGCAGGCCCAGGCCCTGGACCCGCTGTTCCAGTTCCACCCGGGCCTCTTGCTGCCCTGCGACGGCCAGCTGCAACCGGAGGCGGCGCTCGCGGACATGGCTTACAACCATGCCTTGCTCATGATGGCCTCCCAGCAGCACCAGCAGCAGCAGGCCCTGGCCGCGGCCGCCGCGGGCTCGCCGCTCGCCTCGCCCACCATGGACATGGAGCACCCGGACCCGACGCTGCGCCTAGAGCTCTCAACCGACGACACGTCGCAGCTGTTCCAATGCTGTGTCTGCGGTTTGTTTTCAGTGGACTCGGTGGAGGCCCTCGGGGCCCACTTCCAGCAGGACCGCACGCGCCAGCGCGAAGACGAAGTCCTCATGGCGGTGGCCGGCAGCTACGTCTGCAAACTTTGTTCCTACAAGACCAACCTGAGGGCCAACTTCCAGCTCCACTGCAAAACGGACAAGCACCTGCAGAGGCTGCAGCACGTGAACCACATAAAGGAGGGCGGCCCGCGCAACGACTGGAAGCTCAAGTACGTCAACGTCAGCAACCCCGTCCAGGTGCGCTGCAATGCGTGCGACTACTACACCAACTCGGTGCACAAGCTCCAGCTGCACGCGGCCAGCGCAAGGCACGACCTGGTGGCCAGGCTCTTCCTCTTCCTCGTGGCAGCCGAGACGAACCTGCGCGGCGACGTGGCGCGACACTACCAGTGCACGGCCTGTGGCTTCCACTCGCGCACCCGCAGCGGCCTCCTGGGGCACGCGCACTCGCTGCGCCACCTGCAGCAGACGCGTGCCAAGGACGATGGCTCGGAGTCCTGGAAGGACACCTTCCTCGTCAAGGAGTACGTGGGCAATGAACACGTCAGCTTCGACGTTGACGTCGGTGAGTTTCTGCCGGCGCAGTTTTCTTGTTTGAGCCACTGCAGAGCCTATAGCGCTCTTTTTGAAAATGCAAGGCTGGCATTACTGTCGTAATTGTGAAGATTAGGAAGTGACATTTGGGTCCACCGTGTTTTTTTGATCAATTCCCTCAAACGAATCAACACCCCTCTTTCGTTATATATGCCTATAGGGGTCAGAACTTTCGGCATTTGTTTTTAAAGTTCGGCGGTGTCTATTTCTGAACGCAGTTTTCGTTTTTTTTTTCTCGGCGAATATTGTTTTTTGTCGCTTCTTGGCTGTGTTTTTTTTTTCTGTGATGGAATGTGGTACACCTGTGTGATCAAGTTAGTTGGAGTATATTTTATACCCCTCTCAGACGGCCGACTCGGAACTCCCTTGGACTTCCTTGACCTAAAGGGAGCGCAAGGTAGTTCCGCCTCGAAGGAGTTGTCGCCGCCTCACACGGCCTGTAACGAGCTTCTCGCAGGATCCGCCAGGGGCCCATTAGGCGCTGTTCATTAAGTACAAGCACATAAAAGAATAACGTTGGAAATAACAGAATTTTTATACTTCTCTTTTTTCTCACAAAATGCAATTGTGACAACGAACATGTTCTCAGCCCAGCGCTTTTGTCCGCTCTGCCGGACACCATGTGCCGCATTGTGCAATGCTTGTGCAATCGATTGCGGCCACTGTGACTCTGCGAATTTTCCGCTCTGACGCTTCGATAGCGGAGGTTGTGCAGATTGCGCTACATGGCATCGAGGAATGCTACACGGCACGAGGTGCGAGCATGCGCGTGACAGATAAAATCAAACTCAATGGTGATGTCAATGCAAGCCATCGAGTGCCTAGTATGAGACTATAGTGCAGTCGCTAGAATTAAACGTAACCAAGCTGGAATACTTATTTTATGCGATAAAAACGAATATAATTACTAGTAAAGATGAAATTATTGAAGAAACACGTTATATACTTACTAGGGAGTAAATCATATTGGAAACCATCTCCCCCTTCGAGGGAGATGGTCGATCTCTTTTCGCTAGGGACTTCCTTAAACTTCCTTCCCCTAAGGACTGCCATGTGACACAGGGCGCATCTCCCTCCTGCTGAAGAATACCTTGGTTGAAAGGAGTTCAGCCGTGCCCGTGTGACAGGGCTATTGCCCCTTTTTGTCAGCACGAGCAGTCGATTTACCATAATTCCGCACAAATGGTCGTACTTAGGCTTCTGCTTGTAAAAGTGCTATCTGCATTAAAAAAAAAAGTAACAGAAGTCGAATGATAAAACCCTCAGGCAAAACACAAGTGCAGGTTTACTTCTAAAACCTCTGTAGCCATTTTTCGTTGGATTGCTGCGCTGGGTTGATCAAGAAGGCGGGACATCGCGTGATTTGCGTGTTGACGGAAGCTATGCAACTTCTAGCTGTATCGTGGCGGTAGCCAGACACATTTTCGTGACGCTTATGCATGATTTGGTGTCTGTGTCCTTACGTTCTGTGGAGAAACCTACTTAACGGGGATTTCGATGCAGGCGAAATGCTAGAGGCCAGTGTACTGTGCGATGTCAGTGCACTTTAAAGAACCCCAGGTGGTCGAAATTATCCGGAGCTCCACTACGGCGTCCCACATAGCCTCAGTCGCTTCGGGACGCTGAACACCATAAAAGAAACAAAATATTGTTTTGATAAAAAAAAAACTGCTGTGTTTTCCGTACGCAAGGTTCGTAAGTTAACAGGGAACATTTCCTCCAAGTATGGACATAACCTGCTCAGTACAAATTTAGAAAATTCACTGTTTTCCCGTGAAAGTGTCCCGCGAGTTGTCACCGGGTGTGCCCTAACATGTCGTTTGCAAATCACAGCACAGTGGCAGCCAGGCATATCGTAGTTTGTTTTTGCCCTCTCTGGCTTGCTGAGACATTTTGTCAAGGCTACTGCAGAAACGCAACGAAAACAATTTAATCCTGGTCTCGTGAGCCGTGAGTGGCAGGCAGAACGAAACTAAGAGATTTAGCGGAATTCTTCACGTGACTTTTGAAGACGAATTTCTTGCCTCTAATTTTCGTAACACCTTGGTTTTATTGCTACCTTGCCCGCTTATTTCCGCGGGATTCCGAGCACGAACGAAGGACGCTGCACAGTTCAAAAACAGAAAAATGAGAGACAGAACTTGCAGGCACTTCCACGGAGTGGCATCACATTGAAGAAGGTGCTAAGTATGGTTTTTAAATAAAGAAAAAACGTGTCAAACGAAACCACAGCGGCTAAAATCTTTCAAGTTGCTTTTCTCAGTTCGTATATTGGGCCAAACTGCTCATTTAGGAGGACTTATTTTATTTTGCATAGCCAGAACTCTCTTTGCAGATGCTTTCTTTGACCAAAATTTTGTGGGGAACAAGCTAAGATACTTATGCTTACTCGTTAGGTTTTTATGGCAAGAAAAACGGAATTTTAAATACCAGTGAGAGTACGGAACTTTAAATTTGGTAATATTCAGAAAACTTTGTCATAAAACAACTATAGACAGTTTTAGTTTCACGTATGTAGAAGATTCACGTACGTAGAGCTCTTATGGGTAAACAGTGCGCATGGGCAGAACGCAAAGGGTCTGCGTGAGTCTCATGGACGTACGTGAGATTCGGGTTCTTACGTTGCGGTCTTTGCGTTGCTTGCGTACGTAGCGTTGGCAACATGGCGGCGCCCTGCCCTCCCGCTTCACAATGATAGCAGCTTCGTCGCTAATCCCTCGACGCGATATCGTGTCCTAAACTGTTGTATTCGCCTCTAGTTTGCCCATTCTTACACTGGCATAAAGTTTCAAGCGACAAATAGCTTTTGTTTTTCAGATATAAAGGCGATTTCCCAGCTGTTAAACCTAGCGAAGCAGCTCTCCAACGCAGTTCGACTGGCTTGGCTTTGACTCGTCTTGTCTTAGAGTGGCTACAGCAGTGTCTGCAACTGTCAGTAGATGGCGCTAGGAAGAACGCGCGGCTAGTGTTCCTGTATAGACCTCCTGCATCTTTGTAAACAAACGAGGTGGCGCTGCAGTCGCTAGCGAGCTCGTGGTAGGCAAAAGGCCAGGAAGTGTCGTCGCGGAGTTGTTGAGCGCGGGTTTTCAAGGCTTGTAGGCGCGTTTTCAGCTTCTGCGAATCACAGCAATGGTTGATGTTTACAGCTTAGTAATTTCTTGAAGTACACCAGCTCGCGTTGGCCACGTGCGGCGTATTCTGAGAAATAGTTCGGCACTGTGTATTGTATATATGGCTAGTAGTAAACAGAAAGCGTTTCTGGCGTTGATTTCTACGCTAGGCATTGAAAAAAAATAGGAAGTTTTTCACACTCTGCTCTAGCCAGAATGATTTTACTTCGGGACAGTAGTGAGAGGATGTGCTGGCGTTCTTTCGGCAGAGCAGACGTGCGCTCACCGTCTGCTGACGTACGTAGGTGTCGTGCTGTGCGAAAAGTGAGGACAGCGTCGTGTCCCCATTCTCCTCTAGCTGTCCCGCTTAAGCGCGGTTTTTATCCGCAGGATCACGCACCAGCCAGGCCGACCTCTCCCCTTGTTAATATTTTTGATTTCTGGAATTATTTTATTTCTTAGCCCTGGGGTGTTCTGTTTCGTGACGAAAAATTATAGCAAAATATTCAGCAGAAATTTATAAAGTACGCTTTCGAGATGCGTGGTCGTCGAAAATTGTGAGGTAAATTCTTTGAGGCTTTCTTTGAGTTCGGGGCCGCATTTTTTTGACCAAAGCGCAACCGAAGGGGCCAAAAACGAGGAAATAAATGTTAAGGTTCGTTTTCTGACCTTTCACATTTTCTGCGATTGGTTTCTCGATAGGTTTCTCGCCCATAAATACCGCATTCGGAAACTGGCTAACAGGCATTGGGCCACGGTAGTAGAGCGCGAAGTCTGGGAGTCGATAGGCACTGCCACTCAATGCACTTAATAGCATGCAAGTTACTGCTTTCATTCACCTGAACTTCAGGATAGTAGGCTGATAATTGCTCAAGGGAAAAAAACATATATGCAGCTGCACACGTACTTATCACCTTGAGCCGGAGTGCACGGGGCGTCGACAGGTTCACTCGCCCCCAAGGAATGCGTTTTTTTATTAATAGCACACCATGTTTTAATGGCGCGTTTTATGACATTTAATGTTTACTTGAAACTGTTTCTTGATATGACGACGTAATTATTTCATTCGAGTAGAAAGAAGTTTGGTAAGTTGTGTCACTCTTGCGCGGTCGCGTTGGTGTGCTTAGAATAGCGTACCTTAAGTGTGCAAAACGCCATATGATTTTTCATTGCATCATGCATGTGTCATGTTTCATGAGGTAGTACATGATCGCGAAGCTTGTTTGGAAAGAAGCAGCCGCAGGCGTGCTACTAACAGACACGTGGCGAGATTGAGAGGGGACGCGGCAATGAAAAGTGCTTTCGTTATTCATGCATGCGATATGTAACTAAACTTGATGCAAATATGAAATTCCTACGATAGTTTCAGTAATTCCTTTTATTTATAGCTATACCTAGTGCAGTTCTGGGTAATTATAATTAACACCGTCGTCAAGTCCACCTAAGGTCTCAAATAATTGAGTAGATAGTGCGCAGTTTTTTTATGCCAGCATGTACACAAATCCCGCTGTACGATGACGCGATTAGTTCTTTTTCTATATGATCAGTACTTATGCATGCATAGTTACATGAAAACGTTTATTACAAGAAATAACTAGCACAGTACTGCACGTGTAGGGAAAAAAATCGAGAGATTTATTACGCTCCTCAACGTCTCAGGAATAGTTTGCGACAAATGGAATCATTTGATTTTCAAGCGAATTACGAAGGTGAGTGATCCAGTCGCAGAAAATGTGAGAGGTCACAAAACGAACCTTAAAGTTTATTCCCTCGTTTATGGCATCTGCGCTTTCGCTTTGGTCAAAGAAATGCGGCACTGAAATCAAAGAAATTACCTCACAATTTTTGACGACCACACTTCTAAAAAGCGTAATTTATAAATTTGTACTCAATATTTTGCTATAATTTTTCGTCACGAAATTAGACTTCAGGGCTAGGAAAGAAAATAATTCTAGAAATCAAAACTTTTCACCAAATCGACCAGCTTAACAAGAGGACAAGTCGGCCTGGCTGGTGCGTGGTCGTGCGGCTAAAACAGCGCTAAGCGAGACAGGAGATCAGGGACACGACGCTGTCCTCACTTCTCGCACAGCGCGACACGTACACGTATGTCAGCAGACGATGAGCGCATGTCTGCTCCGACGAAACAAGACCAGCACTTCCCCTCACTATTGTCCCGAAGTAAAATCATTCCGGCTAGTGCAGAGTGTCAAAACTTGTTTTATTCAATGCCTAGCGCATAAATAAACGGCAGGAACGCTTTCTACATGTTTGCTACTAACCATATATACAATACAGTGGAAAACTATTTCTCTTTATAGGCCGCACGTGGCTAACGCGAGCTCGTGTACTTCAACAAATTACTAAGTTGGAAGCATCGACCATTGGTATGATTCGCAGAAACTGGAAACGCGCCTACAAGCCTTGAAAACCCGCGCTCAACACCTATTCGCGACGACACTCCCCGACCTTTTGCCTACCACGAGCTCGCTAGCGACTGCAGCGCCACCTAGTTTGTTTACAAACATGCAGGAGGTCTATACAGGAAAACTACGCGCGGCGACTGTCGCGCACGTGCAACTAGAAGGGTTTGAAAGGACATGCGCGTATGCTACGTAGACTTCTTATGTCTGCGTACGTGAACTCTGTACGTACGTGACACTAAAACTGCCGTATATCTTCCTGTTACCCTTTACGAGGGGCTTTCCTGGGGTCACCTATGCCGGAAAAAGTTAACGAATTATAAGTATTTTTCAAGTTATAGTTTTCGTCAGCTGACGCTCATTGTGATGCGAATAATGTTTTTCACAGTGAAGCTACAGCATAAAGTTTCGGTCATGTTCTAGTCGCATATGGACACGCACCCCTGAAAATGTCATCAGAATCGGCGCAGCAGTTCCACAGTGTAGTTTACAGCCCCGGGTGACGAGAGTGAACAGCGCTTCGCTGTTTGTTCACTACTGTTCACACTTCTAGGTGTTGCAGCCTCCAGGTCTACAAAGGCATGTAGTGTCGTCAGTAATGCCTAACAAAGGCAAAAAAAGTGCCCCTAGCTTCAGTAGCTTGTTAATTTTCTCACTTGACTTAGTGTAGCTCTTACTCAATAACCAGCTGTAGTCATGAGGTCATGAGAATCGGTCGACGCCATTGGCTGGAGGGCCTCCTTTGAGGGGCATTTGCCGCTTTGTTTTTTAGTTGTATTCAACTATACCTGTGTCATTTGTGTCAAGGTTACTGACATTTTTTAGTAGAAACCGAATTTCGAGGCTTGAATTCGGCGTGCTTTTATCTGTTTCTTTCAGTTTAAACCGAAAAGTTCCACCCGTATTATGTCGCCATGTAAAGCGGAAGCAAAGGTCCTTGTGAACGCAGATTTGGTGAACTGTAATCATAGATCGACAGTTTGCTTACGCTCACGCTTTTCCAGCTTTAGATTTCGTAGTCGGCCTGGCAATAAATTGTGTTCGACCTACTAAAACTGACATCGAATTTTTTTTTCACTTCTTTCAGAGAACAAAGGTACGGAAGCAATGGAAGTGGACCTACCACCCCCAGTGTTGCCTGTGGAAGATCGAGAGTCAGCTAACAAGTCAGGAGGTCCGTCAAGTCCAGGTTCAATGCTCAAGCAAGCCTTACTCGAAAACGCCGCCAAAGCCGAAGCCGCTGCGAGTTCTCATCGCTCCGAGGAAGAGAAAACCAGCGAGAGGCACACATGCAAATTGTGCAACTTCACTGCCAAGAGCCAGACGCTGCTACATGCGCACGTGTCATCTCAGCATTCCTCCCAGCATCAAGCTCAGCGACAGCCTAAGTCGGTGCAGTGTCCGCTCTGCCAGGAGCAGTTCAAGGCGCTAGAAAAAATTGAGTCACACCTCGTTGAGACGCACAACGTGACAACCGAAGGCATGCAGCGACTTCTTGCTCTTGTCGACACGTCTGTTTGGGCCACAACAGCGGCGGCGGCAGTAAAACGTGGAGCGTCATCTGCCACAAAGCAAAACGCGTTGCCAGCAGCAAACGACGATTCTGATAGTGCTGATGCCGACTGCCAGGCGAGTGACTCTGAAAACAGGGACAAAATGATTCTTGACGACTGCTTGTCAATTGAAGACCTCACCTGTGGCGCCTGCGGGAAGAACTTCAGCGTCCTGGAGGAGCTGTTCAGCCACCAGACCGAGACAGGCCACTTGGAACTGAAGCAGACTCCTCGGGGGCCTGGCTACCTATGCTGGAAGAAGGCGTGTAACCAGTATTTCATGACGCCGCAAGCAGTCCAGGTCCACTTCAAAGAGATTCATTCAAGGCGATCACAACAGCAGCAGCATCAGCATCAACTCGCTGTCTCTGAGCGGCACGTGTATAAGTACAGGTGCAATCAATGCAGCTTGGCCTTCAAGACGCTGGAGAAGCTACAGCTCCACTCCCAGTACCATGTCATTCGAGCGGCCACGCAATGCGTGCTGTGCGGGAGAAGCTTCCGCTCTGTCGCTGCGCTCCAAAAACATGTGGAGACGTCGCACATCGATATGACGCCGGAAGAACTGGAGCAGTACAAGACCAGCTTGGTTAACAACCCATTGCTCACCAGTGGGGGCGGCGCAGTGCTGGACCCTCAGACGACTGAACTACTCAAAAAGGAAAGCAACCGCGAAGAAGACGCTGCGGTAGACGAAGAGATGGACACTGACGATGGAGCACAGGTCAATGAAAATGACGGAGGTGTGGAACCTATGGATGCCAGTGTGCCAGGTCTTGAAGGAACTTCTCTAAAGGAACAATTTTTTGAAGATTACATTAATAGTCAAGCTATAGCTGAAGACAGCTACAATGATCCTGGTAGGAAGTACAAGTGCCACCGCTGTAAAGTTGCATTCACGCGTCAGAGCTATCTCACAAGTCACAACAAGACATTGCTTCACCGAAAAGGTGAAAAACTCAGCTACCCCATGGAAAAGTATCTGGACCCTAACCGACCTTATAAGTGCGACATTTGCAAGGAATCGTTTACACAGAAGAACATCCTTCTAGTGCATTATAATTCCGTGTCTCACTTGCACAAGCTGAAGCTGAGTCTCAAAGATGGAAGCAGTCCAGCACCAAGTCTGCCAAGCTCTGCAGTAAATGCTATACCGTTGACTGTTGCGCCTTCTAGCAACTGCAGTAATAGCGTGACATCTCATACAGCCATCGCCCCACCCCAGTCACCGACGTTGTCGCAAGTCATGGCGCACTCTCCTACCAATAACAACAACAACGACTCCGAAAAGAAGCCATTCAAGTGCAACATTTGTAAGGTAGCTTACACTCAAGGCTCTACTTTGGACATACACATGAGGTCTGTGCTTCACCAAACGAGGGCATCAAAGCTTCATGAGCTTGCAATGACTGGCCAGGTGGATTTAAGCTCACCTCTAATAGAGAAGCCTGAATCGGGACTAGCTGTGCAGTCTGAGTCGCCGCAGCCAACTCAACAAAAAAGTTTGTCAGACATGCTTACTCCAAGCAAGCCCTCTCAGCAGTCCTTAGAACTTTCGCAAAAGCAAGCCGAAGCATCTTCTCAAAATCTGTCCCACGGGCATTCAGCGCCTTCAACTCCAGTGCCTGCTAGTACCTCTACCACACCAACCTCACAGGACCATTCGGAGAGCAGCTGTTTGCACCACGTCATCACGTCTACTGTCTCTCATATCGGCCCGCAGCCAGTGCTACTTTCATCGCAAATGGCATCACCACAAGGAATGGTTACGTGCAACCGTTGTAGTGCAATCTTAATGTCACAAGAAGCACTCGTTCAGCATCAACAGCTGTATTGTGTGGCTGCATCAGCTGCCCAGTCGACGTCACCTCTGGTTGTCACGCAGAAGCATTCGATACACAGCCACCATCATCAGCACCACACCCCCCAGCAGATGATGCCAGAGAATCAGCTCAGCAACCCGCAGCTGCAAGCTGCAGCCACAGCGACGCAACAGTTACTTCGTTTGAGATCCCCGTACCCGCGGTCCAAGCCTCCTATGTACAAACACCTCCTAGAAGGTTTTGGCTTCGACGTTGTGATGCAGTTCAACGAGTTTAACCAGAAGCGCATGAAAAGAGACGCGGAGAAGCGAGAACAAATTCTTCAGCAGCAACAGCAGCAGCAACCAAAAGAAGAATTGGACAAGCCGATGTCTCCTAAAGTAGAAGCGGTACAAGTGAAGAAGGAAACAGAAGAAATTGAGCCCGAAAAAGAGAACACGATGCCTGAAATCAACCGCTCGGTGTGCAACATCTGTCAGAAGGAGTTTTCCAGTATCTGGGTGCTGAAGGCTCACAGGGAAGAAGTTCATCATGACATAGTGCCGTTAGACTTCGTGTCCAAGCTTGCAGACGACTTCCGGACGGAGTACGACAAGAAAAATGCGTCGCAGGTTCCCGCAGAGGAGGGTATGCTGGACCTTGCAAGCAGCCAGGCCGCAGGCGGCCAGGCCGATGGGGCGTCGCCGGGTGCATCCGTGGGCGTCTCGACGGTGGGTGTGGGAGGCAACGGTGGCAGCAGTGGTGCTGGTGGCGGCAGCGGAGGTAGCGGCAACACTAACAGCAGCAGCAGCAACACCAACGCTGCAGGCCACTCCCCGCAGCTCCCAACACCTGCCTCGGCAACGCCGCCGGTGTCACTGTCGGTGGCCCCACAAGCGAGCCAGCAGCAGCCAGTGTCCGAAGCGTCCACTGTAACTGCCAACCAGATGGCAGCTCAGCTGCAGTTCAATCAGCTGCTCATGAGCATGGGCCTGGGCATGGGGCTACCGATGGGAATGAACATGCCCTTTGCAGCGGCCATGAACATGCATCCGCCGCTGATCCCTGTGGTCATGCCACCTCATATGGATCCGCTCATTACGTCCGCATTCAACCACCCTATGATGCCAGGGGCTATGGATCCAAGCTTTTTCGCTGCCCAGCAAAAGTTGCTTCAGCAACAGCACCAGCAACTTGCGCAAGCACAGCAGCAAGCTCAACAGCAGAAGCGGGCCCGTACTCGCATCAGCGATGAACAACTGCGCATCTTGCGGGCCTACTTCGATATCAATAACTCTCCAACGGAAGAGCAACTTATGGAGATGTCCGAGAAGTCTGGCCTGCCTCTCAAGGTCATCAAGCACTGGTTCCGCAATACCCTCTTCAAGGAGCGCCAGCGTAACAAGGACTCGCCGTACAACTTCAACAACCCTCCGTCGACCTACCTTAACCTCGAAGAGTACGAGAAGACGGGCGAGGCCAAGGTTATCCCGCTGTCCGAGAAAAACAACAATGCTGAGGACGGCAGCATCTCCGCTGTGAAGCCGGTGCCTCCGTCCGCCGCCAGCAAAGAGGCGCCCTCTGCATCGACGACTACGACGACGACAACGACACCACCGTCTGAAGTTCCGGTCAAGAAGGACTCCATCAGAGAGGAGGCGCGCATTGAGGCTGCCAGCACGGATACGCAAGACAGCGTCGCATCTTCTAACACGACTCAGAACGGGGAGGGTGCCCTTCTAACTCCCAAGGTGGAGGCCCCTACTTTGCAATCTTCGCAGCACAACAGCGGCGGTGGCAGCAGCAGCAGCGGCGGCGGCGGCGGCAAGTCCGAGTTCCTGAGCTCCCTGACGTCTCGGCTGTCCGTGGATCCGCCTCTAGACATGGCGTCTCCGGTGCATCACGGCTTCCTGCTGGGCACGCCGCCACCCCTGCTGGAGCGGTCCTCGAGCACTACGCCCACACCGATGACGTCGACGCCTTCGGCCGGATCTTCCGGGAAGCGGGCCAACCGGACCAGGTTCACAGACTATCAGATAAAGGTGCTTCAGGAGTTCTTTGAGACGAACGCCTACCCCAAGGACGACGACCTCGAGTACCTATCCAAGCTTTTGAACTTGAGTCCGCGCGTCATCGTCGTCTGGTTCCAGAATGCCCGTCAGAAGGCCCGGAAAGTGTACGAGAACCAGCCGCCTTCAGCGCCGGAGGACGACGGCTCGGGGAGGTTCCAGAGGACGCCGGGGCTCAACTACCAGTGCAAGAAATGTTTGCAAGTGTTTCAGCGTTACTACGAGCTTATCAAGCACCAGAAGACTTCCTGTTTCAAGGATGAGAACCCATTGGCTGCTCAGCTCAAAGCTGCTGCCTCTGGTAGTGGCACTGGAACTGGCAGCAGTGGGGGTGGGAGCGGTGACGACCGCAGCCTGGTCGGCGCATCCAACCCATCATCCCCAAGGACTCCAGAGCCGCCCTGTAAAAGCCCACAGAACGGCTCATACCGATGTGACAAGTGCAGTCTGGTGTTTCCGCGGTTTGACCTGTGGCGCGAACATCAAATTGTGCACATAATGAACCCTAACTTGTTTCCAAACTACCCTCCGAACTCTTCTTTCGGCATCCTGCAGTACGAGGGGCAGCAGCAACAACAGCAGATTGCTCTCCCGTCGCCCCAGCAACAGCAGCAGCAGCAGCAGCAGCAGCCGTGGAAGCGGAAACTAGAGGAAGAGCAGCCACTGCAGCTACAGCAGCAGCAGGACAGCAAGGACCTGACAGGGGAGCCACCACGCGATAAGCGGCTCCGGACCACTATCTTGCCAGAGCAGCTCGACTACCTCTACCAGAAGTACCAGATGGAGAGCAACCCAAGCCGCAAGATGCTCGAGAACATTGCGCGCGATGTGGGCCTCAAGAAGCGTGTCGTGCAGGTGTGGTTCCAAAATACGCGGGCGCGAGAACGTAAAGGCCAGTTCAGGGCGCACCAGCAAGTAATCCACAAACGGTGTCCTTTCTGCCGCGCTCTGTTCAAGGCTAGGTCGGCGCTGGAGTCCCACTTAGCGACTCGGCATGCAGACCTTTACAGCAAGGGTGAGCTCAACATTGACTCGTTCCCAGATGGCGACGCGGACTCCAATCCAGGAACACCGACCAGCAGCGCTTCCGAGGAAAGCAAAGCCATTTCGCCGTCTGCGGGTTCGGACCTGGTCCACAGCACCATGAAGAAGTACTACGAAGACTCGCTCAAGAAGTACCTGGACGAGATGACTGGCGCTCCGACGGACCTCAGTGTCAAGCCCAAGGCGAACAAAGCCGACATTAGTGGCGGCGAGGCCCCCCTAGACCTGAGTAAGCCCCTTCGCTTGGACTCGGATAGGTCCGGTGACCACTTGTCGGTCAGCGAAAAGAGCATGGACCTGCGGATCGGCGTCTCCGACGACGCGCGCTCCGAGACCCACTCCGAGTCCACTGACAATATGGATGGCGACGATTCGTATTTCGAGTCTAACCCAACGTCGCCCCTAGGGCTTCACGGCGCAGGGGGGCAGCAACCGTCACGCCCTGTCTCGGGCTCTGGAAAGAGGTTCCGCACCCAAATGACCACCGTGCAGCTGAAGGTTATGAAGTCCATCTTTGCTGACTACAAGACGCCTTCTATGGCTGAATGCGAAATGCTGGGCCGCGAAATCGGACTGCCGAAGCGGGTTGTCCAAGTGTGGTTCCAGAACGCCCGCGCCAAAGAAAAGAAGTCCAAGCTGGCCTTCGCTAAGACCTTCGGCCAGGAGATCGAGCCTCCGAAGCCTCCGGAGGAATGCTCGCTGTGTTCGGTCAAGTACAACCACCAGTTCAGCAACACCTCGATGCAGGACCACCTCTTCTCAAAGCGGCACATTGACGCACTGCGTAACCACATCGACAACATCAAGAAGATGACCGACGACGGCGCTCCCGAACGCGCCGCTGACGCCGACAAGGCACCCAGCCTGGTGCAGCAGCTGCAGATGCTGGGCCAGGGGCTGCCGCCCAGCTTTGCGCTGCCGTCGCCCAAGGAGGACGCCAAGAAGGGCGACGAGCCCAAGAAAGACGACGCTCCGCCGCCGCCGCCCGACTCCCTGGCGCCGTACCTTTACGCGGCGGGCCTCCCCGGCTACTACCCGGCCGCGGCCGGTGTGCCCGGCGCCTTCATCCACCCCACCTTGTTCTCAGGTAGGAACAAGCTATGATCCGGCCCCCTTCCCCGCTATTTATCCGCATCGTATTTATTCGCCCGCTCACCGGAGCCGCCCCCCACCAGTTCCTAGAAGAAGCAGAAACCCGGGTCATGGCTCTCTGCCTGTAGATAGAAGCCCCTGGCGCCTCATTCACTGTCTCGCGCGACCAACTCTCGAGGGACGCTGTCTGTTAATCGCTGGCGATGAGAGAGAGAAAAAAAATGTGTGCACACAGACGACGCTGGCGAAAGATTTGTTTTTCTCGCTGTTTTCTCCTTTGTTACTGTTGTATGTCTTGTGATTCACAACGAATGCATTTATAATTATTACAAGATGGCTATCTTGGGTTGCGTTTATGTGTATAAGTGACTAAGTATAAATATATAAATACTGTTCCTCTGCTTATTGGTACGTTTCTCTTTATACTGAGCGCCTGTTTTCGTCATTTACACACATTACACCGTGCAAGCATTGTTCGGACTGTCGTTATTATAATTATTATTCGTCGAAAGCGTCGTTGGTCTGTACAGTATCGTTGATGACCAGGTGGAAAACGTCACTGTTTTTTCTTTACTGTTGTGGTCATCTGTGGTCATGTCATCTTTCAAATCGACAGCCTTCCTGGCATTGATATTTTTGTTTTAATTATGAGGTGCTTGTCTCAGAAACAACTAGGTAGTGTTATATATACATATTATATAAATATATATATATTCGCTAGCGTCTGACTAAATTGTGTTCTTTGTCTCAAGCGACATGGTTTCAAAAGGTGACAGAATAGTGCATTTATGTACCAAAGTAAGGATGTTCAAGCATGCATTTCATTTAGTTGTCTTCTGTTTACTGCCTATTTTTGTCTCGTGTTTGGCCTGCCTGTACATGACAGACTTCTTTGGCTTGTTCATACATTTAAGTTCAACAAAGTGTTCGTTTTTCTTTTTTTTTTTGCTCCCCTTTAGCCATTTTTGTGTCTGGACACTGTTTAGTGTGGACTGCTCTGTGTGTCATGCTCTAGGAATTGTATACCAAAATCATTCCTCCCCCAAAGATGACTATGCTAGTTTCCCACCCTGTCCCGTCCCCCTTATTATTATTTTTACGTTTGTGTTGCCGGTAGTGACCTTATTCTGTTTTGTACATATATATAAATAAATAATTATATAGCGCAAGTGCCCCCGGAGTAAGGTGTGTTTCTGTGAAAGTTTGCTTGTAAGAAAAGCAAAATAAAGTGTTCTTTTGTTTTTTACATTACAATTGCCTTTGTTTTGTTAATTACGTTTTTACCGCTTGGTTCACTTATGTTTTCAGTTTGCACCCATGATGCACACAAAAAACGGGTAGGGCGCTTTGAACTCGGTGCATTCTCTATTGAGACCCTCAAGATAAAGGAAAAACAAAAAGACTGTCGTCTCACTGCAGGGGAGATACTTAATGACGTTTGGCTGAACTTGAGCTATGAGCGTTCGTCAAAGAAAGCATTGGGAAAGTGTTCTGTTGTTTAGCGTAATAAGTTCATGTACCTTCGCGCGAAATTGTAAGAGTCTAACCAACTGTAGGTTTTCTTTTTGTAACTGGAGCGAGAAAACTGACAGGGTTAATTTATGAAGCTAGTGTTCCTAGGGGTCGAAAGATGTGCTAGCATATAAGTAATCGCCCATAGTGAGGAACGCTCTCTTGCGGTTCTCGTACAGCACTTAATCCGCGGTGCTCCTTTCTCGACATGTTTTGCATCTCTCTCGGAATAGCACAAGAAGAGGTCTCAAAGGTTGCGTGCCATAGGCCCGAGCTGCGTCCGATTGTCTCAGAATGCGAGAACTTGGTTAAAGACCCACCGCAGTTTCACGCATAACAGGAGACAAAACTAATGGGGAGGTTATGTAAGAAAACAGCGGTGCCATTGAAGCTGGTCACTGCAGCTACCTTTTGTAAAGAATATCTTGCTTGAAACAAACACTCTGCAGCCTTTTTTCACAATCGCCTGCGATCTCAAAATGACCTTTCAGGAGATGTAAAGTGAAGATACAAGCAATGTTCGCTGCGTTACTTACGTCAGCAAAAGCATTTTAATGTCTGTTTCTGCTTCTTTCAACTGACGCCAGAGTTCTGCTCAAAGGGCGGGAGAGGCCTCATGCGTGTTCGGGTTCATCGCAACGAAAACTGGACATGTGTCCACGTAAAGAGCTCCACATAGCGCGCAAGGTGCCACAGCATTTTCGTAAAAGCAGAAGGCCTTAGGATGACGAAAAAGCGATGCTGATTGAAATGATACACTTTCTCGAAAGGGGATACAAGGTATTATATCCGCGTGTCCGGCTCGCGATTAGTAAACATGCCCTCTGTCACACGCAAGCTCTGTCTCGAAGAGTGGGATCTCGTGCCGTGATTTACGTTGACAAAAAAAATAACTATAAATAAAACTAAGAGGAGCCTGTTTCTGCGCTTGTTCTAGCGGTAAGGTTAACGTATATTTTCACTTATAAATGTGTAAAGACTCGTGCTAGACTTTGACCATGCCGACTTGTGCTCACCGTCGCACGGGCGGGTATTAAGTGCCACAGTGCTCATAAATCCATTGTTTCTGTGGCATAAGCTTTTTAAGAAGTTTTTCTGAGAATGCTTCGAAGCGGTTCTTCGTTGATGTTACTGTAAATTTCTTCTAGGCTCCAAGCGGGTCCTTGAGAACCTATGAATGTGGAAAAGTTGTTTTCAAGGGCCTTGGAGTCCTGGAATTTGTGCGTCCTTGAAAACTTGAATTTCTAGTGTATTAAAGGGTGTGTCATTTTTCTCTTGTTCAAGAGACCGGAATAGAGAGGAGTGGGTCAGGAAACAAATTCGAGTTCATGATATCTGGTCTGGATTTGAGGAGACAAAATGGTCAACGAAAAAATGTAGTATTTCGACTGGGCAAAGAAAGGCGAGAACAGGATGGGGGCTACAAAATGCTAGGCAAAAGGGGCATGGACAGCTCATGTAATGCGAAGAGGAGATAACCAATGGACCCTCGTGATGACAGAATGGATAATAAAAAAGGCAAGCATTGCAGGGGGCGGCAGAGAGTCAGGTGGACGGATGAGATTAAGAAATTTGAGGCGATAAGGTGGCCACAGCTGGTACAGGACAAGGTCAGTTGGACGGATACGGGTTACGCCTTTGTCCTACATTTGACATGTTTTTTTTCTTGTGGAAGTCGTCTAAAAGTCCCAATGGGTCCTTATAGACTGGTGCGGATGAAAAAGAAAACTTGATTTAGGGCGCGTTCACAGTTGTCCAAAAATCCGGCGACCGAAGCGGATTCGCTCGCCGGGAAAACTAGGACCTGTTCTCATCTGTTGACGCCCGGGCGAGGCAGAACCGCCGCGCCGCTGCTGTTTCTCGCTTTTCCACACACTTCCCGGCCACCACGTTACCGCTCGCGGCGTACACAGATATGGTTAGAAAAGAGCATAAATCAATGCTGTCTGTGTACCATAACAGTATGCACGCTTACGTACGTAAACGCAGGCACATTCCCATTTTTAGTTCAGCGTAAGCAAACAGACTCGCAACGAAACGCCCAGCCTGGTGGCGTCATCTGCTTGTCAGGACAGGAACTAGTACTGTCAACAAAAGCGGCGCTCCTCTTAAGCCTAGTTGCGGCCGAATCGTCACTGTAAATAAAAAATAAAGCAAATTTATCACTTCTACGTTTACTTATAGGTAAGGTGAGACGAAGCGATGGACCGGTGTCCCATTTATTGCCAGTGAACACGCTGAAAAAGGCAGCAACAACGACGAATTCATTCCGAGGCGAGGGGTCCTGCGTCGAAAGGCGACGCCATGTTTGTCGCCGCGGCGGCGGAAATCGGTCACGGACCGATCGGCCTCGCCGAGCCGCTTTCCGCCTTCGTCGGCGTCAAAAGCGGCCGAATCCGCTTCGCTCGCCGGATTTTTGGGCAAGTGTGAACGCACCCTTAGCCTGGTTAGGCCAAGTGCGAATTCGGTGCACTAGCACTTCGGTTTTCCCGTTGGTTTCGGTTCGAGGTACGGTATCGATGTGGTGAAGCGTGCTTGACCTTGACACGTATGGGCAGGTTGCCACCTGCCTGCCCACCGCGTTAGGTGGGCCATTTGTCAGAGTCAAGCAGGTCATACAAAGACCGTCGAAATCAGGGAGGGGAGGCTTAGTGCTTGCGCACTAAAAGCAGCCATGGAAAAACACTTCCATCCACCCTTTTTTGTGTGTGTGTGTGTAAAAATACTTCTGATGTGGACAATTCTACTCCTGGATATAAGCAAGGGGGCCAGTCTGTGTCACAGAGACCGAATCCACCACTGAGTCACTCAGCATTGGGAATGAATGCACGAGCGCATATGTATTCATACCGAGGAAAAACGCCTGTTATTGATATCCTAGTCAAAATGAAGAGGAAGAAATGGTCTTGGCCAGGGCATGTAATGCGAATACAAGATAACCGATGGTCCCCCAAGGGTAACGGACTGGATTCCTGCAAAAGGCAAGCATAGCAGGGGGCGGCCGAAGCTGGCAAAGGAAAGGGTTAATTGGAGAGATGTGGGAGAGGCATTTGCCCTGCAGTGTGCGTTGTCGGGATTATGATGAAGCCCCGTCTTGATGTAGCTAGCAATTTTCGACCATTTGTGAAACGACTCGAGAAACAATAACTTAATAACCGTCTCGTAGTATACTCGGTTTCGTCATCGTTGCTGCTGCCCTCCCAGTTACTTCAGCCGCTATCCAAATTGATCAGAGTTAGATACTCGTTCTGGCCGACACACTACAAGCAGTAATGCAAACAAACGTCCAGGGTAATCCACCGATTTTTCTAACTGCGCTGAAAACAGCAAACTTGGCTTGGCCAGTCTGGAAGTGGTGGCATCACATCCTTAGGGGTTCCGGCAAAATTTGTCTCTGCTAAACAACTTATTACGAACTGAGGATACGTTCTTCGTACATATAACTGTGGAGAGTTGACCTGTTCTTGAGTGCAGGGCATGAGAGCGTGTTTAGCAGTTTACCTTGGAAAATTTGAGAGGAATTTCTTGCATATCACAGCGGATTGTGTGTGATGCTGTGGCTAGAGCAGGTGGCATCCTTTCTGTGGATCAAGAAAGAAATTGTGGCCGTTCGTGGCTTTGGCAAGACACCAGTACTGTGCGTGTTTGGAAGCTTCGTAGAAGCGGAATGTTGAAAGTGCAAAGAAGCAGGTGTATAAAAATCACTGTCTAGGTGAAGAAATTGACTTGATGACCCGCAAAATTTTTGGAAGCAGCATTTCCGGAAAGTGTTGGATGGCTTAGCAGCCTCTGTAAGGAAACATAAGCTGATAATAACCTCACATAAGTGATAAAGACCAACGGTTTGACGAATGCTGAAAAAGAGAAAGTATAGGACACTCAGCATCAATGTTAAGCTGGAAAAAAAGAGGAAGCTGAGCTTTCGTGAAAGCTGTGACTGTAGAGCGACTTAGCTTGTGTGATCTCGTTGGTAGAATTGCCTTGTGCAATAATAGTTACACTCGTGATATGTAGAAAATATTGTTTTGATAAGCCGCTGTGTTTGTTCATCTTGAAAAAAATATTGGCGAGTCCTTGAAAGTCATTGAAAACCCTTGAATTTTGGAGCTCTGCACCAGCATTAAACCTGCTCTTCGGCTACTAGCAGCACAACGCGAATTTCTAGAACTGTGCGAGTCATGAAAATCGCATCTGGCCCGGGTCTCATAACGTCTATGGGTCCAATGCCTACGCCAATTCAGAGCGCCTCGTCGCTAGTTGCTGCAGCACTGCTGGAATAATTTAGAGCAGGAAAAAAAAGCGCCTACGCATGCAATCACCGTAATGATAGTTTCCTGTCACGCAAATCTTGTCCGTTCCCAACGACAGGGCGCAAAGAACCGAATGGCTTGAGTGGCATCGCTCTGTGCCTGACGCAGACTCCTTCAAGCACACCGCTTTAACGTAGTCAAACAAATCGCAGGTACATTTCAAGGTGTACTTGGAAGCTGCTGACTACACAAGTCTTGCTTTTAACGTCGTTCCCGGAGTTAGCAGGGGTAGCTGGCAGCATACATGCGCGCACTTAAGTAAATAGAACACGCCACTCTCTAACTGCATTCACGTCGTAGCAGCAATAATGAGGAGTCTCGGTATGTTCGTGCGCGACAGTAATGGAGATGCTGCCGCGACGGCATGCGCGGTTATTTATTCAAAAGCACGAGCTGAGCTACAAGGCCGAATTGTGATCCGTTTCCCTTTGTCCGCGCCTGGACACGTGTGTCCTGCATAGATTCAATGTAACCTCAATTCAAAGAAAAAAATATGGGCAGCGTGAGGAAGAGATTTGCTATATATCGTTAATAATCGTCGTTAGCGAGCAGGACAACTTTTGGCCGTTTTTTTCATTATAAATTTGTCCTTAAGACTAGCTGACAAACGGTAAAAATTTTCTAAAAGGAGAAAAGATTTAGGCTACACAGGGTGGCAGTGCTGTTCAAAATGCGCGAAGGTCCACCACACGCAATGACGACAGGTGCCACGCCACTTCAAACTGCGCTCTAGAAGCACCAGAAGAGCATGAGTTCGCAACCACTCGCATGAGTTAATGGCGCCCTCAGTCAGCCGCTAGAAGACGCTGACGAAAGCGGTATGTCGGACTGAAGAATGTACGCTCTCCATTGCGACTCGCAGACTAAAAAAAGAAAAAAGTAGAAAAGTTTCGCCTGTGATTACTGCGTTTAGAAACTGCGCAGTCAAAATCTTGGCCTCCGACGCCCAAGAACCTTCTAATTATTACTTTGAATATTGCCATAGCCCAAGGTTTGTCAGTGAATAGTAACTATATAATCTCATAATCAGCACAAACTCCCTTGTACTTGCTCCAATCGAGTGTCAATATGGTATCTGGTATACGGGTTTTGAAGTCCTAAAGCTGCGCACGGGCTATGAGAGGTATCTGTCAGCCGTCGTCAGCTCAGTACCTCCAATGGAGGACACTGTGCAAAAGTCCATAGTTTGTGGGCACTATCCTTTCTAAACATGAAATGCTATTAGCTCGCATTCTCTGCAGTCTCAGTTGAATTTCGTCCTGAAACAGGCGAAATTGATGCCGAAGCTGCAGCCGAGCAGAGAAGACAGACTGCTTCTGGTTGGCTCTTCAGAGCAACCAACGCCGGCGCGGAGGTAGTAGCGTGGTTTACTGATGCATTGTACATACCAGGCCATCACCGCTTTTTGTATATTTTACGTTTTTTTTTATTATACGCGTTCAGGCATATGTGGACAGCGCGTTTAATTGGTATTTCTACGCACGCAGCGTGCTCGAAAAAGATTCAGAGTTCGCACTCATTACAGGTTGCACTTTTTTTGCCGCCATGGGATTGACTGCGGTAGAGGACAGGTAGTGGAGACCACCGCGTTCGCTCAAAGGAGAAGGTGATAGGTCATTATCATCATCGTGGATCACCCTTCATCGCGTTCCGTGACCGTTGTGCGCGTCCATGTGCTCAGCGGAATTAGCGCCACAGAAGGTTGATGGGGCTGGATGGTTGGACTGTCGCGAAGTTTCTTCGGAATATGCAATGCTACGTGATTTTGACGGTGGAGCTGTGAGGCAACATTCTTGAACAAAAATTTTGAATGTTGGAAAATTGTGAGGTGCTGTTAAGGAAATACTGAAGACAATGGTCCTTTCTTCCGATGTGTAGCAAAATCTTTCAAACTTTTTGCATTGCTCGCACGGAACAGTTGAGGCTGCCGCAGAAAACCAGTGGGAAATGCTTTTGACGATAGCAAGAAGCTTTAATAGTAAAGAAATGCAAGCCAGTCGAAGGGAGATCTGCGGGTATATTGATTGTTACAGTCAAATCTTAAAATATAGAGAAAAAAATGAGTTCATAAACTTCTTCCCTTTCGAAAATGCTTCTGCCCAGAATTGTAGGATATGCCACAGCAGCAACACCATGCGGCCGTACGCGAACGGCAGAAGGCGTCCGCAAAAGACTAGAAGAAAGCAGCGAACGCCGCCACGGGCACCCGGCCGACACCGATTCTGCCCTAAGATGTGGTACGCCGGTCCTGCAACACATTTCATTCTGGCATCCACTCTCGGTGACGATGCAAACCACACACTTTTCATCTGGCTCCGCGTGGTAGCGACTGAAAGCGTGCGTGCAGCTATTTCGATGCTTTGCTTGGATTGCAAGACTTGTAAGATCTACTGCTCCATTCTAATGGCCGTCACAGGCCCGCGGTGACGCGGACGAATTCTAACATTGCAGTAGAAAGTTAGGACTGGGAGCTATTGTAAATTGTGCGCCGCTGTAGGGTGAAATCCAGTTTTCTGGTTGTTGGTCGCTGCGCGCAAACAGCAGGTCGGCGCAACACAGCGTTATCCGTATTTCCCCGCAAGTCGCGTACTTAACCCAACCGAACCGTTTCCAACCGAGCAACTTGAGCGGACCGCGCCAGGGCGTTCTAAAGACACACTTTTGGGGACTTGAACTCAATCGGGGACCTTGCTTGCCCCCGGGAGCGAGAAACGCCGCGCTGCTAGAGGCCCGAGGGGGCGCACTGTTTCTTTTCTCGAAGCAGGATAGCGCATACTGTCTCGCCGGGTTCAAAGGTTGCGGCGATTGGGGGACCGACCGACGAGACCTGACAGCGTGGCCCCGAGTGTTGCGCTTGCCTCCGCGCTCGGCCGTAGCATCACCCTTCAATCCCGAAGGTGGGCAGAAGATCTGATAACCTGGAAGAGCCATACGAGCGGTTCGCGTATCTGGGGGGCTCATCTTCGGCTACAGACGTTTCTTTTTGTCTCGTTGTGTTTGCCGCGCTTGCGCCCCATTATACGCAACTGCATTTAAGGATAACACTGTGATTCAGCTGAAAGGGTTTAATGAGGTCAGCTCTGGAAGTTCACTCACGTTCGGAGGAAACCGGCTCTTTAGTATTCTCGGCTCGTTCTGCGGCAGGGTTAAGGCTTTGAAAACCTTCTAAGTGCTTTCCCGCGCACATATACCTGTTTGTTTTCTTCACGCTGGTTTTATTTCGCTGTGTTCCGCAATTGATGGTCCTTTTGGGTCCATTCATCAGTCTTGGTTTTGGTGCTTTATATCATTCATTTCTGGCTCGGCGATTAATTGCGAGGCTGGGGGCGATATGAGCGTTTGAGCGGCTGTTTTGACGATTGATGTTATTTTCTCGCGCAGCTCTTAACGTTTTTGTTAGGCAGATAGTTGCCTAGGTGATTGCAAATGTAAACAGTCGAGTTATTTTGGTTTAGCTTAACCGTGAATGTTGTGCAATTTGCTCCTCTTTTTTTGGTTACTTCTTGCAGTACACGAGAGAATCAGTTATCGCTCTTTATACACAGTAAATGGTCATACCTGCAAGTAACGATTTTGCTTAGCTAAGAAAGCCTGACGTATATTGGCTTCATTGTTATACGAGAGCGTTGCAATCACAAGCCATTGTGCATGCTTCTTTTGGACAAGTACAGATAACTGTTGTCATAGGGAAGGAAGAAAGCGGGGACTAGCTTGTCCTGTCACTATGGAAGGTTCGGAAATGTTCCTGAATCGGGCACAAAAAGCTGTAAAGGAAGTAACTAAACAGTCAAGAAAATAATAAAACGCGGAAAGATAAAACGTGCGTGCGCCAAGGGAGTGAAGCCATGAGATGTAAGCGTATATGCGCTAGCCCTGCCTTGAGGTGCGAACCAAATACGCCCTCTGGAAGGCTCACCTAATTGGCTCGTACAGGTGTGAAAAGCTGTTCGCGCTATTTTCGAGGTTGTAGCGATTAACCGCGGTCTACAGGCACAATGAGAAGGTCATGCAGCGCCCGTGCTAGCACAGTATGCGGTACAATGCGAGGCTGCTTTCGAGCTGCAAACGAGTCGCGTTGCTCCACAGACCACCGCTAGTAGTAGATAGGATGACGCCTGACAATAAATTATGTGGCGCATGTTAGCCTTAGCTGCGTATGTGTCGTAAAACACTACACAGCAATTATGCGCACTGCTTTAGCATAACCTTCGCCGCCTCGGTATCGCTCTCAAGCTAGGGGATCTGCGTGGCGGATGCGAACGGCTGCAGTCATCAATTAGTAGACTCTTCGTGGAGTTCGCTTACACCTGCGAGTGGGATGCTGAGTGACACTGTATCTGAAGCTTTAGCTCGAACGACTCAAATCATGTTTGATTGGAGATGAGCTTTCTCCTATATGGGTTCGCCCCACGTAGCTTTCGGTTTTCGACGCGAAAGTCCCATACCTTTCACACAGCTCCTCCGTAACAGTTGTTCTGCGGACGAACAGCGCTAGAAGCGGCAGTCCCAATGAAACACACTGGAAGAACTGCATGCTTTTAATGGTTGCCGTGAGGTTTTTTCAACAAATTTTAAGAATATATTTCAGATACCGAGCAAGAAATTCGGCAAACCTATTTCCTGCATGATTTTAGCGCATTTGTGAATACAAAATATGTTTAAAATGCATTATAGATATCCCGCCATATGTTCCAAACGTTTTAATTTTTGCTAAGGGTGTTTGCTTCCGGGCCACACCATCCATCTCTAGCGTTCCACATCTGTTGAGATTAAGATGAAGTGTGACCCTCCACCCTGCTATAGTTAGGACTTCCGCGGATGCTACAAGAGCGCTATTACACGCCTCAGACCCCCCCCCCCCCCCTGCCCCCCGGGCTTTAAACTTTTGACAAAGACTACGTATTTAAGCTTTTCTTTTATGCTGATAACTTGTCAGGTGAGCGATTGACTTTAATCCACTGTGTGTTTTTTTCTCTCGTGTTTTACCAAGGCGCCGTATCTTCGCTCGGGCTTTCCTGTGTCCCTTTAATACCCCCCGCATTGCACCATCGTGTGGTCCAGTGACAGTTTTCCCAACATTGGAAGTTAGCTCTGGCCGGCAGTTTACTCGCGTGGTCAATTTCTGCAGACATGAAACAACTTTTGCCACTAGTTCGTTCGGTGTGGCTCAGTCTACGCAGATGTCACTACTCCACCTGGATGACCAGAACGACCATTTACCATTGAACACGGAGTCCTCAAACCCTTCATACCCAGAAACTCTGAACAACAGCTTTTTTCAACGGGAAATAGTTTATGAACGTATTTTTTTAATGTATTGTAAGATTACACTGTAAAAATGAATATATCCGCAGATCTCCCCTCGGCAGGCTTGCATTTTTTTTGCTATTAACGTTTTTGCTACCGTCAAAAGCGTCCCTCATTCATTTTCTGTGGCAGCCTTAACTAGTCAATGTGAGCGATAGAAAACTTTAAATGAAAGATTTCGTTACGCATCGCAAGAATGGACCATTACCTTCAATATTTCCATAACAGTAGCTTACAATATTCCAATACCCAAATATTTTGTCCCAGAATGCTAGACTTGCTCACGGCCGCCTCTTCAACTCGTGCCGGCGTGAAGGCAGGCATTCCTGGCGAAATTTTCCCCCAGCGTTGTGCTCGCTCCGAGCGGAGGCGGCGTCCTCGTGGCCGAGCAGGCATGGCCGCCGCGGGTGACGTGGCCGTCGGTGGCACGGGGCGTGCGGTCCTTTGTCTTCCCTCGCGTCCGGGCACGGTCTGCTGAAGCGGCTCGCACGCGTCCCGTGTTGTTGGCTCGCGGGCAGCTGCGCGTAGATAGCTTTTGTTTCCCCTGTCACGTAATACGCCCATTAGTAGGGCCTCCCCCTCAACAAGTAGTGCGCCTTGCTGGCCGCGCTTCCCGGCGGCCCTGCATTCCCCCCCCCCCCCCCCCCCCCCCTATGCAGATGCACACACAAAAACAGCCGCAAAGCGCGCATCGGCTACTTTTGTGAATGGGTTCCACTGGTGGCCACTTCCTCGCTCGTACTTCCTCTCTCCGCTGAAGAAACAAAACAGAAGCGCCAGAGGGTGGAATCGTTGTGCATCGTATACCGCGAATGCGCGCTTTCCGCGGCGGGGCATTCATCTCGCCGTTGGCTGGTAATTTGCACTTTGACAATGGGCAACCCGCAGACCGGGCGCGATTCTGGTTCTGGCCGCTGCGCTCGCCGCCGCCGTTGTTCCCTGATAGGGCAGCTTGGCTGATCTGGACACCGCCTCTGGCGCGGCATCACCCAAGACTCCGCGGACCGCGGTCTCGGGTGGGCTGCTCGCCTTCTTTCACGGCAGATTTGCTATCGCGTGTGCGTGACTGGCGGCGCGCCGCGGGTCACGCATTCGTCTTTGGACGCCAAGGGCTCTCCCTTCAGCCGCCGCGGTAGCCCGCGTAATACGCAGGCCCGCACCGTCTCCAGCGCCCGCGATCAGAGCCCGCTGGCTGCGGAGCGTCTCCAAATCAAAGCGCCCCCTTGTAGCCTCTGGATGCCTCACGACGTGCCCGCTGTTTGGTGCCCCGACGAGTCCCACGTTGCGGTAGTCAGCGCATGGGGCGTCCCTGGAGCCTGACTGCGGATTCCATCCTTGAAACACTTTTTCTGCTCACCGAAGCAACCAGCCATATTCGTCATCTACGTTTGCAAAACCTCGTCGCTCGTGTAAGTGCGCTTTTCGCGTCATCCCGCGGCGCAAGGATGACGTCAGAGAGCCGCTCATTCTTGGCTCGGCGATATTTCGCCCTTCCACCTCGGTCGCAGCCTGCGCTCTAGCAGCGCCATGAAAGAGGTCAGAAAAGCGTGAGAAGAACAAAGAGGCGCCAGAAAAACTACACGCGGGCTCTTTTTTTCTCTTCCGACCACTTTTCGGCGGCTTAAAAAGACGGCCTATCTTCTTTATGCTCGGCGGCCGACAGCTACGGAGCGGCCTTTACATTTCTGACACCTGACGCTGAGCAAACAATGCCGCGCCGACGCCTCAGTGCGGCGGTGTTCGGCCTTTTGTCTTGCGCCCTTTTGAGCGCGCTCTACACATTCACGCGACAGGCACTGGCCGGCCTCGCGATAGGTGAACCAGGGTCATAATAAGCAGGATGCCGGCCGAGTATCCCCCCTAAAATCAGGAAGAGGGCTCCAATTCATCGCACTCGGCTGCCCGTCAATGCTTGACGCAATCTGCATGATTGCGGGTCACGCATTGATGCGCCAACAGGATATCGGGCGAAGGGGGGCGCCCAGGAACTGGCTGTCCGCCCGTGCGTAGGGATCGTGGGCCCCGGGAAGGGTCGGCGCCGCCGTTGGCCAGCGCCCCTGCCTGCGCTCCACTTTGTGCTTTCAGCCGCGCTTGTGTGTGTGTGCGAGTGCATTCGCTACACGCGCCTTCAAACGGACCTCCAATTTTCGTTATCTTCCAAAGTGGTCAGTCTTTCGGGCCCGCTGCTCGGCCAGCGCGCATTCTGCACAACACTGCTCGCTGTGGTCACCGCTGTAGTTGCCAAAGGATGGCTCCTGTCCGCGTGTCTCGCTTTGAGCGTGCTTTTTCTGTGCTAACGGTGGCGCGGAGAGAATGCCGGACTGAGCTGTGTGTTTTCGCGTCCACGGCTTCGCCGTTGGATATGCCGGTTTTCCACGACGTAGGGTGAACTGTAGCGAGCTTCTTGCCAAATAGTTGGATTCGCTGTTTCAAGACAGTTCACGTGGCCGGAGCGAGCAGTGCCTCCGACAACGCGGAAATAAGCTCTGGGGGCGAGCAAATCGTTCCTATCGGGCAGGCGACTATACCCCGTGAGCTGTAGACAAACACAGGAGAGGTGAAACAGCGCTATGACTTCCGAAGGAAGGCGTGTCCTTTGATGGACTGATGCTTCCGGTCGGCTTATTGTTCTCGTTCAGTACCGACCTGCGGCTCTGTAAACAGTCGCGGGCGTTTGCGCCTGTGTCCCAGTGCTCGTTTCTATTTTTCTCGATTCGTATTTTCTGATCCTGCAGTCGTGAATCGCGTCGTTCGACCAGCTTATGTAGCTGCAAACTTACGAACGCATTATCATCATGTGGCAGTGGTGATCCATACTTTTTTTCACTTTTTTTATTTTAATGCGGTAAGCTCGCTGCAAAAAATACGGATGCCGAAAGACAATCTCGGCAAAAACAAGTGTACGCCACTGCTATAGCCCCCCCCCCCCTTTTTTTTTTTTTTACTAAGGCCCATCTTCGACTTGTTCTCGCTGGTGGAGTCGACATTCTTCAGTGGGACGAGTGAGTTCAACTTGAGCTGCTCAAAGCTCACCTTGCCCCTCCGGCGCTTCACAGCAACCTTGGGCCCGTTGTCAGTGGCCGTGCTTTACGAACCGAGGAGGGCGCCCTTTCGCAGAGGGCGGTGCGGCGGGTCGAGGCGGTAACGGTGCGCCCCAGAGGCGGCCGCAGCGTCGGCGCGCATCACAGGCCGCCGGCGGAGCAGCTAAGGCCGAGCCGCGCTGACTTATAGGGGGGACATTCCGGGCGGCGAAACTATTTGCCGCTGCATATTCATGTCCCGCGGTTCTTTCGGCTGCCGCCGCTGCTAATGCCGCTGAAAAGCAACATCGTCACTAGGCGAGACTGCGCGCGCGGGAAGTGCGGGGGGGGGGGGGGGGGGGGCGTGTCACGGTGTCGGCGTTTGTCGCCGTCTCCAATTCTAACGAGACACTGAACCGGGCAGCCGCAGAGAGGCGGGGCCCTGAAGAAAAGCTTCTTTTCGGAATGCCGGGCTCCTCTCGCCCCTTGCGCAGCAAGGCAATTAAAGAATCGGTTGCGGGGTGCTAAATCTGTCCCCGGCTGACTTCTTTATGGAGCCATGCTCGCCTGCATTCCCTTTCCGCCTCTCGCGAAGAAATACAGCCAGGTGGGGTGGCTCCCACTAGGGGCGCCCCGAAGACACTGCTTGACCTTGGCTGCGGGATCAGAGGTCACCTCGACACACCCATTTCCGTTCCCCGCGCCGATCGACACGCGCCCCGAATGAAATTAGCGCCCTCCCCTTTTTATCCGCCTCCTCCTGTTTGTCTTCGGCTTCGCCACCTCCGGGCCTCCCCGCCTCGCCCGGTGTGCGCCGCCGCCGCCGCCGCTGTTTGCGGCGCGCGGCGCGTAATGAACCTTGAGGGGCGTAACAGAAAGCGGCCAAGGTGCGCAGCACGGCACCTGTGGCCCCACCGATGCGGCCGCAGCGGTTGCTCACCGTGTCAGCAGGCTTTCTAAGTTGTTCGTCAAAGCCTACCGCGTCGCTCGAGCGCCGGCCTCTCTGGGGGCGCCACCTGCTGTTGCAGTGGGCTTACTACTTGACCTAGCGTGTGCATGGCTGCTGTGACATAGTACGAGCAACGAGGGGCATCACTGCCCTCAAAGCAACACCGGAGCAACAAAGCGCCGTGAGCATCTAACATGCACCGATACTGACTGGAGGGCGGCAGCAGATTCAGAGAACTGTTCAGGCTAACGCAGTAAGTGCATCAGGCTCGGTCAAGGTAGAAAGGAAGGTTCGATGAAAATATCTGCGGACATTTTTATGTATTACGTGTCCTTTTTTTCTTTAAACGTCGTTTAATAAAAGATGGCGGAAGACTTCAGCAGGAACGCAGTACTTTGCATATGGATGCGGATTTGTCAGTGCGCCATTTCACCACGTGAGCAGTCTTCTACAGGGATCTATTCAACAGCATGGTAAAAAGGAGCATCATCATATTGCACCGACTCAGCAGCGTTTTCAAGTATATTGCCATAAAAGACATTGAGGTACCGTAATAATGAACGGTACACACTTTCACCTTTGATATTTTTGTGCCACTCTTGGGACCACGTGCTATTACAAATGACGTAAATATTAAGCTGAAGTTTCAGCGGACTTATTAAATTTTTTTTTCTTTTGGGGTTGGCGTTGGATGAATTCTCTGCTGTTACGACGTTTATATTCATATTTATTTAGAATTTCCCGGCTGCTATTTCTTTGCACCAGGAATAAAATGAAGGAAGGAAGGCTTTGGCGATGATGCGATGGTGCTAGATATCATTTCAGAGTAATCGCACCAATAAACGTTAAAGTGTAGAGCTTCGTTAATGGCTTCTTAAATACAGGATAGTTGAAGTCACGTGATTATTGGGGATCTGTAAAAAAAAAAGAGAACAGCTGTCTTGTGACGAGTTAGCCATGGTTTATTGACATTTTATCTCTCTTTTTGTGAGAAAATATATAATTTGTTTTGAAGCCAAAGCTTTTACTTACGCAATATTCTAGACAAGTGCAAATAACTTAGCTGCTACAAACGAAAGCTAATGAAACCATCCCTGGCACTCAGTGACTTGCAGTCGACGCTGTTATTTAGTCAACGGTTAGAGAAAGCAAAAAAAGAGGATAGAGCGCCAAGTTTTCGGTTGGGGCACCCATGTCCAGCTATTTCGTTTCTTTGTTAAATTTTGAGCTGCTCATTGCCGAGACATGGCACATTACGAGTTCTTAAATAACGCAATATTTTAAGTAACTTTAGCTGTCGCTTTGTGAACTGTCACCAGGCGAGTTGTGAGAATTATAGCTCTGCGCTGCCTGTTGTTGTAGGGCTCAGCACAGACCGCGCATGCGGCGGGTGTTATATTACCCTCAGCCGTGGATGGCAACACGTCAAGCTGCTTAAAACTGCCGCTTTTTAGCACGAGGGCATTGGTTCCCGATTAAAACATCCCCGGTGTCGGCGACTGTTTGAAACCTCGCGGCCGGAGCAACCGGCCGCTCCGGTAACCCGGGTGGTGCACCTAGCTCACGTGACCTTGTGGCGTCATCAAAACCTGCCCTTCGGAGTGTGAGTTAACTTACCACCGTGGCTGGTGGCAGTTAAATTAATTTTTGGCTGTGAGAGGTTGCTCGGGAAAAGGAACCTGGGCCTCACAAGCCCCACCGGTGGCAGCACCTGCAATCGCGGGGCAGTGGCGCATTACTTAACCGCTGCACCATTGCCCAGTGGTGTGAGGACTCCCAGGCACCATTGAATGTAAAGTAGAGAATTGCCAATTTCGCATGTGTGGGGCATTAACGCTATCGCATCATGCCCTTAGGGCGGATCTTAAGTGTCCCCTCCAATTTTTTTCTCATCCCCCCATGTCCCTCGTGAGCACGAAAATAAAGATTTTATTTGAAATGCGCACCACTTCTTATTTGCCGTCCACAATTCTTCGTCAGAAGTCGGCGCTCTTCGACAGGGAAATATTATTGCAGCAGCCAATCTATAGAGCTCATGTACCCTACAGCCTACTACCATAGCAACAGCAACGCACGCAGCGCAGCCAGCACAGGTCTTGTCTTGTGCACCCTAGCACGATGTCAACAGAAGTGTAGTGGCCGCGCATAAAACCTGCAACCAACTCTATAACTCAAGAGGGCGAGTAAAAAATGCTCATTAAACTGGCGATTAAGGATTCCAACCGTGTCGTACACGGTTCTGCTCTAGCTATGCTATTCCCTGGCGCCAAGTTCAGCAGCGCATCTCGGTCCATCAGCATTGCATGAATAATGGCGTTAAGCGTAAGAAGATGGCCACCCCCTTGTCAGTGGGCACGAAATATTAGCAACATGGGGTTATTCGCTTTTTGACAATCCAGGATGAACCAACTGAAAGTCAATGAAGAATGAAGGGACACAATGGGGATGCCTCTCTGCCACTTCAGCAGGTGCTGCACAGCACGTTTAGAATCAGAATTTCGTTGGCTGACGAAGTTCACCACTGACAATTAGGTGAAGCGGCGGTGCTTCGGTGCTGCAGGGTCAACCTGAAGAATTTTTTTTTTTTTTTGCTGCCAGAATCCAGTCATGGGTGAAACGCTGGAGCACCTGCGTTGGCCGTGCTAGGGACTATGTTAAAAAATAATAAATTCTTTTTTTTTCTTTCTCCTTATTCCACACAAAATTCCGAACAAAATTTAGTATGGGTTTCTTTTTGACTGCCCCTTGTATCTTGCGCAAACAGGAACGTTTTACCGGCTCCAGCTCTTCGGAAACGTAAAATTTGGGTGACTGCTTCCCCCGCCCTAAATAACACCGCTAGCATTTCTTTGAAGCTGATCTGAATGCAGGTAAACTGCACACAACGACCTCAAGCACCATGTGTCTCCAGTTCGACGTGTCTGCATCTTGCCCATATTGAGGCAGGCTATAAACAGATTTAACGAGGATCCAGCTTTTGCTAAACATTGCGTATGCGCCTGCTTATGCCCGTCTCAAACGGCCGTTTGCCTGGTTGAGTTGGCATAAAAACGCCCCAGAGGCTTATAGAGACGAAAGGCCCCGCTAGAGGCCCATAGTGCGGCGACGATCGCATCAACGCGAAGCGCCAGAATTAGCACTGAAATATCTTAGCGCGAATACTTTTCCGAGTTAACGGTTTAGTTACATTAAAACGCGCAGTCCTTTTTCTTCCTGCTCGAAGTGTAACGCAAAAGCTTTGCTTAGCGCTTGCGTTTAGCACCACGTTAAACGATGGTTATCCTTCTTTCACACTGAAGGCTTGTGAGATCCTTACGTGCTGCTGGTTTCATCGCTCGAAATGCGAAACAAGCTGAGTCACTTCTGGCAACAACTTCTCTCCTTGTTTTGGCAGTCATTCGATGGAGTGTTTCACGTCACCAGCAGAGCCTCGAACGAGCAAGTGCGGGTCCGCAGCCTAACAATGGCACATTGGTTACTCATCGCTTTCTCTATTCAGGTTTTCAAGCTTTAAACGATTCCCTCCGCTCAGAAAGTGACGCGTCGAATGCATACTCACTGGCACAGTCAGGCAATCATGAACATGATTGAACATTCATGAGCTCAGTATTTGCTATCTTTGTACTTAATTTTTTCCATTACAAAGTAAGTTTGACGTGCCCTGATGGGAATGCTGATTCAATGGCGAATGTCCGTCGCTTTCCTGAAGGGGCTGAGCGCAACACAAGCAGCTATTCTTTCAGTTCTGCTCTAGCTTCCATTGGGTATCTACATCGCCCACGATGGCACAGAATCAAAGCAAAGCAGCTATTAGGACTGGCACAGTAGTTGAAAAAATAAAATTTATTTGCGTCGTACATGAATGACGTATACATTTTCAAGCGTATTGCAATCTGCGCCATGCATGGGCGTGGACCTTGTCAAGCGGCACAAGTTTTTAATCAGAAAAACTGCCAGACTCGTTTTGTCGGTTGGTCAGTAAGTAAAAAGAACAGGTGCCTGCTTTTGGAAGGCTGTAATCAACCGACTTACGTAAGTAACAAGTAATATATTTTCTATTTATTTGGCCTAAGCATTCGGCCATTATTAGTGTATTGATGTCTTATGTAGATTTACAAATTTATCACATTTTCCTTTAGAGTTGGGAGAGAGGATGTGCGTGCGGGTGCATTTTATCTGCAGTAAGACGCAATATTACGCTTCGCAGATAATCCCTTCGCGTATTTCATTAGTCTTCAATCCTATCATTGTCCCTCATCCTTAGAATAGATCAGTGCTGCTTGATGCGATATGATGCATGCGCCCGAAGTACAGTGGCAGCACACTGACAACTTCTTTGGGCTTCCACGCATTAGTACATGTGCTCCAGGGCCGATCCTGCTGTTATAGGCCGGTAATGCGGTTAGGCCGGTGATGATATGCATCGCCAAGGTAACGTAGCTCCTGACTACAATGCAGCTCCTGAAAGGAGTTAATTGCTTGCTTGCGCAACACGACACGACAACGCACGAGGATGACAACTGTCAACAAAGCTGTAGGTGCGATCAAAAAATAATAGCACCCAACCTGCGGCCAGTATAACAAAGCGCCGTCTGACCTGTCACGCGGATATCACCAAAAGGAGTCTATCCCTTGGCAATGCATTGATGACCGCAGGAAAGTGATAAATATTGCGTCACTGTCGCCTGTCTTATTTAAAAGAAAAAAGACCTGAGCCTTTTTTTGTTCCTTTCACGCTTATTCGCCCTGCAGGCTGAGGATGGTGCGGAGTTGTTAGCCCCGCGGGCGACTGGCTCGCAATTAGGCGTCTGCCGGCGGAGCCTATGGTAATCGGCGCGCTCAAAAGGCCACGAGAGTGGCGCGCTCACGCTTTGTTTGCGCCAGTGGCGGGAATGGCGAGGTGCGGGGTGTGGCTCGCACCTGCCACCTGCAATCGATCATCGAGGGATTCTGGCCGGCCGGCCAGCCTGCGCGGTCGCCAGCACTGTCTGCGTCGTGAGGCTTCCAGCGGTGGGGCCGCTTGTACCGCTCGTTAGGGCGCAGTTTTGTTAGTGCCGATTTTGACATAAGCCTTCAAGGAGCGTTTAAAGGACGTCCAGGCCGGACGAGGCGGAACAAGGGAGAGGGGGAGCCAGCGGTTGCCATAAATATACCCGGGCGCGCTGCTGGAACGAATGGGGGAGCGCTGACGAGACCCGTGCCGATGTGACAGCGGGAGGCTGACCCGCTCGGCGTGAACCCAAAGGAGGCCACGCCACCTCCTTGCCGCGGTGCTCGCCGGCCGCTCTAATGGGCGCCGAAGAACTGGTCTCAGCGACCCTGGGCCGGCCGCCGCCTGGCCTCCTGCGGCGCGCGGTTTGAACGCTGATCGAGCAGATTGCGCCGCGCTTCGTTGGGACGGGACAGGCGACGAAGATGCCCCGCGAAATCAGAGAGAGTAGGAGAGGACAAAGAAGGCGCAGCATGTGAAGCAGCAAACGGCAAATTATTTTGTTTTATTTTTTTACACCATGGCAGTCAGTATCCTTAGGGAAATTATCGATCGGTGCTACTTTGCTGGATTTGTTCACTCCTGTCCGTGTTGTGGAAAAACATCCCAAGTGCGAAATTAACTGTAAGCTCTTTTTTTTTTTTTGCTGAAAAGTGTTCCCCCTCTCCGGCTTGCGATGCTTCGGCATCTCTCGCAAGCAATGTGTGCATACGTAGGAACGTACTAGGCATTCTGGGATTGTATTGGACTGGAGCGAAAGCCCTAGTGAACTATTGTTCTCGGGTGCATCTCCGCTATCGGATAGTCGCTGGCGCGAAGCTGTGGATTTATTTGCACAGGCTGTGCTGGATATCGTAAGTAGTAGTGATCGCAATGAGACAACCAAGTCTGATCAAACGGAAGGGCAACATGTAGTAGAGACCACTATAGCACGAGAGCTAAGCTGCTTGGATACACTGCTAACGAAGATAGACAAGAACGCTTAAGCGCATGCATAGCTTCTCTGTCTTCCTTAACTGTGTCCGTGTAATTCTAAGCAGCGCAACAGTGCAGTTCCAACTAGCCCAATCCCAAGGATTTTTTAGAAACTGCTAATAGAGCGTCTTCAGGGAGCGCATAGCACTAAGTCAACGGAGCTGAGGTACTAAATAGAGCGCGACCCGCCCAGGTGCCTTCACTCGTATGAACTCCCAGGAGGGAAACCGCGCGGACGAGCGAAGGACGTCCTTTCGATGCTCGGGAGAACCATATCGTGAGTCGGATGCCGTCGAAGACGAAGTGCCATTGTTTTGGGCAAAAAAAAAAGGGAACACCAGAGTCGTGCCGCATCCATTGGCGCGGGGGTCCATCAGGCGCTGCGGCTGCCCCTGTGCGCAGACGCTGCGGAGATTAGTGTCGGGCTCGGTTTACAGGCGCATTCAAGATAAAGGTGGCCTGCCGCTGGCGCCCTCTGGCGCGCTGTCAAGTTCCGGTGAGTCTCCGCGGACAACCTTGTGGGCGACTCTCGAGGAGCTATTTTAAAAGGTCCAGTCACGTTTTTCAACGAGTTACTTAAGAAGAGCGCAGAGCGTCTATTTCTTTCAGAGACAACGGTCGTAAAGTGCGAACAGGTCCTTCGGCCTCAGCTGCGCGGGCTTAATGTCGGATGCCTCGTTCGGGACAGCCGCTGCTATGCGGGCGCAAGTTGACGAACTCGAGATAGCCAGGAGGCAGCGGACAGTCGTTATCGGCGTGCTGCGCTGAACGCTGCAAGCTCGTGCTCAATTTCCTTCTGGCGCCTGTCATTAAACGTTGTTTATGGAGGAACTCTCTTCTTACTTTGATTCCACGGAGGATGGGAAAGCGGCGCTATCAGCTTTAAAAGCGTTCGACGTTGCGTATTATTCGGGCTGCGCAAAGAAGCAGCAAAGCAAATTTGTGTTGTACAAGCGCTCAGATAAGACTAGCACAGTGGTTGTTGGAAGTTTGCGCTGTCATTGTTAAATGCTGTTCAAACATCGATATTCATGCTTCTTTTTTCCTTAACGTTGCTTAACCACAGTTGTTGGTCGTCTTGGCTACCGCGCAGCCTTCTTAATGGCAACGTACTGCCGTCTGATCTACTCCTACATGTGCGTTGGTATCTAATGTATGCGCCACCTGAACCCCTCAAGGCCTAAATCTTATTTTTGCGCGGCACATAATTATGTTTGCGCGCGTAAAGCCCTTTGAACGCACCAGATCGTAAAAAAATTCCAAAGAGAAGAAAGGACAAAGTACTTAAATAATGGCCGTGATATAATGCAACGGTCTGCCGCTCACCAAGAAGGTAACATTCGTTTGGCCAAAAAAAAAAAAAAAGGCGCTGGCGGATATTCTCTGTATTAGACGTGTTCTTCACGGAAACATAACGAGAAAAGGCAGAAATTCAAGTGCGCCCCTCAAGTTTTCTTAGCAGTGTTTTCGCTCTTCTTTTCTTTTTTTAGGCAGAATATGCTAAGGAGAAAATGAGCACCGCGTGGCTTCTATTTTCTGCCGGTATGTAACGCATTTATGGGCGCTGTGTGTTATTCATATCCATTGTGCTTGCTTTGAATTGCGCCTGCTATCGTCCTGCCTTCCATGGGCGCGCATACCTCATTTTATGCTGTGTACGTGGGGAGGTCGCCAGAGAGTTTCTTATTTACGATAACTCCTTCATTGCGGCACTACTCAGCATTATAGTATATGACCAAAAGCAGTCTGTTCTTCAGTCAAGGCGAGTAATTTATTTTTGTTTTTAATTCATGAGGTTCCACGTGACCTTCTGGAATGTTTTTTTTTTCTCCCTCATAATTACCGCATTATATCATTGTATTGGACTTATTTGATTTTTATTTTTTGGTTACAGTGATTTCTGAGTTAAAAGTAAAAGACACCAGGGCACATGGGGCGCAAGATCCTGTTGTACAAAGCCGTCGTCATATTCAATTAGGCTTTTTTTTCTTCCTTTTTTCTGGCAAAATGCAGGGAACACCTTCACCGTGAAACCTACTGCGTATCGAGCATAGGGCGCCTGAACTAGTTTCACATTAAATGGATAACACACTGCAAGCAAGTAAAAGCCAGTATGTGGGTCCTTGCTGCGTGCGGAGGTGGCCATTCTGCCTGAAACAGCGTCCAGCTCAAAATGCGCCCTTCAACATTGTCGCAGGTGACTCACCTGCTTTAGCGCAGAGTGTTGAAGCGGCAAGAGCTCGCATTTGCAAACGCCACAAAGGCACGGAAGGAGCCACCCCCCTCCACCCCCAGGCCAGACGTTTCCGATGCACGTCAGCTGAGCGCCTAGCGGCGGTCGCGTTGCCCATGGGTCGCAATCGGCGGCGGCCTTGGCTGAAAGGTCGGCAAGCGGCGGAAGGGCGCCGCTTATTGCCCGCAGTCCGGTCACATCGAAGCGCTTCCTCTGCAGGCCGTTAACGTAGCGCGCTAATGGCAGCCACCAAATTCCAGTCTTGTGCGTGCTCTCGTTCGAGTCCCTCGCCGGGGCCCCTTCGATCGCCGCCGCCGCGGCAATTGCCCGCCGATCTCATTCTAATATTGGACCGAGCGCAAAGGTTAAGCGCCTCTAGAGGCGGCATCGCTCGCTGGCGCCCCACCGACTCCGCTCGCTCTTGGAAGAGGCCAGTCTTTACCGATTCGCTCGGCGCGTAATGGTGGCGTCACAGGCACTCGCCCCCGTTTATCGCGGTGCGTGCTCTAGACCGCCGGCCTGCGCGGGACGGGTGGGCTTGAAACCAGAGCGCGGCTGAACACGTATTGTAACACGCTCTCTGTGTGCTCAAGTCACGGTGCGCTTCAGTGCAGCGGGATAAATTAAACGGCGCTTTGCATCGCATAAGCGAGAAAGCTGGCTCTCAAAGATGCACGTCCGTGCCACACGTCTCGGGTTCAAGTGCCTAGCTACTTCGCTCGGGCATATTTCGACGTTTAATCAATTGTTGAGCACAGTATATATTCATTATCCTGACAATGCACCAGTGGCAGGCAACGCGCCCCATGCAAAAGTCTTATAATATAAACCCAAGGTAAACTCGGGCGGGGAAAATTTTCACGTGGACATATTCGCTCACGCTGACTTTTATGAGAAGCTTCAGTTAGGTTCCTCCTTACAGATCTATACCGCCCAGGAATCTCGAAGCGCGCCAGTCTCTATATGGCGCCAATGGCAACAGGCATTATGCCTCCGGGGCATCCTAGCCGGTTGTTGCTCTCGCGCTAAAAAAATCTTCCAATTTTCCTTTCGTGCCGCTCATACGCGTCCACTATTGCAAAGCTGTTGCTGCGAGGTGCGCTATCAGAGCGAAGGTAGAATGGCAGGCGACATTTGAGTTTTGCCAGACATGCGCTGTAGGAGGAGGAGTGGTGTCATAAAGGTGCGCGCCATGGACTTTCTTAAAATCACACTGTGTACGGGTAGAACCTCCGTACAAACCCAGTTTCTGATGGATCGAGTTGAAGATGCACACGCAAAATAGCGCGTTCGTTTCGCATCTTTATTGACTTCCGCGGATTTTGCACCGACTAAAATCCACATTACTAAAGTCATGCTTCTAATGTGTGGCGATTTAGCTGTGCGCGTCTGGGTGGTGCGCATTTTAGGTGTCATCGGGATAAGCGTTCATGTTGATCGGCGCAACTCATTGCCAGCACATGCCCTGTCGACATAATTATGCCGTGCGAAAGGCGTCTGCCTAGTGCGGCCTGATAATCACATAGGACATCGGCTTGCTCGCGCACGAATGTTGCTTGGAAAATTGGGGCGCGACTGCAGCGCCAGTGAGGGCAGAATTCCCATCTGCGACCTCCAAGAGAAGCGGCACGTCCAGAGCGCAGCAGCAAGAACACAAGGAAAACAGAGCCACCCTCAAAATGGAAGAGCTTAAAAGTGGACAGCCCCGGTGCTTGAAGATTATGGAAAGACATCGAATGGCGACGGGCGGCGAATGTCGCACATCATTGGCTGTGTAGTTCCCGAAGCGCTGAGTGGCGTATGAGAATATAGCGTGCGCCGTGGCACGGATTCTGTTTTCGATGTCGGCAGCTGTGACAGCTTGACAATCCGGCTGCTGTGTGTCCAGGGTTGGACGTCGCTTCAGTTTGACGTATGCAGTACAAAACGTAAAAAGAAAACAAAACTGGGACGCCGGCAATTTTGTTTCTGAGATGAAGAATGGGCAGCTGCGTCGGCTTGTTACGTGCACGAGGTCCAAAGGGGCTTTTCAGTCGTCTGTTCGTTTCAGGCAACTCGTCGGGCCGTTCGATGTCTTGGACGAGGAAGCTGCAGGAAAGGGTAGACAAAAAGGAAATCTCTCATGAGGCTTCGAGAGGTCCCGTTGTCGATGAAGCAGAGCCGTACCAGGAGAAGCGTTCCGCCTGTAAGCTCACGTTTGCATGCTCAGAATGTTGTGTGCAAGAAATGCGAATATAGATAGCACCGCGCTAGACTGCGCAACTGTTGCAAATTTGCGGAAGATGGTGTTAGCGCTTGTTTCCAAGGGCCTCATTCCTGAAGGTGCATCGTAGTGCACCCCTGGCGTCAGCTGCTTGGAGCGAAGCGCCCTCTGGGAGGGAGAAGCGTCGGACGGCGAGGTGCGCACCCAAGCGCGAACCGCAGAGCGCGGCCCTAGTCCCGCGCGAGGCCGCGCACCCACGGAGCAGCGGCGGCGGTGGCGAAAGTCCGGCCGCTCCCATTGGCGGCGGCCGCAACCGGATCCGGTAATCCGCAGGCGAGGCGCCCTTCGCTGGTAGCGTCCGCTTGGGATCGCGGCCATCCCGAGCTAATGACCCATCTGATCAGCAGGTGTTTCGTGCGCTCTACCGCCGGAGCCGAGACGGCGAACAAGTTGTAGCGGGCCCGGGGTAGGCGGGCAGCGCGCGTTGCTCAAGAGCCGGCCTGCCGATCAGATTGGCTTTCCGCGAGGAGGAGGCCGCCGCGGAGGAGGGTGACCGGTATGTCACGGTGGGGGGAATTCGCGCGTTCAATGGCCTCTCCATCGGGCCGCCGAGGGGAGGCCGCGTTTTATTCTGGAGAGGGTTGTGTTCATCTTTAATGATGAGCCGTAAATGGAACGCACCTCGGCATATCTGGCAAGAGTGGGCGGGCCAAGGTCAAGTCTGGTCGTAGGGGCTCACTCGGCTTTGCGGCTAATCTCCCGCGCTCAGAGCGATCGACCGGGTTCATCGGGAGCCTCTCCCGCGCCGCTTCTTGCCGCGCCGGCCACAACCGCCTAATTGCGCGACATGCGAGCACCGCGCCGCCCTTGACATGTCGCTGCCTCTTCACCGGGCGCGCGCTCTTGTTACGCCCAACCTGGCCGCTTGTGGCGCTGCTAGCATCCACCGGGTAGCGGCGCTGGCCCATCGAGGCACCCTGCCGCCGTGTAGTTGTCTGTCTTTGCGAGTGTCGGGTCCTTCATCGAACCATTTCGCGCTTCGCACAAAGCAAAAGTTACAGAAGGACAATGCGTCAGTTAAGGGTAGTTCCGGAGGTTCTTAACGCGACAGCGTTAAGGAGCTTGAGTCGCAGAAAATCCGGCGTCGCCGTCGGCGCCGTTCACCGTGAATGAAAAATCCACGAAAAATTCCCAGAAAAGCAACCTAGGGGGCAGGTGGGCCACCCAGGTCACGCGGCCTTGTGGCGTCCCCTCAAGCTGCCCAGCCGATTGTGAGCAACTTCGGCATCGTTGCAGGTGGCAGTTAAATTAATGGTTATCCGCGAGAAGTTGCTGGGAAGGCAACCTGGATTGCACAAGTCCCACCAGTGGCCGCACCTGTCATCGCAGGGCAGTGGCGCATCGCTTAACCGCTGCACCACTCCTCCTGTAGTGGTATGAGGACTCCCAGGGGTCTATGAATGTTAAGTAGCGAATGAGCAATTCTCGATATATGGACTTTAACCCATTGATGCTATCGCGTCATACCCTTAAGGCGGGGATGAAGTGTTCCCTTCAATTTCTTTTCGAAAATTTTGAGCTGACAGCCACATAACATTCTTCTGTCCGCCACAACAAACCGTTTTTCATAATTCCGAATGGGACCATATTTTAAAACCGCAAGCCAGAACCGAAACTCAGTCCGCGGCCAGGAATGATGCTTCGCGTGACGCAGCGATGACGTTACAAACGTTAATAGAAAAACGCTCCTATACGCGGGTTGAATGGCTGAATTAGCGAATGAAAACGATCACTCATTTTATTAAACGCCTGAGATGACCTAATACATGTTTCGAATTTTTTGTTAGTGAAACGGTAAGAGGGTATTAACGTGCAAAGAATGTTTGTGGCGTCGAAAATGTAGCGTTGCCCATCGAAACATTCCGAACTGAGGCCGGAAAAACGGCGAACTCTAAAATCGATATGCGCCGGAATGAAGTGTCACATAGCTGCAAACTTTGTGGAAGTAATCAGAAACTAGAGGAACACCTACAATATAACTTTAATTCAAATATGTTGAGCTCAAAAAACCCTAGGAGCTGCCCTTTTAAGTCAGTGTGTTGCAGTGAAGTAACTTGAGCGATGAGTCGTAACTCCTTTAAAGCCAAAACGGCCCATCGACGTTCCCACCCAAGTAACTATTCCTTTTCCATAGCCATTAAATACGCGGCAGACAGCGCGAATGGCAACTTCGCGGAATTTTGTTCTTTCAGGACTATTTTGAGTTGTTCGATCAGTCATCACACTTCGCATGTCTGCTTTATCAGCCCAGACATTGCTCTTCACGTAGTTCGAGTAGTTCGTTTACTCTCCTTATCATAAGTTCAATCGTACAAACACCTCTGCTCGAAACAAAAATGCACCCGAGCCTGCTCCCGGCCCTCCTATCCAAGTTATGGCTTTCTTCCTTCTAAGCTTCTCTGTATCAGCAACACAGACGGGCTGCAGACACGAAACCCTTGTTTTTCTCTAATGTGTGCATAAATGCGTCTCTGACCTGCCGCGTTACAACATCCGTCTGTGGTGTAGATGGCGAGAAAGCTAAAGTGGAGAGGGGTTTTGTATTTTAGAGATTAACTTCCTGGTAGCAAGATGCTCACCGTCCTGTGCGAGAAATCGGAAGCGATTGGCATGAATATATTAGTGCGAAATGCAGTTTTAACCGCACTAGGACAACGGAAGGGCAACAATGGACAGACAAGACACTGACTTTGTTTTGAACATCACACGAGTGTGTGACGTTCGAAATAAACCGCAGTTCGAAGTTAAGGCCCTTCTGTCTATTTTTTCCATCCGTTGTCTAAGCCGCTGTTTAAAGGTAACCAATTCAACGAATTTGCGCATATCTCAACCGTTTCTTAAGAATCAGAACAAGTACTACGTATTGTCAGCTTGACAGGCAGATTTGTCATTGCGCGCAGTAATAAAATGCAGCTGTGCGGATTTTCAAGAAATACTAAGGGCGTGGCCTACAAGCGTCGATGAACCGTGGCAGACTGGCTTAAAGTTAGCTCAGCTATTTCTATTTAGGATTCGACTGCATGCAGTGTGCGCCTAAACTAGAGGGCAGGTGCACGCAAAAAGCAGGAGAGACAAAAAAAAAGTTCAAAAGAGCTTGCAAGCCCTGGAGGACGGGTCGTACGTATCGGGGTGTCACCTAGAAAGGCATTTTTTGTTTGCTTGGAAGTTTTCTGATGGCACATAGAACTTCGATGTAGCGCGAGCCCTATCTTTGCATTAGCCTTTTTGTCACCGATCCTCCTTCTTTAAATGGAATACACTGATAGCAAGCACGGCGTGTGTCTTTCCGTGTCGTACGGTTCCTGAGCCGGCTTCATTCTCTGTTGCTTCCCTTTCTCTCGTGCGCTGTGTGCCTTGGGTTCGTAATGGGACCCCTACTGAGCACTGCTGTGAGGCCTTCTTGCAGGCATCCTGACTTTTGACGTTCAATAGTTTCCCCCATGGGAGTAAAAACCCAGGCATGGCGGATGTGTGCGCAACGTGGGCGTTATTAGTCCTTCCGGCGCGCACAAGGGACGCGTTCTCTTTTTTTTCCCGAAAAGATTCATCAGCGCCTGAAAACGCGGCGCGGCCGAGGGCGCCCTCTCGGATAAAGACGCACATTGGCGCCAGCGCACGACCGCGTATGACTTCGCGGCAATAACCACCACGTTCGTGTACGGTGCGGACCGGGGAAGTGCTACTCAGCAGTGCTGTTGCTGGAACTGACCACACGCTGAAAGAGAAGAAATTACAGGAGTCGCGGCGAGGCACCGCTGGCGCGCCTTTTGTTGCGCACCGCACGCCCGGCGCGGCTGCCGCCCCCCCCCCCCCCCCCCCCCCCACGCATGGACGCTCACCTCGATCGTGCTATTTTGTTGTCTTGCGCGATGGAAGCCGCATCTGTTGGTTCTTTCTTTTCCTCCCTCCGCTTGGGCCGAAATTACACGTCCAGAGAACGCATAGCGCATAATGAAAGTGCTCCGTGGCCCAAAAGTCTCCGTCCCTTCCTGAGTGTGCGCGCAAACTGGTTTCCATTGGCTGAGCGTGAACCTAAACACTCCGTATCTATCCATCGCTTCCTCAAAAAAATATACATTGAAGTTACATTTCAAAGGAGGCGGCCAGAAAGCAAAGAAAAAAGCCGCGGCGCCGGCATCCTATCTGGTCCCCTGCACTCGTGATGTTTTGCTCGCGGCAGCCCGTTTGTTCCGTTCAGCGCGTGAACTTGGTGTCTTGGTGAATTGGAAATCAGGATAGCCGCGATTCAAATTGTCCTCCGGGGCCGGCGCGCGCACAGAGAGCGGCTGCCGCTCGTCATGACTTTTCTCGTGAGACAGGTCGCCGCCGCCGAAGAAAGAAACGATTGGGTGGATGACCTGCGCGGCTCTCGTGTGTTTTCATCTCCGCCGTAATACGCTCGGGGCCGTCTGGCCGAGCTTGGCGAACCAAAGCGAATTAGTGGGCGTGTCGTTGTGTAGGGGGATATCAAGCGGGATCGACGTATAGACGTACGCACCCTGCAAGGCACGCATGCGCTGGGCCTCTGTTAAAAGCAAGAAGCTCGACTCATGAAGCACCGGCGGCGAACAATGGAACGGCGGGGACGCCTCAGAACGCCATAAGACGCTCCTTAGCGCACTGCGGCTGCGAGCGAAGAATGCCGCTGCGTCGTAACGATAATGCAGTTTTAGTCGTGAGTGCCGGTGCGTCCCGAGGGAGCAGAACTAGCAGCCATGCGCGACGTTCAAATCAAGTTCATCATATGCGGGGAATCTCTCCATGGAGCGGCTCGCGAGTCGCTCCGGGATGCGGAAAGAATGCAATAGTTACGGCACGCTGGGAAGCAGTCTTGCGTTGAGCTCCGCTGCCTCGCATTCTCCGCTTGCGATGGCCGACGGAGAAAGCCTTGGAAGAGCATTACGCATATAGCGCTCCTCCCCACGAGTGACTCGTCAGCTGCGAATGTTCGAGTAAAACTGGTAAAACGCGAGGGGACGTTGGACCTCGCGGATGGAGTGAAGGAGCGCCAGCCCGGAAACAATTCCCGGAGCAAGCGCGCTAAACTGTAACTAGCCGCGTTTCGCCACGCCACAGAGGGCGCTGTCCACTGCCCTGCCTTTGCTCTGCCAACTGCGGCGTCGGTAGCACTGTTCGGCGAGCCGCAGACGGCAGTAAGGAAAGAAGCTGGCATCTTAGAGGAGTAAATAGTTTGCCTGCGGCCGGCGCAAGGCCGGTGGCTTAACAGCATTAGGTGGCCAGAGGGAGCAACGGGGTGACCGCGAGAACGGCAGTTCTCCCCGCGCGCCAGACAGCCGGGTGTTCTTTGTGGATGCGTACTTGGCCTGGGGAGCGGCTTTCCCCTGTCCTTGTTGCGTTTATCGGCGGACGTAATTAATAGGTCCCTGGAAGCGGCCAGCTCCCCACCACTGCGGTCACTGGGCCTCTCTTTGTCGCTTGAGGCCGGCGTTGCGCTTGCTCCCGGGAGGCACTGCGCGTTGCCACCCGCCGAAGGGACCCGCCGGGAACCACTTGTGTCGGCAGCCGGAGGTGCGGGGCGCGTTGAGCCGCTTCCTCCAACAATGCCCGTGGCCCGACGATACGGCTGGCAATACGGTTGTTCCTTCTGTGAACTGCAGCCCATGGACTCGCGTCTGTGCGGTGGCTTTTAGTTGACACCCACGGCAAAAGCTGTCGTCCAGTAGAGAACCCTGTCCGCGCATTCCCTCCCCGCTCTGCGGTGAACATTGTGGCCTTACTACCGGCATTCGAAGTAAACACACTACGAAGGCGGATTTAAAGTTTTATTTCTTGGAACCTGGCAGTCGCAGTAGTTGTTTGCTCCCTCGGCGGATGCTAAGCACGACAAACAGCACTTACAGTGCTAACCATTTTCCAGCTTCTGTTTTAAGTAGCCTGCAAAAATGAAACCTTTAGGTCACTTACGCGGTCCATCTGCTTTTCCTGCCAACAGTGTGCGTCAGTTCCCCCCCCCCCCCCCCCCACCCTATTAAGAGCACGGGACGATTTAAAATCAGTGTGGTTATTTTGTATGGTATGCTGTGTGGCTTTATGGCTTCTTTTTTATTATCTGCCTTCATTATCTCTGTTAGCTAAAAGCTTAAGTGAAAATGGATGGCCGTTGCCAGTATACCGTGAAAAAGACGTTTAAAGAATAAAAAAGACAATTTGGTGTGTACATACAGCTTGCCTCTCTCCCTTTTGCCACGTCCGCGTTTTCAGTTTCGTACATATTATCCTGAAAGTCATTTCTTATGTAGAGATGTAATCGCAGCATAGGGCAACCCAATATATTCTGGCCTTCACGCGTGCCTCGTAACTTTCGGTAAATATTAAAACGCTATTTCAGTAACGGCATTCAGCGATATTATGGAAATAAATGTTACATGGATGTCTTTGACTGTGCAGCATGGTGAAACTGAATTACCTGATTACATAAATAAGAGCTGTGGCAATTTTTTCCAACAGATGTCAAACCCGTTCAGGCAAGCTGCTGGACACGGCGTTACTTTGAGAACAGTAGACCAAGGTTTCCGACGACGTCAGTATCGCTCCAGTCTGCTCGGAGTAAAACTGAAAATAATGCACCCCTTCCGTACGTATTATATGTCCCCCAAATGCATTTGCCACAACAGGTGACAGGACAATAACAATAATTAGGCATTCACATTTTGACAACAGCTGCGCTGCGCCAAGTCTCTCCGGGGCGAAACCCGCGCACCTACTTCGACTGAACTAAGAACCTTTGGTAATTATAATTTTGAACTCCTTTCTCCAATTCCTACTTTACTCTTCGATTATTCGCCTTTTTTTTAAAATTTCTTACTGGCCACTTTTCACTTTGCCATGGGCATCGTATCTGAAACTGTGTCCCTTTAAGCGGAAGGAGTCTCGCGATGTGCACACCCGCAGCGTTCGCAATGCCCTCTCGGTCTTCGGCCACGCTGCGTCGGTTTTGAGATGTGACGTTGTCGCGCCGCTTATGATTCGAGACGCGTGCGTTGTTCCGCCTCTTGCGGTGCTTGGCCCGGCGTTTCTTCCTCTATTCCTGCGTTTGCCAGCGTAGCTTTATTTCCCCCTGTTGCTCTCGGCGCGACCGATTAATGAAGAGTGCAAAGCACCGACAATTACTCATTGTGTCCGATCCCTGCGGCGGTCGTCACTAAGCGCGATCGGGCATTGTGGAAGCGATGTTATCGACCGCATGCTCTTTACCATTGGCGCCGGGCTGCCACCGGTACGGAGCGCTGGACGGTGGCGCGTCTCTTTTTTTGCTGCCTTCTGTTGGAACCACCACGGCCGCCATCATGCGAAACACACACTGCCGACGACTTCCCGCATGGAGGGCGCGCACACGCAGTGTGTGTCCTGCGCGGCGGCCAGCGGCGCAACTGGGCTCCGCTGCCCCGGAGAGAGAGAGAGAGAGAGAGAGAGAGAGAGAGAGATGTCGGGCCGGGATTCAGCAGCCGCGTGCGGTGGGTTGCCGAGCCGGGCGTCGCCGAACGTTGCCCCGTGAACAAACACATCCTGCAGAAGTAAACGCGCGAAGAAACACGAGGGATGTAGTATATACAAAAAGACTGCGTCTGTACTAAGCTCAGCGATAATAGCTGCCGGCAATAGCACGGTATATCAGGGCGTCACACGCTGTATGAAAAAAAAAAAAAAGCTTTTACAAACTGGCTAAAACCAAACTATAGTAGTTCAGCGCATGGAGACCTTGCAAACGGGAACTGATCTAAGAGGCGTTTTCCTCTCGCTCCATTTGTACTGGGGCCGCGGCGCACAATGCAGGGAGGGCGTAGTAATTTACCTGCACATATCGGAACATCGTACGTCAGCTTTCACGGAGCCAGAGTCGAAAGAGCAGTCTTCCACTCGGCCCTGAAACCGCCTGCTCGTTACCGCGACTGCAAGTGCCGTGCGCCGATGCCCCAAACACGCTGGCCCATTTGGCGCAGAAAGCACGTCAGCCTCGTAAAGAGAGAAGTACTACTGATTTTCCAGAGTCATAAATTGCTCGGCGGAGCGCCGAATGCTGCTTCCGTTGCGCGCGCGCGCATCTTTCGCTCGACTAATTAGACCGGCCAGTGCCCTGCCCTGCGCCCTTTATTTTCTTTTCTCTCCGCGACCGCGCCACGGAGCGTGCCTTATCGGCCGAGCCTCGCACAGCGTTCCGGCCAAAAATGGAAAGACTCGTTTCTTACCTCCAGAAACTTGTCGCGGGCGCCGCTGTCCTGTGTCTCGCTCCCCTACCGCTATCTGCTCTTTCGCCGCATTCTCTCCGGCCGACTTGCCTTTTCCTTCAGAGCGTCTCCAGGTTACACTTTATATCGGTCGCTCGTGACTAATTGAAATGACGAGTCCCTGGGGATTTATAATGGCCGGCGCCGCGGACGAGTGCATACATTATTCCCGCTACCCGATAGCGCCTGTTTGTCGGGCCTCGCCCGAAGGGTGTCGTCGTCGCTTCCTATCTGCGACGTGTTTTGGCGCTCGCCCCGATACAGGTGTTTTCCGCCGTCGCGGGCGCTTTCATGGGAGTGGCTTTGGGGGCCTCTATGGAAGTCTCAAAGCCCGCATTTTATTCCAACCGCGCGAGACGTGACAGACGGGCCCTCGCCCTCCCTCGATCGTTGCGACAAGAAGAAAGGGATTCCTGAAGCCTTCAGCAACAGCTGAACGCATTTGCGGCAGCAGCTTCATCTTTGTACGCGTTTAAAATTTTCCGCTCAGGGTTCGGGGATCCGCCGCCGGGCCCCTTCAAAAGGCACCGCCGCTCTTGGGTCCCGCGCCGCCTTCCTTTGGCGCGCTGTCGGTCTGCCGCAGGTAATGCGCCGCGTCGCACTGACAGCGCCCCAACAATGCGTAATTTATAAAACTTGCTGAGCCACTTTTCTGCCCCCCGCGCTTGTTTCGTTTGCACTATAGTGGGCCCGCAGAGAGAGGCGGCCCAAGTGGCGACTTGGTCTCCCTCCGCATTCCGCAGCACTGCGCCACTGTCGAGCCATCTGTTAGGACGAGAGCTTATCAGATTGAGGCGAACGAAAATCACGCTTTCGACACGCGGCCGCTTCTCCGAGGGAGAAGAGTTAGCAGCGCGTACATGTATGCCCCTCTGTCTGCGCCGGTGACAAACGGACGCGTTCTAAGGCTAAGTGAGCGGTCCGGAGTTGCGAAATGCGTCAAAAAGATGGGTAGACACGAGCGGCGCTTTGTTCGCGGCACCTCATTTTTAGAGTTCTCGACACTCAAGCTGTTGAAACGCAATGTCGCCAGCAAGGACGCCTGCACGTTAGCATGACTTCGCGCGCAGTTAGCGCGGCGCAGTGGCGTAGGCTTATTTCTGCCTCCTTGCAATGACGCTGCGAGGTAAAAAAAAAAAAAAACGAAATGAAGAGCCGGAATATTGCCAGACTTCGTTCGAAAAGTGTGCTCATTTCCAGCCAGACGTGCTTGTGTTCATTGCTTTATGCTGCATGGGTTTGCACACTGCTCGAGAACAGGGGAAAATGTCTTGCTTCTGTGCGCCTTGTTCCGTGGCGGCTTACAGCTAAAAGAGCCATCTGCAGGTCGGTGAGAGCGCGAGGGAGGAGGAGGAGGAGGAGGCATGCTGAGCGGCTTGTCTGACCACGAACGCCTTCGATCGCACAACGTGTCTCCTCTCGCGCGCGGACCTCCCGTGTCGTAGGACGACTAAGGAGAAAATCTGTTGCTTAATCCGCCGACTTGTTTTCAACGAATTTACCCTGTTTACAGCGGCTGCTCAAAGCTCTCGATCAATCATATTATTGCGGAAGCTCGCTTCCCGCCACTGATAAGGGACTGCGGCGACAGGTTTTCTCGCGGCAAGCAGCTGTTGCGAAAGAGTTTGAAACCTGCAAATAAACACGGATTAGCGAGACCAAGGGTGAGTCGTTCGAAGGAACGGGGCAGTGCAATTCTCAGACTAGTGCGTCAGATATGCGGATTTTCTCCCTTTCGGACAGCCATTCAAGCTGCAGGTACGGCTGAATGCACGAAAGAGTGTACGCGCTAGTTGTTTGCGTTATAAACGCTAGGCCCGTGTATATCACTTAAGTGAGCCTGACGATAGAGAGCAAATATATACTGCTTACGCACGCGTGCGAGGCACATCATTCCGGTTGGGTACAAGCAGGTTACTCTTGCTATAATATTTCCTCGAAAGTTTTCTGTTTGAGCAGTTGTGTTTTCTTTACGCACGTTTATGCCACAGGGCTTGGTGACGAAAGCTACTGACGTAGCTTCGCATTCCACGCGTGCCACTGTGACTGGCATGTATCTGTAGCTTTGAGATGAACAATGCTATACGCACTGCGTCACAACTCAGCGCGCTTTGATTGAAAAAAAAAAAACGTTGTGAAGGCAGCTAATTAAGGATTAAAACTGTCGTGGTTTTGCTCTTGGAAGGGGAAGGGAAAACGCATCCTTCGCACTCGGCATAGTTGCCACGACCGAGCTACGTACCTAAATAAGCGAGGGCCAATTAATTGTGTCGAATTTCGCCAGAGCACGGCGCAACGTGCTGAGAGCGAGCGAAGCGGCGGCAGCATCGCTCTGTCTCGCTCTCCTGCCGTCGCTATGCGATGCGGACGGCGTTCTCCGGGGGCGCTCTGTATACAAAAACCGTGGCCGTCGAAACGTGCAGAAAGAACAAAACTGCTACATCGCGTTCCATTGGAAAATGAAGCAGGCTATGACATTTGCTGCAGCAGATAAGGACAGCCATGAGTTATGCCGCTTGTCAGGAGATAGAGGGAAGAAAAATCGAGTTAGCATGGGGCGTATGGCAGAGATCGCCGCGAACAACGTGTGAGAGGAGGCGGCCACTCGCTGCGGGCTGCTCGGCGCGGTTCAGAGGTCTCCGGCTGAACCCTCCGCTTGATCATCCGCGCTGTCTTGCGCCTTACGGGAGCCGCGCTGCTATCGCGAAGCCTCCTAAGCCCCGCCGTTCATGATCAAGGAAGTGCGCGCTGACCAGCCGGAGAACGCGACGAGAGGTATTAACTCGCGTGTGCGCGACGCGCATAGAGGAAGTCGCGGCCACTTTACGTCCCGGGTTCATTAGCAGCCGCGGAGGCAAGGGGAGAGGAGTAAGCACCGCGCGCGACTTTTCAGGAACCAAAAGAATGGAAACGACCCCGTAATGAACCAGGCAGATCCCCCCATGCTGCTCGGCCGGTTCGTTTCTTTTCATTTTCCTCTTTCATTAATGACGACTGGTTTCGAATGGCCGCTTCAAGTTTACCCGCTCGCGCGTCCCGGCCACTAAAGTCGCACACTCTCGAGGTGCTTAAAAGAGGAGGAACGCCAGAGTGGAGAAGAAGAAAAAAAGTGGACGCAACCGGGGAACGGAGAGAGACGCGTGAAAAGGTTCGCGAACGACGGCGCAGAAAAAGAAGAAGCCTCGGCAGGTCGGAGATAAAGCACCGAAGGCCCGCATAAGCGACCCGTCGAACGCAGCAGCTCGCGCGGAGCTCTGATTTCTCAGTTAAGAAGAATGCCAAATGGCACATTTGGGAAAGAGCTAAAAGGGGCGACGCGTCGCGAGGGCGTCTGACGCGCACGCACGCGAGCCCTCCGAGAGCGCGCGCCGATGCCTCGATAAGCGGGACAACCTCGCGGGGCGCAGCGCGCGAACGAGCGCCAGCGTGGACATGCCGAGAATATGAAGGCGATACGCTGTAGCCATTTGGCGGCTGGGCCGAAAAAACTTGGCACGCGGACGCCGCCCTGGGCGCCGTATCGGTTGCGTCCCCCGGCCGGCTGGGCACGTCCGCGATGTTTCATATGGTGACATTTTATGATACACTGGCCCGCGCTCATCCTGGCACGTCTCCCGGCGACCCCGCGTTTCTTCCTGCTCCCCGACGGTCAGCGCTTGCCAATGCTGCACAATTGGTTCGGGGGCCATGTAGAGGAAACGGCGGTAAATTGTGCCATCATATGCCTTACCGCTTCATGCTCGCCGCATATCCCCCTGACCCTCTTTCGGTTATCTTCTCCCGCGCAGCGTAACATTGTAGTTAACGTTCTCGGGCCCCACAGGTGTGCTCCTTTCTTTCTTGGGCCGCCTACCCTCTGCGCGGTGCTTAGCCGCGGATCTTTGGGCGACTCCTCTCGTATCGGGCTCGCCAGAGCAGCCGCTCTTCCCACGGGGCAGAGACATGCTCGTCGCTTCGAGCGAGGTTCCGCCCTTCACGCGCCGTACACAGCCTATCTGTCTCGCTTCTTCTTCCACGCGCCGCTCTTGTCTTTTGGTGATCTGCACTGCAATATGTGCCAGCTTGTAATGCCTTAGAGCGAGGGGTGCGCGGGGCGGCGAGAGCTGACGCGATTTCCATTTGCTGCCCCCAGCAGCCCTCGGCCAAAGTGTGTCGCCGGCGTGCGCGACCGCAGGCGTGATCAGTGTCGGCTTCTTCTTCGCAAAGGTCGAGTATGTGCATACGCGCGCACGCGGAGCCACCTGAGCGCGATACCCCCCCTCAGGTGGCCTACATTGACCGAGCGGCACGCGCAAGCGGGCCGCCCGAATTTCATTTGCGGCACACTTTGCGAGCAAAGCTGATTTAAAAATAGGGTACGCGGCTACCCCGTCGCTCGCAATCTAATCGATCATCGTAAATTTAAGCCGTGACACGCAGCCCTTCAGCAACTGGGCAGTTCGTCATTACGCCCATGTTGACACAGGAAGGTCAGTTTAGGCAGCGGCTCTGACTGATCGTCTAATCGCCCGGCCGAGAACGCGGCCAGCGTCGAGTCGGCGCGAGGCGGCCGTCCGGAGGCGACTCAGCCGGCCATTTCCGCCGCGAAAACCCTTCGCGGCCCCGCGGTCGTCGCCCGGCGGGAGTCGAAGAGGGAGGTAGGCCGGTTTCCCTCGGCCCAGCGTCGCTCCTGACGAGTCCGCGGCGGTCCGTCACAACAAAGGCGATCCTGCAGCGGGACTCGGAAGCGAACAGCAAGGGTGCCATAGCGTTATAGGAAAACAGCGGGTACCACAGCGTTGGTGGGAAGCAAACAGAAAATGTACCATTGAGTATAAGGAAACAAACAGCAAGAGTACCAGTATGTTACAGAGAAGCAAACAGAAGAAAGTACCATTCAGGTACAGGGAAACAAACACCATTGCGTTACAGGGAAACAAAGAGAAAAAAAGCACCGTTGAGTACAGGGGAACAAACACCAAGAGTAACATTGCGTTAGAGTAAACACCAAGAGTAACATTGCGTTAGAGTAAACAGCCAGTGTAGCATTGTGTTACAGTGCGTAAACTTCATTTGCCCCTGCTTTGGAATGTTTAATGAAGAGTAGCTGATGTAAAATATCGTGCTTATGGGTAAAAATTAGCATTTAATTATTGGCACATAAATGATGATGGATTTTTATCGTTCAACTGCAGCTGGGGCCAAAGAGCACCGAGAATAAGGTTAATGGTCTGCACTGTTTTCTGAGATGTGCCCCTGATGCATTTCTCTAAATCTGGAGTAAGAACGGGTGCAGTGTAGGCCTACTGTAAATTGAATATGACTTATGCAATGTACGAGAGCGTCAAAACATTAAAGAAAAAAAAAACTAGAGTGGTGTGCAAACCCTTAAGGCGTTAGTGCACGAAAGTAAAAAAAAAAGGCAGAAGGACAAGTAAAATGTGCGCGTAGATGGAACGAGAGGAACAGAACAACTCATGACTTCACATGTAGCAGGGGGGAGTGTGCAAAAAACAAAACAACAAATAAACAAAACTTTAAACAGGTATGTAAATTTTATTGTAAGCCTCCTGCAAGGCGTTGCACTCAACGTCCTCTCCGAGTTCCCCTTTGCCCACAACAGAGGCATTTTACTTACACTGTATACAGTATAGCGAACTTTGCCAGTGCTCCCATCTTGATAATCCTGGTTAAAAAACTTGAAGGATTTGAGCAGCTTCTTTGTTTCTTCAAATTTTCAATTGGATAACAGGACATGACGAATTAAATGCACCAAAATCCTTCCACCTCTGGTGGCCGACTGTGAATAAATTCGGCGTTCCCTCTTTTACTGCGGCACGAAGAGCAGTAAGCTATCTTACGTGCCCAGCACTGCTAATCAACGTTACGTTATACTGAACCTGTCCACTTGCTTTTATTTTGCCCGAACTTCCCGGACATATCAGACTCCTGGCGTGGCCCGGCTAAAGGAAGTGCGTTTCTTCACCAGCGCACGCCAGGGGTAAGCTACAAAGATAGAGCGCGTGAATACCACGAAGCCTGTTGCTCAACAGCCCCGTGTCGCTTCCTTGCCTCCACTGATTGCCGACGCCGCGATGCGGCGCTCTGCAGACAGCAGCAGAAATAGTCACACTAGTTCGGTAACCCCAGCGGACGCTTAAAATCTAGCAGAAACCTGTTGTTAGGGGTCGTTTAGAGGGACCAGGTCGAGCGATGGTGATACATTTAGAATGGAACGGCCGCATAGTCGCGGCCGCGCTATCGCCGAAACCCGTCTCGATGCACGCGCTGGTGGTATTAGTTAGGTTCCCTTAAGACGCATGATCGAGGAACACGCACGGCCGAGACAATACGCGCAGCCTTATCCCCGCTCCAAGAGAGGAACCCTTCTTGCACTGCTTTTACGCGGATTCGCTAGTTTTGCGGCCCTGCGCGCGCAATAAAATAAAAAAAAGAGCCCCTCCTTCTCCCTGCGCTTGTATAGACTCGAGGAGCGAGAGAGAGAAGGAAGGAAAGACCCGATGCAGCGCGCTCGGTTCGCCCTCTGCTTGGCTTTTTCTCCCCGCGCGCGCGACCTGAGAGGTCGCTACTGGTGAGGTATATCTTGGCGTGTTTCCTTGTAACACCAAGTTCCCGGCGCGCCTAGCCGATGCGGGCGCTCTCCTAATAAGGAACTGCCGCGAGCTGCCCCCGGGCAGCTGGCAGTGCTCGTGGTCACGACCGACCCGCCGCGCAGTGCAGTCTCCGCGCGTCGTCAGTTGTCGCATGGCTGGCCACATGGGCGGGGAAGCGTGCGCGGCCTGGGAGGCGCACCGGGGGCTATTTGCGGCTGCCGAAAAAGGGCGCCGATTTATTTCGCCCTTTATCTTCGGATCGCCTCACGTGCCGCCGGTGCGGAGGAGATAGCTCCGAACGGGTTGTGCCCCCCTCCTCATAGGTATCCAGGGGAAGAAAAATATACCAGTGTCAGCGGTTAAACCCGAGAAGCCTCAAAAGCTGGGATTCCGCGCGCGTTGACTGCCCAGAGGCGCCAGGCTATCGGCGGAGTTGGAAGGGTTGTATGCTATGCGCGTACTCGCGCATAAAGGCCGCAGGGGAGCCGGCGTCGAACAGGGCTGTATAAGGTATCCGCTTATTCGCCATTCGCGTGCGTCAGAGATAAGCTGTGCCTTAGAGTCTCCTCGGTGGGTACCTATGTACCAGAGGCAAATCGCCGTTCGCGAGGTTCCGTTGTTGTTTCACTATGCAAGGCGATCTCTGTTGCATTCAGGACGGCGGTCGAGATACCATTAACGGCACGTGTCGCTTTATTCGCCAGAGAGAATCCAGGCCACATCCACTGGCAACGGACTGACATCCGGAAGCACTGCATAGATACATGCCGCACAGGATGTATTCGCTAGGGCTGTTTCGTGGCTGCTTCGGAATACTAACGTTCTGCGGCTAGTAACAACAAGAGGGTGAGATAGTGTAGTTCCGTAAAGTTTCTCACACGTCCTTTTTGTTACGGGCTTGGTACGTACAACGTTACAAACCTCAGCGCTCTGAATTCGCAAAAATTTTCTACGGTGTTTTACCGCCTGTATGTATACAATAGACGCAAGCTGGTCGGAGATTCAAAGGTCAACTCTCCCGCGAGTGCGCACGAAACATACCCCGAGGCCGATGCGAGAGGTGGAGGCAACGGCCAACTGTGGCCCTAGCAGGAATGCAGCGCGACACAAACGCGACTCGGGATGCACGGCCGTCCGGGGCGGCGGAATGAAGAAGGGTCATTGCATTCAAGTGCATTGGCGCTGCACTCAGAGGCCCTGTCGATGCGCTCGGCACTTGTCGGCGCGGTGTTTCCGTCACCTGTTGACGGGAAATGGATGAGCGCACTTCGGCGCTTCGGCCGGAGACCACGGCCGCATGGAGCCGGCGCAGCGCACGAACGGTCCGAGTCTCGCGGCGAGCGGTCAGCTACGCCTACACACGCGCTTCGGCGCGGACATGGCGAACAACAATCTGTTTGATTGAAGGGGTGGCCTCAAAGGAGCGAAGTGGCAGCGGAGAAAGAAACTGCGCCGCGCTGGGGCCAGCAGGCGAGAGGATTGAGCCGCGCTCTTTCCTACCACGGTCACCAGTGCAAAGACCGAGGAAAGGAGGGGACGAAAAACGCACCACTAAAAGCGGTTCATAGATAGTTACACGAAGAAAGGCAAACATCACACACACACACACACACACACACACACACACACACACACACACACACACACACACACACACACACACACACACACACACACACACACACACACACACACACACACGCATATATATATATATATATATATATATATATATATATATATATATATATATATATATATATATATATATATATATATATATATATATATATATATATATATATATATATATGCGCTCACACCGACGCACGCACGCACATATGCCTGCTATAGAAAGGCCCGACCCGGGAAACTCGGTTCCTGCCGCCTCTTTTGTGTACGCGTGCAATTATTTCGATTCAGTCACGAATGCTTTTGCGGGCCGCGCGAATTCGGCCCGTCTGCGGTTGACGTTCCGAATTCCCCACCGGCCCGTGGCGCTATTGTGTTTTCCTGCGATTACGCCGAATGACGGCGGGTCAGAAAATGCCGCGTTGGGCAATTAGGAGGGCGCCACTTCCCTCAACCTGGCTTGGCTCTCTTTGGACAGCCCCCCCCCCCCCCCCCCCTCACCCGCTAGCGGTGGCGGCAGGGGCAGGGGCAGCGGCAGCGTTGTGCAAGCGCCGCCCTGGAACGAAAGGGCGCCGACACCGGACGCAAAGCCGCCGCGAGTGGCGCAGCCGCGGGTCCGCTTTCAAATTACTTAATCGGCAAGTGGCCGGCGCCCGTGGGGCACGCTAAAAACCACTCCCGTGGCTCCGTCTGGTCCTAGATGAGAAAAAAAAAACAGATGAGAAATTGTTTGTTGGCCTGCGAGCGGTAAAAACCACTCAGTTTAATTGTGGCGCGTTGAATTCGCATACGCGGTTGCGTTAGTTTCTGGCAACGCGTCCCCGTATGCAGGCTGCGCTGCGTTTCACGGTTTGCTTCTGGCGGCGTTTTCCGTACCCGATAAACTTGCCCTTGACCTCTCCGCCCATCAGCGGTTTCCAACTGGCTGAGAAGTACCGCGCGGAAGTGATGTAAAAAAAAGAAAAGCGTAAGAGCGAGAAATGCATCCCGACTGCGAATCACTTGAGCCCATAGAGAATTTAAGCCAACTATAAACTGTAGGGTTATAACCATCGGAGTTTTGCCTTGAACCGCAGCCTACTATCGTTTCGCATGATTTCGAGCGTGCAAGGATACAGTGAGGACATTGAAAGCAGCTTATGGGAGTATTTCACCTTCTCCGGCCCAATACTTATGCCGTGAATTCACACTCGCGCCATAAAAGCTGACCATGTGAAGAGCACTGAATCCAACTTTTCACGTTTATTTATTGTCGACAATGACAGCGGTAGTTACCATACACAGCGCGCCAGGAAGCTAGGCACTCGATGAAAAAAATAACGATAATAAAAACAGAGCTGGAAAAGAGGCACGGAACACGAGTTGGAAAATAGCCAGGGCCTATTGGTCACGCGAGGCAGCAGCTTACACGTGAGAGAGATTCGCTCGGTGGGGACCGTTTTGAACAGGGCGATCCATTGGCGCCTTGGCACCGCCGGCGCGGTGCGCAATTTGCACGTATAGGGTCGCCCTCCGGAAAGTTCGACGCTCCTGCGACCGGCCGGCCGCTGACGCTTACTTGCAGCATTGATTCGAAGCGGCTACATTGTTCGAGGCCAGGGCTCCTCCGGCGACCTCGGTATCGCCTCCGAAGCCCCGAGAGGGCGCCAACTGAAGGGAGCTGCGCGCCAGAGGGCACGATGCGTGCTCGCATACGCGCCATACAAACAGAAGGAGAGGCTCCAGCTAACGTCTCACGTCAGCTCCGAAGCGTCAGGCGAAATACGCCGACGTGAAGGGCCGCCGGACGCAGGAAGGAACGAGTGCGCGGCCCGTCGAAAAATACCATGTGCGAAGAACGCTAATTGCCGCCACTTTCTGCGCCGAGTGTCGGTATTCGGGCGGCGCCAGCGTTGGGGCTTCGCGGGCCAGTGGCGACAGCTTTATATATTTGCGCATGGGAAAATATTGGCCTCTTCTTCTTTCTTTTCCTTTCCTTTTGCGGCGCTTGACAAGTGACAGGTTGTTTTCTGTCGTCCTGAAATGGCCGTCCGAGCGGAAGATTCGAAACCCATCACCGCTAGCTCATTTTTCTAAACTCGTTGCACTGCACCTGACGCGCTTCGTGCTTGTGTTTTTTTTTTTCTCCCTTTCTTACTGCCTTACGTTACAAGTGTGAGCAGGAAAAAAACAAAACGCGAATATAGAGAGTACGTCGTTCGCTATTTAAACTATATAAGCTGGCATTCTTGGTCAGCTACTGAAGTTCAGTCACAGATGCACCGCGCAAAAGTGTTGGCGACTGCGAACGCCGCTAACCTCACAGACGCTAACTGAAACTGTGTCCTTCTTCCATATTTTCAAACGTCTATCGAGGCTGAATCTTTTTTTTTTCGCATTCGGCGGGTTTCTCTCTAGGAATTACGGGTCGCGATTGACGAAAAGTTTATTACAAGCGTTGACCGACCTTTCCAGACGTCGAACACAATCTTAAAAGGCCGATTCATCTCTAAATCTCTATGAATTAAGTTTGTGCGGTTAATTTGTCTTAGCGTGTAGGGCGACAAAAAGAGCATGACACTAAGTGAATCATCACTAAGGATAGCGCAGCCCTCGACTTACTTGACTTGATCTTTTGGAAGCGCTTTTACGTACCAAATGTAAACTACAAGGAGCAAGCACTGTCGTCATCGCAAACAGACACAGCCTTCGTGGCGTACGCGTGGTACCATGAAAAGTCAAGCATGTACGAACGCAGAGACGAAACAGCCTAGGAAGCGTGTTCTTGCAAAGTTTAACGCGACCTCTAAGGCAACCCAAAAGCTGCTTTACTTATTTTATGTTTTTGTGTGTGTGATGAAGGGTTCAGTCTTTACGGCAGACAGAGACGGGGGCAGAGGCAACAAGATACAGGTCGGTTTTACATGTCTTTCTAGGATAACGCATGGAGGGCAGTCCTTAGGAATGCAACACTTTCATGAGTTCATTGGTGTCGTTTCCCGCAGTGTATCGGTGCCTATGGCCACACGGACGCGATGATAGCCGTTCCCTGCTATTGCATTAACTTGGGTCGCGAGCAAGGGCGCCATTAGTATTCGTCTAGCGTGCGCTGATTTTTGTTTTTAATCTGAAGCATTACTCGGTTCATTTCGTGGTTGCGTTGCACTTCTTGATGCCTCTTTCCCCTTTTTTTACGGGTGCTTTAATTTATGGTGGCTACAGAAGATCTCATTCATTATAAGACTTATTTGTTAACCCTGCGACCTATCTTTTTTTTTTTTCGCGCGATTTTCAGCGGTCCGGTACTAATCATTGTCCGCTCTCCTTCATTTGTCTAGCCGCGTTTCAGCAAAAAACAGGCTGATTAGCGCGGAGTATGCGCCATAACAATAGCTGCTCCAATACAACATTTCACACTTCAAGGGCAATTTATAAATGTCTTGGCGAGGTAATCCAGAGGAAGGTAGTACTGCAGTTCGACTATGTCGCTACAAATCCGCACTCTGGTGTAGATTGAATTAAGGATAAGTCGATTCATCATTACGGAATACAAAGTAGCATTCCTCATCATCTGTTGCCATTAGCACGCGTTGAATGACTTAACAGCAGCGAATAAATAAATAATTCATAGGCCACGCGCATGCTCAACAAAGTGGTTGCAGTCAAGTTCTTCCGCTGCGTTTAACCTGCTGGCAAACTTCTATTGTGTCTATGCAGAAGATTTCATTCGGTTCTCACCAGAGTGTGAGCCGAATCCTGCGTTGTTTCTGCTCCATTCTTTTCTTTTTTTTTCACTGCATATCTCACCATAATGACCGACTTCAGTCATTTTCTGGGCGTATGCGACTTCCTATGTAATATTACATGACTTGACAGATATGCTGGCAAAATCGCCAGGATACCTTCGACATTACGCAGCCATCATCATCAGCTGCCAGGTTTGAAAAAAAAAAAAACGCGCCGTAATGGCTGGACCTCTTCTGCTAGTTCAGTTTTGTCTTCAAGTAAACAACATTTGCTTATGTGGCCCATTTCCGTTCGTTCTGCGCTGTATTTGCATTAATGGCACAGCTGAATATCGGGGTGCACATTTTTTTCTTTTTTTTTTTTCGGTACAAAGCATCACTCAGCACGTATACAGTCTGCAAGCGCGCAGTGTTTAAAGGCTATTCCGCGCGCTTCGACATTGAGGCCCGCAGTGGGTACGTATTCAATAACTCTGAATTAAGGTGGCTATTGTCGCCAGTCTGCACGCAGAGCGCTCGGGGCGGCGGGAGAGTGCGATGTGACAACACGACCTGCCTGGCTTCGTCCGTGCTGGCTCGGGGCCGTCTTTTATTTATATCATGTTCTCCCCCTTTCTTAACGACGCTGCGGATGATTTATCGGTAAAATTAAAATGAGCACCAGCTACCGCGGGTGCGTAGCGCAACGCGGACATCGCTTTCGGTCACGTCGTTAATATTTAGAGAGTATTCGAACTGCCCACTAATTACCACTGAATGAGGTAACGACGTAATTGCAGTCTACGATGAAGTAACATGCACACTGGGGGCTGAATGACCTAGCGGCGTGTAAGAATTCTATCAGACGTCATGGGTGCTCTTTTCACGGCCGCGTGCGGCTCTTGAAAATGCTCGTACGGTGGAGCTGCTGTCGTCAATAGCGATGTTTGCGATACTACGGCCACCGAAAAGCGTCCGATAGCGCTGAAGACCGCAGAAGAGGCACTTGCACTAGTTGGGCTGAAATCTGGTAAAAGCATTACGCATGCTGTCTGCTGCGAATAGATGCATGCTGCTATAGGAGACTGCGAGCCGCTGATCAATGACAGGTTGCACGCCCAATATTTTGCTGCAACACAGGTCAGTGAAGAAACTTGGCCCTTCCGGTCACCGCTCGTTATATGGATTGAAAACAAACACTTTCCCATCTAAACAGAATATTCGGGCCTCAAGAAAGCCCGTTCCTTTGTTTTCAAAAGCAAAACACCAGCGGTTAATTTTTTCCGGACATGCGCAAAATCTCGTAAACAGTGCCACAATGGTTGGAAATTGCGACATCGAATTGCCAGCATGTGTCGAGCGCCGCAGGGATCGTGGAATCGCCTTCTCTTTCGCAGATGCACATGATGCTGGAAATTTAGAAAAAAAAAGTAATAATAGTCTGATATTATTACTAGTGGCGAAATCTGCCTGCCTGAAAATGGCCGAGGACGCCTTACCAAGCATACCGGAGACCTATTGCCGTAGACGTATACCGGTTTACCAGACGCCGGCTGTGCACGCGCAGTAGCCCCGCCTGGCCGCACGCATGTCACTGCGCGTGCGTATGAGGAGTCCGGTAACCGGTAAACGTCTCAGCTAATACGTACCCGGTACGCTAAAAATGTCCAATATGTACTTCGTCCGTTAGCTGATGTAAAAAAAAAAGAACACTTGATATTTGCGACATGAAGGATGCTAAATTCGCCAAAAACAAAGAAATCACGACTAGGTTTAGGCCACTATCTAAAAACTGCTAGATCACTTTGTACACAATTGTGTACGTAGCACCTTAAAGACCTAAACAAGCTGCCGACTAATAATTATTTTACTATTAATGCAGCATCAAGCTCACAACGTCGCCGTCTCGCAGATTATGCTGCATTCGGACTGCGGGCGTTCCCCTCATAACGCAGTATGGGAGGCATTGGCCTTGCATCATTTTATTTTATTGCTCGGTTTATTTTTTTATTAGTGCATCTGCAACTATACTCTAACCCCTACAGCTCGCTTCGCATCTGTCTCGAAGCCGCTTACTCACTCAGGACTTCGGGGAACGCCAATCGATTACAAATCGAAAACGAGTCGCAAAGCGCTAGTTTGCGTCGCTTCTGCAGCGAGCCTCGAATTCTTGACGAATGACGGCGTTTGCTCTCCATCACCAGCGCCAGCTCAGAAGTCGGCGGGGTTTACGGGAACGCGGTTAACTCGACCAGTGATTGATGGGAGAGACCCACACTGACATGAATGCCTGGAATTGCAACGCTTCGCGCTCGCTTCTCCAGACGTGCGACTCAAAGTAGACGGGCACTGGTGGCGCTGCTGCGGTCGATGGCTCCCCATCGCAGAATCTAACTGTGCGCCTGTTGAGAAGCAACAAGCACAAACTACATACGGCGACCTATTTCGGCTTGGGCCACATATCGCGCGTGTTTTGCTCAGGAACCTTTGTGGTCTTTGCACTCGACAATGTTGCGAGCGCCGCACAGAAAGGTCTAATGGAGGCAGTACGCCTAGATGCAAATAGCACACGTGCGCCTGTTTGGCGGTCTCTTTTAACGCTCACGCCTGTTCCCCTTGAGGCCATATCAAGCTAGGTGTGAAAGCATAAAAATGCGTTTTTCAGAAAACTGAGTGCGTTGCTTTAAGCACAGCATTACATGTTGCTGCAGCATAAGTGATAAATTCAGCGAATTAAGGACGCCACGCGAAGTACGTTAACGACACGGCATTGTTCGCTCGCACCAGACAGCGCAGGGTGTACCGACAGGGGCGTGTTTATTGGTGACTCTGGAAGGTTGGGGTGCTGGGAGGTCCTATTTCAACGAGCTGTTTTCTGAACATTTTCCGTGGAAAAAATGTGGTTCAGCACGGTTTTCCTACGTAAAATTTGAGTAATTAGAAATTTCTCTCCCCTCCCCACCAGCACCTTAAATCTACTCCTGTAATCCAATGGGCCTGAAACGGAGAATAACTTTTGGCTGTTGGAGCATCTGAACGCCAGCGAGAGAAAGGCTCTTTTCTTGAATCTCTCTAGTTGTCGTTTTTGTAACCGTATTTATATTTCTCCTAAAAACTCTGTGACATGCGTGTGCCATCTCCTGTGTTTTATACCGTTCGCCTTATGTAACGCCCTTTGGGCGTTTAAGGGTACAATAGATTAATAAATGGCGAAATGCGCGGCCGAGCTATGGAAACCAGGTGGGAAGCCGCGACGAGGCGTTCCTTCGAGCGGGCCAATTAGCACCGCTGCAGGGGCCGCTCACTTGCCCCGAGGGCCGCCAAGGCCACCACCGGCGGGACGAGCGAGAGTGAAGACACTAGCGGAGCAGTCGTTAAAAACGAAATTTATGGACTACAGTCAGATATTGCGACACGTTTACGGCGCGCTTGATGGACCCTTATAACAGTTTCTCGGCCGGAATACACCCTCAAACGCATCGTGCATTACGGTTCGTAACATTAGCCGCAGTGGTAACCCGGAACTCGGGCCAAAGCGAGAGAGGCGTTTCTCATTATTTACTGCCGCCGTTTTACGTTCCCCGCGCGTTTCCCTGTAACGTGGCGCCGATCCGAGCGCCGTAAAGACCTCGTCTCCGCCTGAGCTTGGCCGTTCTCGGACCGGCGCCGCCGCTCTTTGTCTCCGCGGACGCAAATGTGCCACTCAGATGGCTGACCTTGTTTGACGAGTGCCGCGCCGGCTATCGGGAAAGAGCGCTCTTCCACTCGCGCCGCCGAGCTTGGAGGGGCGTACTGCTACCGCGGCACCCCCATGGCGCCCTCTGCCGCCTCCTCTTGGTCAACGCCCCGCGGCGCGGGGGAGCGAGATTCCACTAATTCTTATTCAACCGCACCCCGCGGCATGAACCCAACAGCGGGAGGCGGAGGAGGCGAGCGCGGTAGCCTAGCGCCTGCAACACACTTCGCCCTGGCGAAACGGAAAAGTGTCGCGCTGCTCAAGCGCATAAACACGTCTTCAACGTACGCAGTTAGGGCGCTTGTAAGGTCGCCCGTTTAGGCTCGCATTTTGCGGTTGTCCAGACACTGTGATCACGCGTTCCACAAGTCGTTGCCGGAAACCACACTGTTAGGGCCCTGATTATGGAGCACTGCTTATCTTCTCATCCGCCGAGGACGTCCTGCGACATCGAGACCTTAGGGGTGAGGGGAAAATTAACGAGGGCGAAGGGAAAGAATAAAGCAGGCTGCCGACGCGACTGGCGCTCTCCGCACTCGTCTCTCACGATATCTGCAACCTTATAAGCCTCCTGCACCGTGCGTTCCCCGATTTTGTGCGAGCCACCCTTGGTCTGTCGCTGCACAGCCTATTCGGTAACCTGCCGGGCCAGTCGGTTTTATTTTTCTGCTCAGCGCGCCATGCGCCCAGCTTGAAAAGAATGCGTGTGATCACAATCTCGCCTCCCTCGCCAGGAGAGAGACAGATGTGCGCTGTTCGGTGTCGTGCGTTGCGAGTACTCCCCGAAGCCGGGCGCTCTCGTGCGTGCCAATGATTGCCGATGGAGGGGGAGGCGTGCTCTGCACAGGCGGCGGCCGCGTACGCGACTAGTTAGGCTATACGCCGCCGCACGGACCACCACGCACGCTGGCCGGGTCGCCGCTGCTCCGTCTCCCCGACGACGGCCGTCTACCGCCCGGCGCTGCGCGGAGCGCTCGTGCAAGCATTAATATGCCCTCCCCATAAAAATCGCTCGTGCAAAATTAATGCCGCGCTTTTTCCCCTTGTTTGCTCTCGCGCGCGCTCTGCTCTTCCCCAGCTGTGAATAAACTAGCACCGCTCTATCAGCACTTTGTCGCCGCACAGCCTGCGCGAAAACTGTGGGTTACGTGTACGCCTAGTGCCAGATCTTTCACTATTGTCCTACCCCTTTTTTTTTCTGTTCGTTGTTCGATTATAATGTTTCTCTTTCCTGGCAGAAGGCCGTTTTCCCGAAGGCAGAGGAGATTTTGTGGGTACCGATTCTGAGCGTGCTGGGCAGGATGTTATTCTCTGTTCTCCTTTACGGTGCTTAAGCAAACAGACCCCTGGCGCCTGTGCGTCGCCTACCAACCCTTGCTATATTCGACGCAAGCAGAATTTCCGCTGTTGAGGTATCCGCGATACCGCTGTATGAGCGCGATATCACGTGTGCAGCAAAACTGCTTGGGTGCGTCGTGACATAATCGGTGCAAGCATAAACAAAACATAAACATACAGCAGATGCAAAGAGATAGTGTAAGCTTACCTGTCTTTTCAGCTTGAAGCACATTTTTTTTTTCCTTTGCAGACGCTGGGATTTAGAGAGGATAAATTAGGAATTGGAACAGGAGGATAAAAGTGGAATTGGAATTGCGTGCACTCAGCTGCTTTCATCTCACTATACCCGATCGCACGGATTGCTATTCTTCGCGTTTGCTTAAAAGGAAGAGAAGCTTAGTGTTTCCAGAACGACTTGTCTAGCCATAAGTGTGGCGACATTAGGTAATGTCGCGCCACACTTATGGCTAGACAAGTCGTTCTGGAAACACTAAGCTTCTCTTCCTTTATATATATATATATATATATATATATATATATATATATATATATATATATATATATATATATATATATATATATATATATATATATATATATATATATATATATATATACGCGCACATACATGAGCCCGCTGTAGACCGCCTCGAGAACGAAACGAACTTGAGGGTGAGGGTGGAAACACTAGTCGACACAGACTTCCACCGTCGTGTGCAAACACAAAAAGAACGGAAGCTGGCGGCAAAAATGGCCCCCGCAGAAATGCTTTTCGCCTCGGTTGCTCTTTGACAACCCTTCCTGCGCACCGACAGGGCCATGAAAGCATGCGCCCGGGAGCAAGGGCCTTGTTGCGAGCGAACTAATGTGGCGCAAATTTGCGCCCTTCTCTCCTGAGCTCGTTAACACTCGCTGAGTACTTGTTATTAAATCGAGCGCATTTCTTATTTCCTTTTTTTCTCTCGTTCAACAGCCTTCTACCGGCAGTGTCTTCTGCGCCCCGCTCGCACGGCGCGCCGCCCTCAATGGCCTTCCGTCGTGGTCGTTGCCGTCTTTTTTTTTCTTCCTTAGTTCCCGCGTCGAGCTGTCGCTGCGGGTGCATTTTTTGACGCCTCGAGCCCGAGCGCTTTTCGTATACTTCGACGTTCTCCGCGAGACGCAGCCAGACACGTACAGGTCCCCTGCGTGCTCACAGCTTCTTTCATTCGAGGAGACAAACCTTGGAGCGGAACGTTCACATATCGCGCGCGCGAGCGCTGCCCAACTCAGCCCATCTCGGGAGGTAAAATTCCGAGATAAAAGAAATTGGGTGAACGATCAGTCCTAGGAGGATATCTGCATGACTGTGTCGGTATCGCAAGATGTGTGCTAGAAAACACAAACGCAACCTTTTAAATTAGAACGCATGCCTAAAGTAAGGCTGCATCGGTATATCCATGCAGTAGTGTATTGTGTTTCTTGCCCTTTTTCGTGAAGGATATAGTTGCGTTTGAACTTTCGCTTTTTGATGAAAAATACAACGGATTCTCGGAGTCTTCAATCTTGATTAGAACCGCCCAGTCCGGTCACAAGGTGCTGCCCCGCCATTACGCACACCCACGCGCACTGCGAGAGACCCTGCTAGTGCGAAAGCAGGCGCAGGCTTACCGCTCACTTCAGAAGAGCAGCCATTCACATCAGCAGTCTTCGTCATGTGTGCAGACGCTAGTCCGTCGCGTCTGGAGGTTTCCGCGCAAGAATAGCCGCGCCGAGTGCGGCAGTGCGACTTTTCACGTAACCGAGGCTAACTGCTCTGTACAGCGCCCCTTCGTTGGGTCCTCCTTGTAACTTGCAAGCGCCTTTCCCCCGCGTTCTCGATCGCCGTGCATAGTTGGGGTCGGCCAGTCACCCGCTAATACGAATCACCGCATTCACACGTTGCCCGATATTAGATTCTGGTGGAAATTTACAGCCGGGCCTCTAGGTCGGCTGCTTTTTACTGCCCCTGTTCCGGCCGGGCTGGCGTAACGCGCGCGGAGGGCCACTGCTCGCGGAGAGTGATTCATGCCGGCTGCTAATTCCTTCCACGCGGCGCGCTGCGAAATTGGCCGCACGTCATCCCCGCGACGGTGGCGCCTGCGGGGACACTTCTGGCGGCCTATTCGGGAACTAGGAACGCGGCGCATCTTACGGCCCCGCCGGCGTCGACTTCGCGCGGTTGATGGCCGCGGGGTGGCGACGCGAACACGAGCCATGTGCTGCCTGCCTCTGGGCGCATTGCGTGAAGAGGGCGGGCTCTCACAGCCATCCGCGGCCGAAGGAAATGGAATAGGAGCAGAGGGGATGTTGGGGTCGGTGCTTCGAGCGCGTGGGGGGTTTGCATGTTGCATTTCTCTGTGGTAGCTAGTTTTGCTCTGCAGCCATTTAGTGCTCACATACGCTCGCTCAGCAACGGTACGTACTAGAGATACGAAGTTGATGAGAGAGAAGCGTGTAGCCATGCCTCAGCGGGAAGCTGACTTAATCGTCTTGAACAAGCTGTGGACAGTGACGCAAATTTCTGAATGAAGAGAGCCCTGGAAAGAACAGAACAAGAGTTGGACCAAACATGCACACAGCGAAAGATTTAACAGCGTAGGTCACCTGTGTTGCTTGCCCTTGAAGGCCACAGGTCTTCGGTCTCTCTGCCTCTAAGTGCACTCAAGCAGCCAACCTGGGCTTCTGGAGCCCAGCTGCTATAAATGTACAGTCGGGGCGATAGTTTACGGATCAGGAATCTAGGGAGGAAAAAAAAAGAATATTACGCGGTCAGGCATTGAAAAGCATGGAAGCAATCAGTGTGGACATTCAATATCTATACACTGAAAGCCAAAATTGGATTGCGGGGCCACTCGGAAATAATTTTCTTTCCGCGAACGCGCATCCCATAAACTTTTGTCCATGGCTATACATGTTCTACTACTGTTTCTTTAGCGAAAGATATGCCTCCTTGTCTTCTTAAGCAACAATATCGTGCATTTTACCAATTTTAGCTGTTAGAAATAATAACTACCGCATTAGATGAGTGCAGTATGTTTACCCTTCGAAATATGTAACACGCCAGGAAGAAAAACGGATATAGTGCCCGTAAATGTCTTCCAATTCGACCTCTTATCATTAACTTAAATGCGAGCACGGCGTGAACTAAAAACGTTCAGCGGATCTCTCTGCGGTTTTTTTTCACTCCTTCAAGACACAGAGTGACAGAACCCTTCATTTCTTTTCAGCTCGCTATCTGGGTTTTCTCTCTCTCTCGCTCTCTCTCTCTTGTCGATGCGGTGTTAATACAGCCCAAATACTATAAGCGCTTCTTTATTTGTTAAAATACAAAATTATAGCACCAAACCTTCTTCTGCTCGCCACAATGTGAGCCCATGGCCGTGTTGCATTTCATTCACACAAAACGAGGACACCGGGGCAGGAATCATACCCGCATCTTTGAATAAATTTACAAGTATAGCGTGCTGATCCACAATGTCCTCAAGGGTCGCTCAGAAAAAAAAGGTTCCGCTCTTCCTCATTCCTATTAGTACGCAAAATGGAAAGACATACGAGCACATAACGACAGTGAAGCTAGTTGCGCAACCTTTAAAGTAAATAATATTAACCGCAGCATACTTTTGATTCAGTGATTCAGCCAAGTTTAGAGCATTCCTTACGACATCGTTTTCATTTTTTTTTTGCTTTTCAACGCGCGAGGAGCAGCAGCGCTTTTTTTGTTTTTGTTGCTGCCACAGTCTTCCTGAATTTAGGCGACTGCCCGTCGTGAAATCGGCAGGGCCGGCCCGCCCCGCAAACGCGACACAAGCGCACGCTGGTTTACGGGCGCCCGAGGTGGGCGTACAATGAGAGGAACCGCTGGCCCTCAGTTCCACTCCGCTCCAGGCCGCCGCAGCGAGCAACAGAGTTGATTCGGCGGCGCCTAATGGGAGCCCGAAAGGGCTTGGCTGAGCCCCATGGTCTCGCCATTGTCGCGGTCGGTTTTGTTCTGCTCACCCGCGTCGGTAGTCCGGGTCGGCACTCGCATGTCATTCACGCTTAGCGGGAACTCCGGCCGGTCCCCTTCTGAGGGGCGGCATTCTTCGAGTCGGACAAGCTCACGCTGGGTCGCAGCGAGCGGCGCGGACTTCTTTTCGAGCGTGCCTCTTCCTCAGCAGCGTCCCTCCGGCAGCTTAGCGGTGCACGCAGGCGTGCATGTGTTTCTGCACTATTCCGAAAGAAGGGCCCAGGAGCGGGGGCTCGTCGAGGGGCTCAGCACTCCGCACCTTGGAGAATTCTCAGAATGCTTTCGGTGAACAAAGGTTTTCGAAGGTGGGTGTCGGAGGCGAGAGGTCCCGCCGTGTTTGTGCGTTCGCGGTTCCGACACCCGCTCGGTAATGCTTTTCAGGTCGTCGCCGAAAAACCTCGGCCCGCGGGGAGGACAGGAAGCGAACAAACAGGCATCCAAAGACGTTTCCACAAAGGCAAGATGGCCGCGGAAGAGGGCGAAGGCGGCGACCGGCGCCCCCAGCCGGGAGAGGGGGGGGGACCCTTAATAAGAACAAAAGCTGCGAGATTTACTCGACCGAAGCCCGCTCGGGGCAGAGAAAGAAAAAGGAGGTCCCAGCCTCTGGGGTCTTTCTGCGTGCGCCGCTTTTGAGCCGCGCAGGGGGCCCGGTCCCCGGTTCCGATGGCCCCTTTTTGTCCCTCCTTTCCCCGGGACCTTTTGGGAGGTTTCTGCCTTGTTTTGCGCCATATTGGGAGTTCGAGCAAGGCTACTTTTGTTGGGACTCGCGGCCTTCTCCTTCTTGGCCTCCGGAGGCAATCTTTCTTGTTCTTCCCCCCTCGGGTTTCTGCCTCAAAAGAGGGAAGCGAGGCGCTAAGGGGAGCTCACGGACGAAATCTCTCTCATTCACAAAAGAACAAGGACAGTTAGGCTTGCTCTGCATTCGTCCCCTTTGGCTGTTCTTGTTTCCCTGGCTCAAATCTCGGAGAACCATTTTTGGGGAAAAAGAAGAAAGCAGGGGAAATGGGGAGGGAGGGTTCGCTTCGCCGCAGGTTAGCGGCCCGGCCTTGGAGCTAAGCGTTTGCGCGGAGACCAGGATACACAATGAGTTGTGTACCTCCATAATGATGCTCGCTTGTTGTTGCGGCCAGGGGCGAAAGAAGAGCCAAACACAAGGGCAGGTCGAATGAAAAGGACTTTCGTTTTATTCCCCTCCCTGCATTGGGCTACCTACCGGTCGATCTATGCTCTCGAAGAGGCGATGTCTGCCTTGACGCAGAAGAACAGCTTTCTGTACGACGTGCAGTTTAGTCGAAGGTCCCTAAAGGTTTTTCTTCTTTTTTTTTGTTCGCGACTTTTGGGTTCCAAGTTCTTAGTCCTTTTCGAGAAGGCTGTGTTTCTTCTTGTGTAGCGTACCAAGCGCACGCGGTTTAAACTCTTCAATCCTTGCCCCGCTGCATTTACAGATAACGTGATAACTGCCAAGGGACAGGAATGGTGGAGAACGACAGAGCACGATGACAGGCTTAGATCCTAAACCCCCTGAGCAGCCAACTATTATGGGAAATAATGAACCCAATATACCGCAATCTGCCCAGGTGTCCAAAACATTGCTGCTGGCATGTAGTACAATCTTCGTGACATCAGGCCCCTGAAGTGAATATTGTGTGAGGCACTTTGAAGGGACAGCATGGATGATTGAAAGGAACAGAAACGAGCGCTGGTGTTGTTCCTTGTTTTTGCCGACCGTGTTGTTATTGCGCTACCAGAAAGATCGTCTTGACATCTAAGCATTAAAAATAGTCAATGCGCGTCTACCCCAGGCCGCCATTGTTCGAAATCTACTGAACTGTCAGGAGTCGGCCATCTCGAGTTGACGGCAACACAGATTCATTTCCCGGAATCGCGAACATTTTTATCCATGACGCCTAGAACATGACTCTTAGCGAAGTCGTAGAAGTGAGCAGAAAAGTGCGGGTTCCTTCTTTTGACTGAAGCGTAGTAATGACGCGGCAGTTATTAAATGCGTTTACAAGTCGTTGTGTACGAAGTCATCGTGACGTTAATGGCTTCTCGTAGACTCGTGGCTCTTGCGTTATGCACGTCGCCACATTAAAACCTACCACACATTGTCGAAATTACTGCTGAGTGTGGTGCCACCACCACGCTCCGCAAAAGAGTGTAAGAGGAAGCATCTTAGACATCAAGGTGAAAGAGAAGGAATGGCTGCGAAGCAGGCGAGAACGCTAATCGCGTTCGAAGCTGAGGGGCCCGGGATGAAGCAGCCGCTGCTGCGACCGCTACCAGGCTGCGTCTTCCCAGCGCCCTCGGCGGCCGAGGAGGCGGAGCGGGAAGCTCGCGGTGCCGGAGCTTGTAGGCCCAAAACAATTAGCCATGATGTGGACACGGCGGCGCGGAGGAGACACGCGGAAAGTGCGGTCACGTCGGCGCGATGTGCGGCCACTCTTGCATAACAGCGGGCGGCCTCCTTGCTCGTCGCATACGCCACCGGCCGCGGCGGCGTCTGGCGGCGGCGACGCGTGTTGGCACGCGCACTCGCCTGGTAGCAGCCGGGCACGATTTCGTGGCCGCCACGGGCGCACCGCGGGTCAAGTCTAAACGTGACGGAGCCTTGATACGCTCTTGTCAGGCACGTCAGGGAATTTCGGAAAGCTGGGTCGCAGCACCGAGTGGGCGGGCTCTCGCGAGGCGTTCTTCGGAAATTGGAAAGAACCGGTTCTGGCCCCAGCAGTCCAACTTGATCGGCCGCTCGGCCTGCTGCTATATGCACACTCCGAGCTGCTTCTGCAGCCGCTCCGGTGCTCGGCTTGTCGCGCTCTCGCACGCGGACGTGTGTACCTCCGCGGCCGCGGCCGGGGTTGGCGTGGGTCCGCTCAACACAATTTAGGGAGGCCATCGTTGGTGTGTTCGCGAGTGGCGAGCGGGATGCATGACGTGGCGCGAGTGCCATGACGCGAGCCACAGACGACCACCATCTACGCTTCGTCTTACTGAAACACGGAGACTCTCCGGAGAGTAAGTTACGATCGACAATCACAAGTGGCAACAATTCGTTTCCAGTTGGTTGCATTCATTACTAGTTCCGCGTACCCTAACCTGTCTTCCTGCGTAGTTGTAATACTGTTAAGGCATTTGTTGCGAGTAATGAGCTTTTGCAGCCCCGCGTCGGCGATATGTTTGCCTTCTGATGTGAGGGTTAAATAAACACTGCCACCTGCGACGAAAGCAAGATTGCATCTTTGAGGGTACAAGAATACAATCTTTTGCGCCGATGTGTGGCATCGTTCAATAAGTTCCGCTGATATATTCAACGATCAACAATGACATGTATTGCGTCGGTAGAAAAACAACGTTTTGCGATTTGGAACAAACGACGCGACGTGCTTAGTTGCGGTATATTGTTGCTTTGTAACAACTCCTGCAACTGGAGACCTCCGTCAGGACTCGAGACTTCGTGATGTGATTTGGCTAGCCCAGACCTGACACCAGGTGATCATCTTTTGTCCCAGCCTATGGAGCAGATTTCAGAGTTGGCGGTCGTTGTTTTCTTGAAGACAGCAGTTTCAAAAACGCCAGCTATTACTGATTAACAAGAAAAAATCAGTGAAAATAATCTAAAATGCGTACAAACGCACTGTTAGAACGCCTTCATTGCACATGGCAAAAAGAAAATACAAAGGTGGTATTACCAGTGTATACGGTACATTGCGAACTGTGGGAAGGGAAGAGGGTGGTGGTGTGGAGGGAGGGGGATCATCGCTTTGATGCGACTGTCGAGAGATTTACTACTCGTGAGTGTAATAAGCATATGCGCGCATCTTCCAGCTTAACTGCGTCTATAGGTATATGCACACACACACACACGCGTGCTCCGTTTTCCGGATCTCACACGAAACTGGCGATTCCGCTTCTCGAACAGACTGCCGTCGGCGGCGGCCCGACCGCAACCTTGCAACGCGGCATCTGCGCCCGCGAAGCGCACATCCCGGATGGCTGGGATTACCGCTTCCTTGACTAACGGAGTGCGGGCTGCTGAGCTGCCCCGGCCTGCGGTGGACCGTGTGTGCAGCCGGCTCTTTTCAAAAAGCGTCGTTAGGATTAATGAAGATTAGACGTGTTTCCGCTAAGCAAGCGTTCCGCATGCTCCCCCCCCCCCCCCTCTATTTCTCTCTCTCTTTTGCGTCGTATGTTTTCTGCTGGGTATATGACGTACTATATATCGTACGTGGTGCGATTCCTTTGGAGCCGCCGGGATTGCGTTAATAGAGAGCGTTTTCTCTCCTATATTATTGAATGTAGCTGCAACAGATAAAAAAGGCAACTTTCGAGCCAAACCAGCAAAAAAAAAAAAAATCCCTTTTGCTGCATGCAACAGATTGAGTTTTCCTAGGACCCGCGATGAGTATAGGTAAGGTTCAACTGTCCCTGATTGTTCCTCCATTGACCGTATTTTATACAAGCAATGAGTCTGTTCACGGGCTTTTTTTTTCATCGAGTTCGCCGAAGTTCTAATCCATCCAACTAAGAGCTGATCCTATAAGTTCCGTAGTTATAGATGTGAAAGTCTGAAGCGTAAGAATGAACCAAAACTAACGTACTAGGCTAACAGCAAATTCTCTTAACCTTTAGTTCTAATAAAGTGGGGCCTTCTATGTGTGTGGGCACTTCGTCCTGCCGCATCCCTCCACGTTATATCCTGCTTTTTTTTTTTTCGCCGCTTAAAAGCGTAATTATTAAATGAGCCTGGGACCCTGTGAGCACACTGACTCCACCACTGCGTCTGTAGAGACCCTGAGCTTTCGGTCGGATTATTGGATCAAATGAGGAAGTGAGTATCTTCGTATTGAGCGGATTAGCAGTGCATGCTTACGCGTTGCTGGCCACTCCTGCTCGACAAAAAAAAAAAAAGTCAAACCTTAGGCGATAAGGCGCAATGCACAGCTTTCAGTCTGTAGATGGATGTTACGCAAAGCTGGAACATCCAACTGGACTCAAAGGTTTCAACGCCGGCCGTCGGGGATACAGGCTCAGCGCTCTCGAGCGGCGTCTACTGACTTCCGCCATGGTGCGGCGCGTGTGCACGCCTCGCGCCTTGCCCCAGAAACGGAGCTGGTCGGAATCTCGGAATCTGGCTGTCCGTAATCGATGTGCGTCCCGCGCTTTTGAAGGGCGCGATGAAGTCTTTGTGCTTTTGAAATTGCGCGAACACGATTTGCGGCGGATACGGACGCGCTGCTTAGCGCGCCGTCGTTCCGTGCGCGCCCGGCGCCGCGCTTCCCCGTCGGCGACCATTAGAAGGCGAGCGAGCCCGACCGCCCGGCCCGGAGAATCGCCCGATTTCGCATCATTCCTGGGGGAAAATGACAATCACTCGAAAGGAAAACAGCGATCGAGCGATCCGCATGACCTGCCAGCCACGTATGGGGCTGGTTCCCACGGACGCCGTTCGTTCCTCTCGCGAGATGCTTTGCGAGCTTTTTTTTCTTTCCCGCCGACAGCGTCATGCGGCTGCTTTCGGAGCCGCTGCACTCTTGTTCGAATCGTTTGGATTCGTTTCTCTTGTTCTTTTTCTCCCCTGACGACGTCCGCATTGTAGCGCTCCTCTCGATTGCGAAGCCTCTCCCGGAACTGCATTTTACACGGTACAAGCTCCCCGACGAGGAAAAAATGGCCACTCCGCCGCCCACCGGAGACCTGGCGCGGCCCCGTATAGCAATTCACGCTACTCACTGTGCGAGGCGCGTGCGCGCGCCTGCTAGCGTCCACGGCGCTCGCGGCCAGCGGACGAAGCGCGCACTTGCTTCACTGAGATTTCTTGCGGGCCATTGTTGCAATACAATCAGCGATGAGAGCAGCTTGTTCAATAGGGAAGTCCGCGCGCTCATCCCAGCTCATCCCAGCGCTCATCCCAGCAATACTTTCGTGTATCAGTGACAAAACAATTCCCACCCCCCCCCCCCCCCCCCCCCCCCCCCCCGCCTTCTTGTACTGCGATATGAGCCCCTGTTTTTCTTTTTTTTTTTTGCTCGCTCGTTTCGACACCAGTTTCTCTTTTCTGGTACATCATGGTATTACTTTTGTAGTACTTCATTATGTTTCTCGTTACGGGACAGAAGTGCATAGTGTCTGCGGCCAATAATTATTACGGGGGAGCTATGTCTTTCGCTGCTTCTCTTTTGACATGTTTTTCATGTGTCTGCTGCGTGAAATAAATCAGCGCCGAGACCAGTGTCGAGGAAGACAGAATGTGAATGACGTGAAGTTGTTCAATCAGTGTCTCTAATTAAACTCGGGGTCTTTCCTTTTTGTCTTCTCACTCGACCCCAGCGATGAGTCTGCGCGTTGCTCTCTTTTTAATTATTTTTTTTATTTGTGACGGTTCGCCGCTTGCCAGCCTTTTCAATTACGACTACTTTCTTCCCCTACACGGCGACTTACAGTGTGTTCTTTTTCAACTAATTCAATTAGGCCACACGCTCCTCTCGCTACATACGCATCTGCGCGGGATTTTTTTTTTCTCTCATTTTTTTTTCTATCCGCGTACATCCGTGCTCCCCCCCCCCCCCCCCTGCCCTTCCGCCCGCGAGCCTCTACTCCGTGCCGGAGTGTCGAAGTGGGATTATGACCCTGAGGCGATTCTCGTCTCTCCCGTCCCGCCATTGAAGAGCAAGAAAGTTCGTGGCTGGCGCGGACGGTGATGCGCGAAACGCAAACAAAAACGAGCGGGCACCGCTCGCAGAACAACGCCGCCGATGAGGGCGAGGGGGACGCGGCAAGTCCATAATTAAAAGCTCTCATACGACCCCCTCCGCTAAATGTGGGCGCCGCCAACGAGAGTGTGAAAAGTGAGGAGGCGTTAACACGTATCAGTGAAGATATCGCCACCGGAGAGAAGGGGAGAGCAAAGAAGAGTAATGAGGGGGGGGGGGGGGGGGGGGGGGGGCAGCAGCGGCCGACCAAGGCCTCACACAGAGCAGGCGTTCGGTAATCAGCAACGCAATCTGATATCCAGCTCTTAATTAAACTCGAGACGAGTTGATTAGAAAGCGTGCGCGGGGTGGGAGTGGAACGAAGGAAGATCCCGGCATCGGCAGCCCCGCACTGTCTCGGGGGCGAGTCGCGGAGAGGAGGTCAAGAATCCTTTATAATTAGAATTGAAAACAAGTAAATTTGTTACTACGAAGATGGCTCGCGTTCTGTTTTGCCTTTCTGATCGTAGCTTTAATTGTGTGGGAGGGGAGGGGACGCGGCGGACCTGTTTTAGCCGCGACGGACGATGTGATGTGTGTCTGCGCTCCGCGTCCCTCCATCGAGGTTCATTTGGAAGACGTCAGAAATTAAGACGACGTAATGAGAAAGCCAGCGACGACGTTTTCTTCTGCGAACGAGCGGGAAAGAAAGAAACAAAGAGCACCGAAATGCGGGAAAAGGGGAACAGGAGGCGTAACCTCGGCGAGCAGCCCTGGGTGCTGCGTGCGCGCGATATTTACCAGAAATGAAATTAGAGCAGCACGAAAGCGGAAATTAAAGTCAAAATGACGGTTTCGGAATTAGAAAAACGTGTTTAGCGGTGATGGCTCGCCGTGTGCACGGGTCTTGTGCGCGCGATAACAGATGTGATTAGTTTCCCAGTCCGTTTTTGGCTGTCACCGCAAAGACACGCTCTTTGTGAGCTTTTCGTAAAGATCGCCGCTCTTTCGAGTCGCAGCCCTCACTGTCAGCCTAGGTCTGAAGGAGTCGTTCGTTCTTTGTGCTCCTCTTTGTGTGCGCTCGTCCTGGCTTAAAATTTAAACACGATGAAGGAAAAAAAAAAAGAAGCAGCCGCCAACGTGGCCGTTTAATTTACTCCCAATGCGAAGAGCCGTCCCAGCAACCGGAATTTAGTAAATGACGAACCGTAATAACGTTCGCGATAGCTTCCGTGTGCACACAACACTGTTGCGTGCAGACAGAGGAAAGAGCGAGACATCAAAACGAACAAAGGAGGTAGTGACTCCGTCGCTACCTTTTTATGAGGATGTAGCTGATGACTCAGTTCACATTTCTGTTCGTCCTGCTTTTCACCGCAGTGCAGGTGTGACGGCTCGCTAACGGGTTAAATTTATAGGCGTGCAGTCTTAAGTTCAGCACGTATGAACGTACACGTGCCCTGCACGGCACACATTGCTGCTCCGGCCAAGTTTGTTTCTCTATCTTACTTTGCTTCGTGCGAAACGCTGGCGCGCATTATCTGTACAGCACCGATGAGGCGTAGAGACACACTGAGCATCCATATTCAGCATTGTCCCCTTCTGTGGTTCCCTTCTTTAATCCCCGACTAAAAATGGGCCTATTAATCTCCTTTTCTCTCTCTCCCTGCTTCATCCTGCCTTTTGTCTTTATATGGTAGGGAAAGTGATTTCGCTCCCTGTATGTGAATAGCGCAAGCTAATGCGGTCATTGAACTGCTTTTTTTTTTCGTTTTCGTCTAAACAAAGGCGCCATGGCACCATCAGCTTGCCATGATTCTACGGGAACAATTCGTAAGCTTCGGGTGGAGTAGAGAAGTATTATGCTTCGAGAATAACGAGCCTATGATTTCTTCCAACTTCACGCGGTACATACGAGCCTGAACAATGTCCAATGAGCAATAGCCTCTTATTGACAAAGAGCAGGAAAATACAGTTGTGTGGGGAAAAATAAAAAACGGCCGAGGCTTAGCTTGGTTAAGCCTGGTGATTGCGCCGCTTAGAAAGTCGTTCTTCTTCCGTCTCCGTAGCTCGCTGATGCTTCCTCTTTGCATTCTGCCGAGCTGCCTTGTTCGTAGGCACCATCGTAACATCTGGCTGTATGACAGCCTTGGCGAGAGGAGCGGAGTTGTTTTATACAGCTGGTGTGACGTCACTCTGACCGTAGCGCCCCCTGGTGAGAGGAGCGGGAGTTAGGCCGCCGTTGGTGGCTACCGCCTCGCCTCGCGACGGCGTGAGATGGGGCCCCGTTTTTACACAGCTGGTGTGACGTCACTCTAGGTCACGTGGTGTGACGTCACGCCAGCGGGGTCACGCTAAAGGTCAATGGTGCCTACCACCGCCTCGCCACGGAACGGGCTGAGGTGCGACCTAAAGTAGTATTGCTTCGCAATAATAATCGCCTAATTGCGCGATAGCATCCATGGAAAGTGAGTGGAAGGCCTACTTGAGACTAAGCTTTCATTTTTGCGAAACACGACGCTTGGTTCTTCAAACTGGCACTTAACGCAAGTAGTACAGTCTAGCGCAATTTGAAACTTATCGCGTTCGTTCCGGCTGAAAGTGACCAAGAAATTTTTCTTGGGGTGACGGTCACTTAGTCCGCACCAAGCATGATGGTACAGAATAAAGGAATCATTTGGCTGTCTCCAGTCAAGGATTCTTGAACCTTAATTTTCATTGCGAGGCAACTATGAAACATTGTAAGATACTGTTATGGAGACATTGAAGGTAATGGTCCATTCTTACGATGCGTAGCAAAATTGCTCCTTTAAAGTTTGCCCATCGCTTGCATCAGCTAGTTAAGACCGCCATAGAAAACCACTGGGGAACGTTTTTGACGATAGCAAAACGTTAATAGCAAAAAATTCAAGCCTCCCGAGGGGAAATCTGCTGATGTATTGATTCTAATAGTGTAATGCTACGATATATGAAACAAACTGAGCTCATAATGTATTGCCCATTGAAAAATACAGTTGTACAGAATTTCTGGGTATGTTGTTGCTAAAAGAAACCGTGTTAAAGGAGTTCAGTCCAAGTAGTTTAAGCCTGAAGTGATCACCCTCAAATCGCGTTGGACTGCACATGAAACAACAGGCAAACAGCTACGCAGACTAGGCTTAATGCAGGGAATGGTGTATACCATGCGCTCTTATGCATGGCGTCTAATCTGTTAACTGCAATTCGAATTCCGGAAACTGTGACACATGCCATATGCAAAAGTAGCAACTGCATAGCTAAACCTTGAACAAGGGCAGACTCTCAGTGCCCACCCCATGCGTTCCGACAAGTGGCTTTGAATTCGTGTCTGTAAGGACAAACGCATCTGCTACAGCAGTCGCGCAGATAAACTGTTTGCGCGGAAACCAAGCAGGATTGCTCCGCCGATCAATATCTTCGCGGTGTTGTCTCACGCGGTATCTGTTGCCCGCACTGTGGCTTGCAGCGCGCTGCTCAGAAAAAGAAGTAGTCGATAAAGAAAATAAAAAGGAAAGGCGGGAACGACAGTGGCGGACGCGCTCGAGTGGAATTAGGAACACCTCGGGCGTTTAGTAATTAGTAATGGTAATTGCATTTGTCTGTCAGCGACGAAGCAGAGGCGTGTGACCTGGCGCCTCTCCCCTCTTTCCCTCCGCCTCCTTGTCGCGATACGAACGAAGCGATCGTGTCCTTGGGGCGTGTGGACCACCACAGTGTCCGACTGCCACTCGGTCGTCGATGCCGCACGTGTGGTACGTTTTCTTGGGATACAGGTTGCATTAATTAGCTGGTTCCTCTAATTATCGCCCCCGCCAGGGCTGTGCTCAGCGCTGCGCCTTCGTCAGGCGGGCCATGCGGTTCTCCGGGTCACCCCGGGCGCGCCTTTCCGCGGTAATTAATTGGATTAAGGCGAGAAAGAAGACGGCCGTTAATTTGAATATATAGCGTGTCATCCCCTCTCCTCGCGTCGCCATCTCTCGGTTGCTCAGTGGCACGCGCGAGAGTTTGGGCACGCACTTATGCGTGAACCCATACTTCAGCGCAGCAGTTAGGCTGGCTCTGCCGCGCATTCCCTGCCTATAGCGGTTCGCTCACAGACGCACTCACCTTCAAACTCGAGGGCCGAGGCTCTCTCTCTAGATTTCCGGCTTAAGTAGCGGCAATCAGAAGTCGTTAATTCATTTGGAGTCTCGGCGATTAGCGAAAGTCTATTAGCGATAAGGGAAGGATTGGTAATGAGCGACCTTACTTAGCGCGAGCGGAGCGTTCTCCGTAGCAGCAGAGAGCTGAGAAATAGTAGCCGGAAAGACCCCGGCTCGAGCCTGCTTTCCATTGTTAACAACGATCAGGAAAGAGGGCCAGACCTACCAGATGTCTGCGGAACCCCTTTATAATTTCGTGCACGGCAATTATCGAAACGTGTTACTAATTTATACTTCAATATCTCCCCTCTTGCTCAGCTAACTGTACAGTTACTTGACGTTCTCCTTCTTAGTGTGTGCCTCCTTTGCACGAGTCTCCTCCGAAAAGAGGAAATCGCCTGAAAAGTCGCTTGCAAAGTCGCCTTTGAAAATGCACATGGTCCGTCAAGCGCAGAGGTTCTATTTTTAGGCCTGATAATCGCTGCAGTAAAAAAGCGCGTTCTTTGCCATGCTTGCAAAAGTTAATTAAAGGAGTAAAGACACCAAATATTAGGTTTCCTGTTTTCCTCTTTGTAACGATATCACCACGTGATATTCGCCAATGACCGCTAAATAATCTGCAGTTTAATTTCTTCTTCCACCTTTTTCGGTTTCCGTTGCAACAGCTGAGCGACATGGCTATTAGGTCACTTGAGGCGTGAGAGAAACTGCAATGTAATCGCTACTTCGTCGGTTTAATTCACTAGAACGCTAAAGCCAGCCTGCCTGAAGAGCCGGAATCACAATGGATGAAGAAACAGCGATTATACTGAAGTTTTTTTTTTTTTCATGCTTCAAGTGACCTTTACTGACCTTTAACTGCGTAGTCGCCGTTCGGCTGTTGAAACCGAAACTGGAGCAGGTGAAATAATAAATTTTACTTTTAAACTATTTAGAGCTCGTAGGCCAATTTATTTGTGGTGGCACATGCATAGCAAGGACTTATGTCCTATTATAAAGAAGAAAACAAGCAAGTGAAATTGGTTGTCGATGCGGCTTTAAATGATCCAGCTGGCATGACACCGATTGTGCTTTGGTTTGGTTTGAGGGAACACAGCACAGGACATTTTGCTTCCTCGCCCGATAGGACGCCAATGTCTGAAGAAGCGTTTCCTGCGAAGGAACATATTTTTTGCTTTGTTTTACCTTTCACAGAGAAGGAAAACAAGGGTAGATTGTAAAGCGTAACATGGAGGCTTATTAACAATACTTCAGCTGTTTATACTATGGAACCCGCAGCAAGCCTCATAAAGATGTACATATACACACACGCACACACATGCGCACATCTGAGCGGCATGTTCGGTAAGGCGAATGATTTAAAGCTACGGTCGTTCACAGCGCTGCGCGCGACAAGTACATGCCACGTTAAAGGACTCAGCGGGCGCTCAAAGCGAGCAGCCGGGCAGCAACAGTTGCTAGTAGGGAGGACGCGGAAAGCTCTCCTGCTTCACGCTTCTGAACCCTTCATGACAGTTAGAATCGAATGATATATGCAGCTGGCAGCAGGCTTCGCAAAGAGCACACGTACGCTCAAGTGAACCGAGAAAGCAGAAAGCAAACAAATAAAACAGAGGATCTCAGAACAGGCGCGGAGCAATTAGCTCCTCTTACATTTAAAAGAACGGACAAAAAAAAAAAGAATGGGGAGGAAAGAGGGGCCGGTCGGGAAGGGGGAAGAGGCGCGCGGGTGTTGAAAGAAACGCGCAGCGTAACCAACAAGGGGCTGCGTCTCGCGCTAAGTGTTGGGCGACCGGGAGGAGAGGGAGACGTCGCCAATTAAAGCGGCACGAACAGTTTGTCCGAAGCAGTGTGCTCGCGCAGTGTGCTAATTATTTGAACGAGCGCGTATGCGCGTCGCGCCGCCGTCTCTTGCCCCGCTCCCTCCCAGCCCGTGTTTGGCCTTTTGTCTCGCGGACCCCATCGAGCGCGACTGCTCGCCGGTTATTTGGACACGGCGGAACAATGCGCGACGCCGGTAATGAACAACACGCGTCGAGCTAAGCTCCGTTTAAGCCGCCTTGGCGACAAAGGCCCTGCCTACGCTGCTCTTGCCGCTGCTGCTGCTCAACCCGCAGTGTGTCCCGTTCTCTCCCCCTCTCTTTCTCTATCTGTCTTTGTTTTTTTTTCTTTTTTTGTTTTGGCTCCTGGCTTTGATTGCGGCTCGCCGGGCGTTGATACTGTTTGGGAAGGTGCGGGGCCCGAGAGGGACTACCGATCGCGTGCTGTTTGCGCGCAGTTAATTGCTGGCCGGACCCGCGGCTGGGGAGAGACAAAGGGCCCGAGAATCGATAAGGGCGCGGGAGAAAGGCCGCTCGTGAGCGGGCGTCGAGGGCAGACGGCACGCTTAATTGATCGGATCACGCGGATTACGGCCAGGTGGTAGTTTGCGGAGGGCTTGTTTGTCAGGAAACCCCGGCTGCGCTGCGCACCCGGTCGAGGGCCAGAATTGACCGGGAGGAAACCAGGAAAAATAAAGAGCAGCAGTGGCTTTGCGGGGCCTCTATGGGGGATGTGCTGTTTAGCGCCGCTCTTTCTCGTCGCGGAGGTGAAAGGTGTGCGCACTCTACGAGGCTGGCTTGAAATCGGGCGCGAGAGTTTCCGGCCGGACCAATGAGCCCAACCACGACGCTCGAATCAATCTCGTCGCGGGCGGATTAGTCGTCCTTAGTAAGGTGGAACGCAAAGAGCAAACCCTGCTGCGCTTCCTTCATGACCGTGCTTCCTCTGCAGGCTTTCGTGAACGAGCTGAGTTAATAATAATAATTGGTTTTTGGGGAAAGGAAATGGGGCAGTATCTGGCTCATGTATCGTTGGACACCTGAACCGCGCCGTAAAGGAAGTGATGGAGGAGGGAGTGAAAGACGAAAGGAAGAAAGAGGTGCCGTAGTGGAGGGCTCCGGAATAATTTCGACCACCTGGGGATCTTTAACGTGCACTGACATCGCACAGCACACGGGCGCCTTAGCGTTTTGCCTCCATAAAAACGCAGCCGCCGCGGTCGGGCTCGAACCAGGGCGAGTTGAATTCGAGCGTTTCGGTACGGTACAGATTTCAATGCAGCCGAAAGAAATATGCTTTGATACTACAAACTCGGGGGATTTTATATCGTGCGAAGGTCTATATTAGAAATATATTGGATCGCCGTTCTTTTCCGAAAGAATTACGCTTTCTTATTCGTACCGATGTTGAAGAGGGGAGAAACAAGGAAGGGAGAGAAGGTCAGCCGCTGATTTCCTCGATGCCAAATATGAAATCCGTGAGGCGACATAACTGGTATGGCGCGTGCGCTTCAAGGTACTATACCGAATCCGCACCTCTGCTGTGCGACAGGCCGTGGTGAAGGGCTGTGAATTAGCTTCGACCACCTAGGGTGCTTAACGTGCACTGACGTTGCACAACACGCGGGCACTTAAGCATACATCGCCAGCATTTGAAATGCGGCCGCCGAGGTCGAGATTCGGCCTGCGGCCTCATGATCAGCGGCTCACCAGCCTCGCTTCCACCACGGCGGGTTCTGGTGCAGCAATCGGTAATTACATCTCAAGTAGAGTCGTGCCACAAGGTTCACTTTTAACACCTTTGCTATTTAATATCGCACTCATACCGCTGGCGTGGACATTAGCTGAAATGTCATGCGCAGTTCATTATTCACGCAGACGATGTCACGACTTTGTCTACTCATAAACAACTTGAGACACCGAATTTTTATCTTCAAGAGGCCTTAAATACACTAGATCAGTATGCCAATGATGCAGGCCTGGAATTGTCACCGCAAAAGTCCAGCTGCATTCATGTTGCAAACAAGAATGGAAGAAGGCAATTTACAACTAAAAGAGTCATGCTAAATATTAGAAATCAGTCATTACACGAGGTCGATGGGTTGAGAGTCCTTGGCCTAGACATTCATAAATCTGGAAACACAATGGCGCCATAGGATGAAAAAACCAGCAGCGACTTCCTTGCACGTGATCAAACACATTTTGTCTAGGGGAGGAGGAGCCCGATGGTAAGACGCCTTGTACAATTGGTGCTTCAGCCTAGGACACTCTACCAGGCCCAGTTCCGACGACTGACGAGGCGACAGTGGGCGGAGTTGGAAACAATAAATAGAATCGCAATGCGCACCATCATGGTCTTACCAAAACTTACGCCATCCTGATTCTACAGGAATCTGAACAGCTGAATACACTGTCAGAACTAATTGATCAGCGAGAGGCAACACGAAATCTGAAGCGAAAGTATGTTATGCCCACAGCATCCTTGTACAATGCGGTGACAGTGCAAACAGCTACAGTGGCAGACCGCCCTCCATGGGAATTCAGGGCTATTATGACAAACACTTCGTCGCAAAGAGAAGCCGAGAACTCGACCTCTGGTTGATGTATGCCCAGGAACATGTATTGCATACACGGACGCGTCGATTATAGAAACGGGTGGCAGAACAGCAGCCACTAGCTCGACACACAGAGAGCTAAATGTACAGTCGGGGACAAAAGTCTCTGGACCACATGTTCATCAAACGAAGCCGATAGCTGTACTATTAGTCGGCGGCTGGAGACCACATTCGTGGAGATGAAAGAACAAAATTTTGACTTTTATACCTCCAAAAGTGTGTTCTCCAGCCGCCGGCTAATAGCAGAGCTATCGACTTCGTTTGAGGAACGCGTGGTCCAGAGACTTTTGTCCCGGACTGCACATCATGAATACGTATCAGATCACCCGAATCCGCTTGTCATGAGACTTTATGCAATCCGCGATGCTATGGAGGCCATAAATAAAATGGAGTCTATAACAGAAGCTCGTATCTATGCAGGCTCTTTAGCAGCAATAAAACAATTTAAGAAAGTGTCAAAGACAATGTGCAACTCAGGAGATCCACGCACTCAATAAGAAAAATAGATACACACCCAGATACACTGGGCACAAGACGATGTTGAGAACGCTGAGCAGAGATAAGTAGACAGCCTTACATACCAAGTTTCAAACATGCATTTCCCACTAGGCTCCTCCCTCTTGACGTCCGCTGCGCTCTCCCCATCTTAGAATCCTCTTTACGGAAAAGTACACGTGGCTTCATTCCCCCGTGCACTTTCCCCCCTTCCTCATAACTTGACATTGGAGGAGGTATCCCTTACAAGGATCAGGGATGGGGCGGTCCTTACCCCGCCGGTCACGCGCCGATTGGGTCAGAAGAAGACGCAGGACCCACCACTTGCCTCAGGTGTTCCACACCGGCTGCACAGGCGCGTGTTCGCCACCTGCTGTGAACTTGTGCAGGAACCAGGGCTTCAAGGACACGAATTTCACAGGGAGTGGGACTAACGGTGACAAGGGAGGAGGATTTCTCCAAGTGGCTGACCGACAACAATAAGAGCAGGAGTATCTTCCTGTTCCCGCATGAAAACACCTTGCATGATTTACTTTAATTGGTATACAGTGAACCCAAATTATGCCTTTATGACAAGTGTGCGAAATAAAAAAAAAAACTGTACCACATCATTGAATGTAGTCAGTCAGCATAGTTATGCTTATAAGTTTGAAGGTCAGAACTTAGCTTACGTTATGTATTGGAAAAATAGGTAATTGTCTGATTCACAGCATAGCTATGATAGGGCTCAAAATCAGGCATAAACAACATTGTCCAATGTACTCTGCGGCCCACGTAAATGGATATCTGGGTGAGGGTTGCAAACTCTCGCGGTTTCACGCTTACTTCTGCTGCGTGCAGTTTTGACAGACTTGGCTAGCGAAATAGAACAAAGGAGAAATTTTACGGGACGATCAGACATCTGAAGCGATAATTCTGCGAAAGCAGTTGGATTTACCCTCAATTGATTACTTTTATGCTTTTACTCTAAGCAGAGGCCTCACGCGCCCAATTTAATTTTTAGAGGGGGGGGGGGGGGGGGGGGGTTGAAGGTGAGCGGAGGTGGGGTGGTGAGGTGGGTCGAAGGTGGTGGTAGGTAGATAGCTGGGGTTGGTGTTTCTGGAGTGTGCAGGCTTCACTCTCCGAAGCTACAGACGCCGGATTTTTCGCATAGTGACACTAGTACTGCTTTGCAGTAAAAGGTATGCCACCAGGCACCGACAAGGTTAATGGTAGGAACACATGCGCATGCATGGCATCTAGTCAGTGACAGCCTGAATGCCGACCTTGTTTTCTGAGTGATGTTTGAGGCCTTCGCCTCACACCTTTATGCATAGGCTGTTTTTTTTTTTCTTTTGAAAAATAAAGTACGTTGTCAAGATATTATCGCTACACTCGCAACGAAGAACGTAAGCAAATAAATTATCGTAAAGGAGGAAGAGATGATGATGCAGGCTTGGTTGAATATATTTGAAATACAAAATGATATTTGATTGATATATTTACAACTAACTCACTGTGGGGCACGTGCGCGAAAGGCAAACTGAACTTTTCGGGCTCAGTCGTCGCAGCCTGACATGCCCGGGAACGGCGCTGTCCGGCCGACGCGGTCACGGGCGATTCGACGGGAAGTCGCGCGCACAAAGGTCGATACGGCAAGAGACAGGAACACAAAGGTGGAGGGGGAGGGGGGGGGGGGGGGGGGGGCAACCCATCAAATTAATTTCTAATTGTGTCGATATCGCAGCCGGACATCGCGAAGTGCCGCTCTCGCTGACAACGCGGGTGATTATTTCTAATTAGGCTGAGTAGCCTAAGAGGGGGGCGGGGCGTTCGTTGCGCGGGCTGGTGCCACAGCGGTGATCTATGGGCGGTCTTCGGTCGGCCGCATTCACGGTTTACCAGATGAGCGGCTGCTATGCCTTCCAGCTTGCTGACCGGCAGCTGCTCTCTCCTTCTCCCGCGTGTCAGGCTGCGACGCGTCATCGACGTAGCAGGCGACGTGCATTATCAGGAGCGCAGCCTTCACCGTAACAAACCAGAACACTCAGTCATACACGCGCACTCACAGAGCGAAATCAGTTTCAATGATCACCATTACCCGCAACTGTGTACTACGGGTTACGAGAAACATCGAGCCCACATCGAACCGGACGTTGCGCCTTCTCATAACGCTTGGGCTCCCGACATTTGTATGAAGTAATTGCGCAGAGTGAAAGAGAGAGCGTGAAGCATCGATCGCATTAATTCCTCTTTATTACCTTCCCGTTATCAGTCCATGCGCTGCCGTTGTCCCTCACCGGGCAAGCCTGCCCGAGATTCATTACCAAAGCGTCGCCGTCCCTCGCACGCGAGGCGCTCTACTTCGCGTTTTAGGAGTGAGATAGGGTATCCACGGAGCGGGCGCAAGGAGGGCGTTCACGCAACACGTTCTGCTCTCCACTCCCACGTCTTATTTTCTTAGTGTTTTCAAGGCTCACATGATCACGGGCTCAAGCAGCACATGGACGGTGTTTAAACACGCTACTTGACATCCAGCGTTCTCGCTCTAAGTGCAAAAACCCCGGGCCGCGAGATAAATGCACGCACACTTGAAAGCAAAAAAGAAAAACCAGAACAAGAAAGCGCTTCTTTACCTCGAATTTCTTTCCTTGAATAGATACGCCCACGACAAGTAGATCGCGCAGGCGACAAGTGGTCGACCGCGCGAAAGCAGTGTGGCAGCCACAAGAACAGCTTCTCCTCGTGGCTGGCAGGCCCGTTCGTCATTTCGTCAACCTCAAGTGTGACGCGTTCCCGGAAGTAAAATGTGATCGCTAGTGTGCCTTCGTTATAAAGTCAACTGCGTACCGTCCAAAGGTGGTGAACAAATACTATGCGACCTCGAACAAACATTACAAGCACGTCGTTCTGGTGTGCAGATATGGGCAAGTAAGCCGCGCGTGTCCCTTTCTGGTGGGCTCGGCCCACTGCGGAGAAAGCACGAATGAACATGGCAATTAAGAACACGGCAAGAAATAAATACGTAGCGAAAAGACAAAAAGGCCCTGACACGTAATACACTCTTCGGCATGTATAACCGTTTCACCCTTAATGAGTACAGGATAATGAAGAATTTGAAATTAGCACGCCATCTTTCCTGCGCCTTGCTGCCTTGGAGCTGGCAGTGAATGACGCAGTCATTTATAGCTTCATTACTCTTTGTGATTTTTAATTAGGGAGCGAGTGGGGCGTAACGCTATACTTAAGAATGCCCTAGTCGTGTCTTCGTACTATTTTTTTCTTTTTATTTATTTAATCATGGCGCTGAAAGACGCACCTAGTTCCCTCAGTGATTGCTTCAAGTATGTAACTTGTGATTTAAACTCGGGATTTACAGGGATTTTACGTTAGAATGAAGTCAAGGGAGTACGCCTTGAAAGAGATATGGAAAATATCCGACCAAGGTAGAAAAACGCGTGAGAGGTAGAAGAGAGAAGAAAATATTTCACTTCGTGGCCATACAAGTTATTCGTACCGGCATCGTCGGTCTCCGCTGCTCCCGTTCCTTTACGAGATGCCGTAAGCCTAACATTAACTTATGGACGCTCAACGCCCTCGACATTGATGCAGGGAGCTACAGGTCATGAAAAGGCAACCCAGTTCCGAGAAACGATTCTGACCCAAGTGGCGGGAGAAAGAACAGGCATTACCAAGAAGTAGATGTTGAAAACAGATGGTTTGCGGCAGGAGCAAAAAAAATAAAAAAAGAACTGCACGCGGTAAGGGCCTGCTCGAAGAATTTTAGTATATACTAATACGGACATGAATGACGTTGGAAAGCAGAAAAGAAAAGAATGGCAAAGTAGACACTACCACGATGATATTTATGGCAGGATCCTTGCTCGCATAGTTTCGGATTCAGTGGTGAATGCTTTCAAGAAACTTTATGCCCAAGGCACGTTATTATTCTAGCTTTTCTGCACGCTGCCACTTCGATGTGAGCTGCGGGCGGCAGTAGCCTCTATGTGGTCCTTTGGACAACTGCCGCGGCCCCAGCAGTCTATAGAGGGCGCAGAAAGAAATTCTGCCGGTGTCACAGCTAAGCTGTGCCCTGTACAGAGCTGCTGACGACAGATCCGGACTGAAAAGTGAAAGGTAAAATACTGCAGACCTGGCTAGAGTGGTACTCACCACTCGGCGCTTCTCAACCGATTTTGCATCACGCAGGTGATGCTTGAGCAGCGCTGTTGTTTGGCCATGTAACAAAACAGATGCCGCAGTTCACGTGCATTGTGCAGGCTTCTTACTTTCACCAAACTGAACAACTCCGGTGGCTCCAGCTGCCGAAAGTCGTTATTTTATGCATGAATCAGCCTGCAAACACTACTCTGGCTCATTTGGAGAGCTATGTCTTAAGTGGTCAGGACATACCCAACAATTCTGGACAAAATCATTTTTGAGCGGGAAACTGTTTACGAACGTAATTTTTTCATATAATGTAAGATTTCACTATAACAATCAATATATCCGCAGATCACCCGACGCCACTCTTGTATTTTTTTTTTTACATTCACGTTTTTGCTATCGCCAAAAGCGTTCCCCACTGGTTTTCTATGGCAGTCTTAACTGTTCGATGCGGTCGATGGAAACACTTTAAAAGAAAGATTTTGATACATATCAGAATAATAGACCATTACCTTAAATATTTTCATAACAGTGTCTTACAATTTTCCAATTTTCAAAATTTTTGCCCGAGAAAGCTGGACAATGCTGCCTATGAATGCAAGCTTTGCCAAGATGGCGGCCAGACTGTTCGATAGCAGCCACCGCGGTTTAATTTGTTCTCTGGGACCATGGCGCCACTTCGACAAGCTTCTGTCTTTCTTCTGTCGTCCATGCGTTTTGTGCGCTTCATATTTCCCTTTTCTGTCATGAACCAACAGGCCCAAATTACCACCGTTCATCAGCTAGCCGCTGAGCATGCACTGAGATATGCAGTAAAAGGTAGACTGACTTTAAATGTATGACTGAGAAGCCGTTAGTTGCACTTTAACTCGCGCAAGTAAGTAACCCTAAGCGCAACGGACAAGGATATATACACACTATACACACTGCTTGTTTGGCGATGTCTGACGAGTTTACCCAGGACAAGTCACTATACAGCTGCCCTGTCGCCACGATGACGAGAACGTCCCCCATGTTGTATTTGTGCATCCGACTATTATCGCATGACAAGCAGTCTACTACTCCGCGGTTACTGGCTGGGCCGTAGCTGACCAGCCAGCTTGCAAGGTAACTAAACGTTGGGCCGACGGGCATTATGATGATGGTTTCGGTTTGCACCGAGGCGCATTGCAGGCTCAGATGGAAAAGGGACACGGTGGGTCGTCGGGCTGGCCCTGTTTGCTTGCATAGACAGTTGTGTCGCTGCTTTTAGTTTCCCGAGTCCTTTCTTGTCTTCCTTTATTTTCGCTTTGCCTTTTCCCAAAATGCGAACTGAAAGTGACAGGGTGACACGCGGAGCACGCGGTTCGAAAGCCTGACGTACGTATGAAAGAACATTAGGATCTCAGTCCTTCAGGTTAATGAACTTTTCCCCGGTGTTTAAAGGCGAGTAGTTCTAGCTGAATGTGTAGGCTTCAGCGCACCACCGAGAGCGCTGCCAGAGCACCTCACGCTCGTCTCAAGCTAAGGAGTTGATAGCTACGCTAAGTGTGCAAAGCAACGGCTGTGTGCCGTTAAGCGAAGTGCAGTCTTGTTTTCTTCTTTGCGTCTTGCGTGTTTACAACCAGAAGAAGGAAAAGAGAAGAAGGCGCCTTTAAGTAGAGAATGCTCTTGCTGATGGAGATTTATGAGGAGCATTTCACTGCGCGCAGGGAAGCCCCAAAATGGCAAGCGCATCCGGCCGCGCCCTTCTCTTCGAGATGTGCTCCGCTCTTTGTTCAATAACCGGTTGAGCGTCGTGCGGCACAAAACCGCGAAGGCTTCCTGGCAGCGTACGCGCATTTTAGCTCTTCTTGGTGGAAAGAAAACAATGATGAAATACTTTTTCAGCACGCACCCGTCGCTTTGGAGCGAAGTACGGCTTCACCTTCACCGTGCACAAACGGTATATTTCAAGAAGAGGGGACCGCTGAGTTTGGTATGATGACGATTAAAAAGTCTTGGCCCCATATGTTTGCCAGTCATTTTTATGCGCACTAAAAAAAAAAAACGAAACAAAAGGCGGCAGTCGTGGGGTTAGTCTTGTTCCCTCTCCCTTTTATCTTTACTGCCTAGTTAGTGCTTGCCTCCGTCTCCTCACCCAGGAGCGGCTCCAACCAATTTTTTCTCTTTTTTTTTTGCTCTTTTCGCCTGCGGTCACGCGCAATTACGTCCTCTTTGAGATGCGAAGATGAATCGATGCTTTATTAAGGCGATGCACAGCGTCGTGGCGTTTTTCTTTTCTTGATTATATGTGCCCAGATTCTCCGCTTGGGTTTCAGAGGGAGAAGAACCCTGTTTACCGCGAGCTGGAGGCACCACGTTATGTGGCCGCGCGCGTTGTCCGGGTAACCAGACGCCACTTTGTAGAAGCGCCGCGGTGGTGCAACCAAGCCGATGCTCCGGCACCCGTGTAGCAACGCGTCGGTCGTCCCCGGCGATTGTCCGTCATAATCACCGTGGCCGCTTCATGCTCCGCTCTCTGCCTTCGCGTCGGAGCCGCAGCCGTACATCGCCTCCGAGGGCCGCGGTCGGCGTCGAGCGAGCGCGCACGTGCGCCGGCGGCCTTTGTTTGCGCGTGGGCGGGGGCGGGGGCGACTAATGAGCGCCCCGTTAATTCGCCCCCTAACGAAGCCCCGGCGAGAGGCCGCGCGTGGCATCGATCGCCCAGGGGCGGCGTCGGTGTCCCCACGCCGTGTCGCCGAGAACAACAATGGCTCGTCCGGCGCCTCCCGCTTTCCCAGATCCGGTCCGGGGGGGGGGGGGGGGGGGGGCAATTAAACTCAGCCGAAGACCGACGCCTGGGCTCAGCGGCCGGGATAATTGTGGCGTCGGCAATCACGGCCGCCTCATTATGCGGGCCGCATCGCCGCAATTAGCGCAGCTGCACCCTTTGTTGATCCCGCCGCTCGAGACGCGTCCTTTCGGCGCACGCAGGCGCCCCACGATCGGCCGCTTAGTCCCTTTTAATTGCGGGAAACTCGAGACCCCCTGGCCGCCGCGATGATCTGCGTGGTCCGAATGGCGGCCCCGCCGTCTGGCCCGGCGGAATCACTGTCCGCGTCACGCCCACGGTGGCAGCGCGCCTGCTCACGTGCCCCCCTCGGCCACGCGCTCGGCCCGCGCCGATCGATGGCCAGCCCTGCGTGACTGCGCGACCAGGCTCACGCCACTGTTTTCACTCCCTGGTCATGTCGAGCCGACAACCAACATGACCACCGCCAGCCATTACAAGCGGCCCTGCTCCGCATCTGAATAATGCCTCCACGCTTGGCGCCTAACGACTGGGACCTCCACAAGTGGCGCACTGCTTGTCCGCGCCGCCGCCGCCGCCGCTAGTGACAGGGGGCGATGCTGCAACGTTGGCGCCTCGTCTCCCTGACACCGGTACGGAAGCAGATCACTCCGGCACGACCGTGAGCGCGGTTATATGGAGGACAAATCGGTATAGACGCCGGTGCATAGCCAGTATATTGCATGACACATATTGTACTCGCACTTGTGCCGAGCGGAATACTATTATCTCAAAGTATTTATAAAGAAGAATCGGAGGGGGACACTTAGGCTCCGCCTTAAGGGTACGACGCGATAGCGTTATTGGGTAAATGTATACATATGGTGGGGAATTGGTCATTCTCGACTTTACAGTCACAGATCCCTCGGTGTCCTCATACCATGCACTGCTCACGCGGTGGTGCAGCGCGATGCGCCACTGCCTGCGACGGCGAGTGCCTCCCATGGCAGGAGGTGCACTGACTGTGCTGCCACCGGTGGGGCTTGTGCGACCCAGGTTGTTCTTCACGAGCTGTCTCTCGTGGTCAGTCATTAATTTAAGTGCCACCTGCCAAATGGTCAGTTTTCTCACAATCTTGTGGTCTGATTGTGATGATGATGATGATGCCACAAAGTCACGTGACCTAGGTTGCCCACCTAGGTTGCTTCTCTGTGGACTTTTCGCTCACAACGCCGACGACGCTGAAGGACGCCGGATTTAAAAAGAGCCTGAAAACAAGGAACTAGTGAGAAGCCAAGCTTCCACACACGTCCTTGAGTAATTTCGCAGAAATATTAACGCGTTTTGATAGGTTTGTGAGGCTTCAATTTAAACAAAAAAAAGCTAATGAAGCAAAACTTGGTATTTTGTTGCGACGGCGATTAGAAACCCGAAACTCCACGGAGTATTTGGACAGCCTAACTCTGGACGCCTAATGCTCCGGATGGTCGCTTTTTGCTCCTTTCTGTGGCCAAAGAAGGATGACGGGACTCTTTTGTAAGCCTTGTTTGAAAAAAATTAATCCCCGATTTATATCGTGAAACTAAAAGCGACGTATGCGCGCTAGCACAGTATGTATGGACCCCTCGCATAGGTTACTTGTAAGTGTTTTACAGACAGTGTAAGCGGCAGTTGACGCGACGAGGTTTTCACTTCAACTTGGCTGCAGGTGCTGTGAAACCGGTTTGCCTCCTTACCACTAGGCTGCAGCAGGCGCTTGCTTGCGTGCACTGGTTTCGTCCTTTCATTTTGACTGCAGCTGCCGCGAATCCGGTTTTCCTGCTTAAGCAGGACACCACCACACCACCAGGCTTCGCCAGGACACATAACGACTTCTTCGCTAGCGAGGCATCTAGTGCTAGCGCACTAAAACAAGCTATGTAACACGGTCGTTGACCTTGTGCCGTCTAGAGAATCCGGCTTTTTCACAGAAATGCTTCGCGCGTGCAAGCCTCTCCTCCTTTGTCCTCCTCTCCTGAGGTCCACTGGTTGCAAACGATCCACCAGCATGCGCATTCATGCAGGTTTTCGCGACCTCCCCAGAGGGCGCCACATCTTGTGAAGACGGATTCAGCAGCCGTAGTTCGTAGGTACCAAGCCAGACTCGTTTTTGAACCCATGAGAGCGTTGAAACAGGCTGGCGATTTCCACATTTTTCTATTGGAGATGGCCGTGGAATGAGACCGCTGGAGAGGGTGAATACTTATAGATTTAGCATAGCGCGTTCTGCTTCCGCGGGGAGTCACTGCGCCTACGCAGATCACCCTCAGGGTGCCGGGGCGCCATCCGGAGCATAAACGCATGCTCACTGGTGGAGCGCAGAAACGGATCACGCTATGGTTAATCTGTCGATTAAACTGTTTGCATAACTGTCCGACATACCGCGTTCTCTGAACCATAGCCCCTATCATCGCTTTCATTGGGAAACTATGGAGCCTGCAGTATTCTATCATCTTGTGTTTATAGCAAGGATTCGCGGTAGGTAACTTGGAGAGGTTACTTTCGTTCTTTTAGCAGCACTACAATTATCGATTCCGATAGCCTGAAGGAGGCATATAGAAGACGCCATCAAAAACACAGGCAGAAAAACTGCCAGCACAAGGTGCACGACGCCTGCTTGCTTCCATGGGAAATTTGCTAAAAAGCCAGAGAGAGAGAGAACAGAAGCACAACACTCAAACCTTTAAAAAAAAAGCATGACGGGTTGAATAAGCTCGGCAATGCCATACATGTAACAGTCCTTCTGGAGTATTTCATCCTTTCCGTCTTTTGTATCTGTTGTACCAGTGAACTGTTTTGTAATCACGTGTCCAAACTCATCGCACTGTTTTGAAGCGGAAGTGTATTTTTCTGTACTTTCTGTGGTATTATAAGCAAAAGCGACTGCAAATATTAGGAGCTATAAACTCCCTCGCTGACAAGAGTGTGCTCTACGCTCGCATCCATTTATGGCACTGAGCACCGAGTAGGCTTGACGGGGACGCTCGGTTTGGTCTCGTTGTAATCCACAGGTGTCTGCACTGACAGATTTGGCTCCGTGCGCTTGTTCTTCTTTTTCTTTAGCTTCGATCCTAGGGCGCTCAATACCGCAGAGGAAGAAAAGAGCCGCTGTCCCAGTGATCCCTCCTCCAGGTCACTTCCTCTCGCACTTTCTGCGTCTCGCCAGTCCTCCCGCTTTGGCTAATATTCTTTTCTTCGTTGCTTTATCATGCTATCGTTTCCCTTTTTTCCTTGCCTCTTTAGTCTGGGGCCTGCTACTGAGCGAATTGAACTATCTCACGATATAACGCCAGTCTCAGCAAGACCGCGTTCCATAAAATTGATATATTCTCCCGGCAGGACACGTCATCCCGTGCCAGAGGGAAAGAAAGGCAGCGGGTGGGGAGGACGGGAAACAGCTTTCTTTTTTTTTTTTACGCGCTGGTTTGGTTCTTTCTGTTCGGGTTTCACCTTCCCCCTCTGCCTCGTTTACTTTTTTTCTTTTTTGCTTTCTCCTATTATTTGTTCCACAACGCACCCACCATGTACAGGGAGAGCCGGCGCGAGAAGGTTGGGGAGAGGAAGCCCTATTTCTGGGAAAAAATGGCGTATGAGACAGTCGGGGGCGGTGTCTATACTTGGTGGGCTTTGGATAAGCTCGGGTACTACTCGCGTAACGCGTTCCACTGCGCGCGTTTCCTGTTGGATCACTCATAGTCGCAGATATGTAGATGTGTTGCAGAGGGGAGAGGCGCGGCGAGTGTGCACTTTAATGTTCTACGAAGTACAGGAAGCGATTATGGCCATTATGTTTGTCGGTCTCACTTCTTTTTCTTCCTTTTGTTACGACTCACGCTCCCTTTTGACTCTAACATCCCTAGAATGGGGTCCCCGAAGCTAGCCAGCGTTGACGACATGCATCTGTACGGGGCATGGACATTTACGCCCGATATCTTGGCGCCAGCATAGCCTTTTTGTAGTCATCTCTCGTTTCTGAAATGTTTTTGGTTTCCTCCATCTCTTGGAGAAGTTAATGGAGGGAAGCAATAACCGGGGCCTTCTTCTCCATATATAACGCGGAGATAGCACAGATCCGTTCTTTCTGACGTTTTCTTACACAAGGCAATCGATACCAGAGGGGGAGCGAGAAAGAAAACTAAATAATTAAGAACAAAGTGTCGCTCGTTGATGCAGTCAGTTAAAAATTGAAACTCCACTGCGAACGAGGTGCCAGCTGACAACGCACGAGTTTTTGCGACGTACGCATTTTTCTCATGTGCCTCACACAAAAAGTAGGTGACCCTTCACAATGTCGGCGTTACGCATGTCGAAGGCAAGCAAATACTACGAAACACTAGCGACCACTATCTAGATTTGAGGGATAACGACTGACACTAGCCTCGCTACCACGAGGCTAGTTAGCATCACACCACACGCCAGTATAGGGCATCCAACCAACAGCCTTAGCTTCAGCCCGGGCGCACAAGAGAGCGGTTAAATGCGGGTAGGGAAACAGCTGGGGCGAGGCTAACAACTTCCACATACTGTAGGAATGCTGGACAGTGCGCCGACAACGCGTCGTAAGCCTTCTCAAGGTTCCGACCAAAAAAGGCTACCCAGACAAGTATCGCGGCTGCACTCGTCCAAATGGTGAACCTCAGCGACGAAGGCACACATTGGAGTCGCTCTTGGTGTTTAACTGTGAAGCCGGCCCGGCGGCGCGGTATTATGGCTCTCGTTTACTCCCGGTATCCTTGTGTTCCACACCCCCTGACCCTTGGACATGACAACGACAGTGGTCGTATCGTTTAAAGACTGCGAATTAGATCTACGCCCCCCACCCTTATAAGGCGTTGTTTGCATCTAACCAGTATGTCCATGCAAGCTCCAACTAAGTGACGAGTCACAAGTTTCACGCGCAGATCCACGCTGGAAAGGTCAAACAGAAAGTACCTCATGAAGTAGAAGGGCTTCCGCGCTGCGTTGCGGACGCTTGCGAAGCCTATATTTCACAAAGACGTCGCCAAAAACTGGTGAAGGCAGCGCTTGGGCGAAGAACCCCGCGGTTTTTCTTACCGCTTCCTTCAGACCTCCCCCTAGCCAGCCGCATTTTCTGTGGTTGTTGCTTCTCAGCAACGTGTCTGCCCGCTGGGCCTCCATTCTTCTTCCGAGCGCTGTACCCTGAACCCACCTCGGCCATAAATTACGGCCAACGCGGTGACGTTTTGGGGAGGCGCTGATCCACTCAGGTAACAACTCCACCGCGCAGGTAGTCCGAAGGGAAGGTGCGCGGCAAGGGGAGGCTCGCACGATGCGCGCGCGAGATGGGCGGTGGTGGGTGGAGCGAAGTGGCTCGCGCCGCGCGCTCCCGACGGCGCGGGCAGACACAGGCCGGCTCCTGTACGTCATGAATGGCACCGCCTTGACCTCACTCCTAGGAGCCCTTTTCGCCACTAGCACTACTCTGTCGATCATCTGCGCCTGTCAACGAACTTTGGTCTCCCAATTTTATTAGTCTGCTTTTTCCAGCTAGCCAAGCTTATTTGATATGAATTCTTTGCTTGCTTAAATTTAGTAGGCAACGAAAACCGTTCGCCCCATCGCTTGCGATATCAAGCGCATACTTTGTTTTTCCTGTTGCCTATTGCTAGTTATGATGTTATAACTTTTTGACAAACCTATAGCGTGTATCAGCCTGCTGTTATCGCAGTGGGACCTCGTCAACTGTTTTCGGTTGCCGAAGCCGGATTGCGGACTGAGCATGAGACAAGTGTGTAACAATGCCGTCAGGAGTAAGGCCCTTTTATCGATTTGATCTCGCCTCTGTAACGCGAGTGAGGCGGTTGTTTAAGGTTAACAAGGTACATTTTGTAACTGTTTTAGTTTGTTTTCAAACGTCTGTTCTTTCTTAAATTTTTTCCTCGGGACCCGTCAACGGACACCTTCGGTCATGTCGCGACAGCCGCACCGGGGCGCGCACGGCGAGGCTAATCTGGAGATCGGGAATGCGACGGCAGCGCCGCCGCCATTGGCGCTACATTCCGGCCGCACACCTGGCCCGGCGAGAGGCGAAAGTCGTCGGCTGGCAGATTTGTGCCCCGGCGCAGGCCCGGCGTCGTTATCTGGGAGCCCGACACGACAGCGAGCAGCGACAGGAGCGACGACGCCGGCGGAGGGCGGCTCTTCGATCCGTCTTTTGTTTCTGCGGGGAGGCGAGTCCGAGGCGAGGAATACCGCCGAGGCATCACTCATCCGGCCGGCGGACACGCGCGGCCCTCCGGGGCCGATGGAATGCCGTTTGCGTGTTTGACAAGTAACTAATGGGAGGAGGGAGTTTGTCCCTTGCCAAGCAAAAAACGCCAAGCGCAGTGGCGAGGAGGGTTCGTCAGCGCGCCGCGCGGTGGTATATTTGTACGCAGCTCGTTGGAAAACGGGCGAGGGGGCCGCCGAGGGGTGGTCCATAAATCTCGCCGGTCCGAGAGCGCGACAAGAGTTCAGCGATCGAGCGTTGTCTCTCCGAGAGCCTGCGGGGTCAGCCGAGCCGGTCGCCGAGGTCAGGGCCGTATCGCCTGCCACGGGACGACCTGCCACGCCAATTAACAACCCGCTGAGGTAGCCAGCAGGAATTCTGCCGCTCGCCCGAGGTGTGCCGGATGGACTCGCCTGTGCGTGGGCTCGCTCGACTTGCCCGCCGATGGATTGGCGCGCGCGGTCGTAATTGCGGAAAACGCCCGCTGCTGATCGATTCTCAACTGGTGCTGCCCAGCATGGGCACCCGCGTCCTCTTAATTCCGAGGCTGCATGTGCAATACCGGCCGCCTGTCTCGCAAGCTGGGCAGCGACGTGTCGCGTGTCTGCTCACGCGCAACGAGAGCATGCTGAGCGAGGGCTCGCCCAGCCTGACCTCACCCGCACTCTTTTTTTTTTTTTGCCCGCTGCGTGCGCCGGGCAACCGATATGCGTGCGGCACAACCGAATGCGCCTGTGGTCATTCGGCGCTCGGCGTTTTTACCACGGCTCGCGCACTTGCGACTGCACTGTACAAGGCGAAGCTCAGCTCGCGGAACGTTTGCGTTTCGCACAGCGTGGCCGGTTTTAGAAAAGTGTGGGAAACGGCTGCCTTCACAGTAGTTCATTTCGGAGCAGTCCGCCGAAAGAAGGAAGAAAAAGAACACCGTCGTACTCGCGTGAAGACAAGCTGTGTTTTCGGCCTCTCCTGATTTCTGAACGATGTCCGGCTTGTAAAGCAACGTTCCATTTGCTATGGCCGTCGGACTGACTGCGTCCGTACCCCGTGCTTTACTGTCGTGTGTGTAAGCGCAACGTCATTCCTCGCGTTATTCTGCCGCGCGTTTTTGTATCGTTCCTACCATCCGCCATTGCCGGGCAGCCAATCGCGACAGCCGTTGTGATGAACTTCCCTCCTTGCTTAAATTTTTTTTTGGTATTTGCTTTGGTCACCAGTGAGTTAGATGCAAACGCTAAGAAAAGAGGGCAATAAATAGTACTGAAAGCCACCGTAAGCAGGTGTTCATGTGGATATGGATGTAAAGGATCTGAACCACCACGCTGGATCTTTGAAGAAGCGCGATGTCCAACAACACCACTAGAGGGATGCAAGGCAAACGCTCGTGTTGCATCGTCCCTCTTCTCATGTGGCTGTGCTTCGGGCTTCTTCGGAGATGAATGCCACCCAACTCGCACAGCCTTCCATCCTAGCAGAGTCAGTGAGATGTCTTGCGGACATTTTTGTCACTTGACCATGGTCGACCATGACGAGACAAGCGCTGTGGTCACGAACGGGCACCAGCCAGGCGGAGAGCAGAGCACACGAGAGGGGCGCCACTGTTCATGGGCGCCTCCCCCCGCTCAAGTGGCCCGAGCTTCACCTGAGCCGGCTAAAGACACGTCGGCGGCCGTGCGCCGTGCATGCTCTGAATACTAGTTTTCATTTCCTGGAAGACCAGGTGAGGGTGTCGGCGGCGGGCGCTTCAAGTGGGTCGTTGGCCGCATTCAACCACACTTCTTTACCCTCCTTCGCGTGAACTTCTCAAGTGATCTCCGAAGACAAAAGAAGCCCGATAATGGAGCTCGCGCTTCCGCGGTGGCGCGCAGGGAAGGTGGCCTCGATGACGGAAGAGCTGCTGCTGCTGGCTGCGCCTCTTTTTCTCCGCTCCTAGCGGGAGCTGCTCGGCTTTCACTGTTGGGCTCTCCGCCGTTTGCTCAGTTTTTGTTTGACCAGCTCAAATTTATCTCTAGAGCTGCTTAACGATCTCAATTAACAAGTCAATGAAGTTTTGGACGTCATTTACGGAGAGCAAATCTCCCGGTATGACGATCTAATTTGCAGAAATTAATGATTTTTCTTGTGCATCTCAGGCACAACGCAAGTACGGAAACCTACGTCGGTTTTTAGAGGTATTTTCCTTTCTTTTTACCACTTTGACGCGCGCACTTGCAAGAGGTTTTAATTGCTTCCATCCGCGCGAAACAAGAAAGAAAGGGTTCGACGTTTTGGGAGCAGGATAATTAGAGTTCTTTTTTCCTTCTTTCTTTCTCTGTCTTCGGCCATTTCTCTCAGGAGAAGGAGAAGGAAGACAGAAATAAAAGAACCGAGAAAAGCGCCTTAATAAATGCTCTTTACAGCTATGCAACAGCAGAGGGCAGCATTCAATATGTAGCAGGTTTCCACTCTGGTCGACCTTCAAATTGTTTTTTGCTTTATGTTTGCCTGGAAGATATCTTTTTTTTCAGCAACCTAGCAGCGCCTTCTATGAAGAGACAATTTCAAAGCAGTCCTATGGATATTTTAGTTTAATATTATAGCTCTTTTTTTATCAGCTTTATGACGCACCAGGGTTTCTTTTCTTTAAAAGCGGTGTGGATGTAGTGGCTTCTAATGTGTTGCACACAAGTTAGATATCACAGCACAAATACAAACTTTATCTGCGTTAAGTGTTCTTCTTTACGACTCTTTTCTGCGGGAATCGCATGACAGTTGATCCTGTGTGCGTGTTCTCTGGGATATTGTATACAATACGAGCAGCAGCACACTCCAGCAGTTCCGCGCGCGCGCACACACTATTCGATTTGTGTTAGCACCCCCACATGTTTGATAAACATTCGTCACTTTTCTAAACGTAATGGTTGACCACATTTTCTGCGGGTTTAAAAAAGGCTAGGATACCACGAATTAAACGAACACACTAGCGCCCGCACCTCCGGAAAGATATGTGACCATATCTCTCTTTTTTTGTTGTCGGTATCACCTATCTAGGGTAACATTTTCACTCTCGCATTGCGAGGCTGTCGTCTCCGCTCTCCCACTGAAGTCTCATGCATCCCTCCCAAAGTAGGCGGACCGCAGAGACGCTGGCAGGAGAGCGGCGACGCGGAAATCCCAATTGCGGCTCGCATTCCAATAGCGCCATCGGACACGATCGTTTGGCGTTCGTTCCTCCCGCGGGCGCCACCGGTGGCGTACGCGCGGTGGCCGCGGCCAGCGACCGCGGCGTCGTCGATGCGGCGCGTCAGCTGCTGCCAGGGCTGTGCTCGCGTCAGTCTGCCTGAATTTAAATAACTACTTAGCTTGAAGATAATTACAAACTGGCCAGAGGAGGAAGAGTGCCGGCCGGCTGCCAAAAATGCAGACGTCTTGCTTCGGGATGCCTTCGCGTGATGGATTATGACGCATCACTGGGCCACTGGAGATGCTCCGGCGAGAGATATCTGGACGCGTATAATGTGGAGCGTGCTTATCGCGGCGCCGCCTCTCGGCGACCTTCACGCCCGCAGCAGGTGGACACGCTCGTGGGGCGTTGAAAGCGACGGGATGCCTCAATTTCACCTCCGGCCGCGGCGGCGCAATTAGCGGGGCCGGCTCATTTACATGGTAACGAATTTGGTCCGATCGCGTTCCCATATCCGCTTTCTGCGGCCGCCATCCATTCGGCGCCGCTGTCACTGGGTGTCCGCGGCGGCGAGCGAGGCGCGCCGCTCCGCCGCTGCTAAACAGGATGCTTCATTAGTTAACCCCGCTCATGGTGCGCGGGGGTAATTGATTGGGCCGGCTCCTTGGGACCGAAGGTGAGGCCGAAGTGATTAAGCGTCCCACCGCTCGCCGCCAACCCAGCGGGCTTGCGCGTTAGCCTCGCGGGCCGCGCCAGCACGTGTCATCGGCTGTTTGTCTTAATTACAGGCGCCAAGGGTCGCGCACCGATGGGTCGCGCTGCTTCCGCCGGAGTCGTGGCGCGTCCTCGGTGCCCGCACTGAGGCGGTGCTCTTGTGGCCGAGCTTCATTTCGGGCGTCGGCTGATTCCAAGACAACGACGAGCGGGGGGCTGAATCGAGATGCGGCCGCTGCGTGAGGCGACAGCTGAAGGAAAAAAAAGAAAGGCGCCCGAAATGGAAAGAAGTAAACACGGCGGCGGCGGCGAAATAATCGCGGCGGCCGAGGCAGCAAAAGGCAAAGCAGTCAGCGACATTCCCGACGATCGGCATCGTTAAAGCAAATGCTTCGTTCACGACTTTCCAAGATTGCCACCGACCGTTCCATCATTTCGAGCTCATTACGCTCTCTATACGAAAGCGAAGAACGTAGAAGAAAATCCCTTGTCTCCGCCTTTTGTCCGTCCGCAGAGGACCGGTTTCAGGCTTCACGGGATCCGCCGCCGCCGCCGCGCTGCCGGACGTCTTCTGCTCGCCCTTTCCTGCCTTCTGCGTTTGCCGATCTGGCCTGCCCCCGCCTTCGCGCGCATTTGCTGCTGCACGCCCGCTGAGGGTGCGTTCTTAATTCGGCCCTTTTCCCGCTTTCTCTTTTACGCGTTCGCCTCTCCCCGGCATCGGCGTTTTCGCGTCACAGCCTTTTTATCTCTGTCTCTAGTTTGAGTGTCACTAGGTATCGAAGAGTTCACTGCGTCGAAGGAGCGACATTACATGTTGGAATATGACAAGACGCATTCGCGTGTACCGGGATTGTTTTAGAGTCAATAAAAGTTCACTCACTCACTCACTCACTCACTCACTCACTCACTCACTCACTCACTCACTCACTCACTCACTCACTCACTCACTCACTCACTCACTCACTCACTCACTCACTCACTCACTCACTCAGAGTGCCTTAGTGACACTGCAATACTTGATAAACTGGTAAACCTCGTGTGCGTCACTCCTTTGTGAGCACAGCGGTTAAAAAAGGGATACAAGGAGCGCTGCAGGCGCAGTTTAATGATGCATGTGGGCCTTCTGGAGCGGTGGGCATGCTTCTAGAAAATGGGACTGATGACAGCTCGCGTGACCAGATTCGGAGCATGAGGACAGAGGAAAAGAGAATCCATAATCACCACAGCCACGCCTGGTAAAAAGAAGAATGTATAATAAACACTGAGATTCACGCCTTTCCCGTAGGAACTCCACGACAACATTTCGGTAATTTATAGGCATCAGGAGACACAGCCACGTGCTAAGTACTTATAGACAGCTGCTGAGAAGCAGGCGTATCGCGCCTATTTGATTTGACGCCAAATCATGACGAAACTGTTAGCGCTTCTGGGCTTTGCCACAGCTCCTAAGTTCCCGTTGTGAAAGCGATAAAAGAAAATGTACGCAACGAAACCGCGGTCGTCGCAGATGGCACAACGATGGCGCCCAGTCTTCAAGCTCCATCTGCATAACAAAGCGAATCGAATGCTCACCGTCCAAATAACGCGCGGTCCGAAAAGTGCAGCGTCAGAAGAGAAACCTGCGGGAGGAGAAGGATCGATCAGGGCTAATTTTCATTACCTTCTGGGCCAATATTATCCGGTCCGTGATCGTTCGTTACGGGGGCGAATCGGCGGCCGCGTCGCTGGGGCCTGGCACAATAATAATGACAACGCAACGGGCGCTGTTTTTTCTTGTTCGGTTCTGTTTTTCATCTTAATAGCTTACTCATAAGGCCGTAGGGATCATGTCTAATGGTTCAATGCGTACGTAATTGATTCTTTAACCGCAGCGAGGCTGCACTTAAGGAACGCTTTAATGGACGAAGGTTCCTGCCTTAAGCCATTATCTGTTCGTCAAATTGGCTAGTACCAAGTAAAAGTGGAAGGAAAGGAGATCTAATGCTGATGGGCGATTATTTTTCAGCCAGAATTAGGAGAAGGGAAACGAAAATGTCTCTTTCGGGGCGTTTTCTGAGTTCAAGGAACTAGCTCCGTCAGTTAAGCATATACACAGCTGTGCAATATCTACGCAGTGTTCAATACGCGAAAGATATACTTGCGTGTCTAGAAACATTTTAGGCACCCTGGTGAAAAAAAAAAAAAAAGACGCCTGGTTGATGATGATGGTGATGGTGGAGAAATGCGATAGCATTAGCTGATTATTCGTGTGCGGTGTTCTAGCAAGCTGCGCAGTCACATGTGACCTGAAGTGTGACCGTGCATGAATCCACACTTTGATTTTGTGGGTTTTAAACGACGTGATTTTGTGGCGATGGCGTGGCACCGTTGGCCTTGTCGACCAGATCCTGAACACTGAGGAGTTTCTCAACACTGCATTATTTTAAGAATAATCCAAAATCAAATAAGTTTTTAAGTTAGTACGCGCTAGCCGAAAGAGCGAGATGCGGCCAAAAGAAACGAACGCCTCATGCTAAGAAAATGAAAAAAATAGGGGGAGGGGAAGGAGCTGCGGTCGGCTTCGGGTATTACAGCCTATGCCATGGGTTGAAATGACTGCCAAACAAAAACTTCGTAAGGTAGTGCGTTTTGCCGGACTCACGCGGTCTGGTCTCGGCAAAAGCAATCCAGGCTCCAAAAAGAAATTCCGAAGTGTTCTTGGAGGGGTCACGCGATAATGACATTGCTCACCATTTATTTTTCGCGCTGAGGGTGTGAACGAAGAATTCGGGCCCTGCGCCTCCAACGCGAGTTCAGCCAATATAGCTAGGGTTTGAACTCTAGGCACCGTTTGCATCGCATACGAAGTAAGCCGTAATAAAGCAACTGAACATTTTCAGGCACTTGTCCAGGACTCCGTGCGGCAACGTGCGCCGGTGATAAGCCTTGTTGGTAGCTTATTTCCGACGACACTCTGAGCGCGGCATGCCGTCAGCGTTCCTGACACCGCTGCGAAAGCGACGGCCCCCGAGAAAGCCGCGCTACGAACAGGCGGAATGCATAAGCTTCCTGTCGTGTCACGCGGACTGGAAGAGGCTGCTCTGAAAGTGCGCGAAGTTTCTTGCTTCCATTTTTGTTTCGGACGGCGGCGAACGGGCGTCCCACGAAAAGGAGCAAGAACGAGCGTCGTACGTGGCATTTGTTTGCGCCAACTAAGCGCCGGTCTTCTCGTTTTCTTTAAATCAACGGGCTGCCCGGTGTGCCACCTCGGAAATGCAGAGGGAGCGGTGCGCGACAGACGGCGCAGCGACAGTGGCGGTCCTCGCGGCGCGTCGCCGCGAAAATAAAGAAGGGCAGAGAAAGAAGGAGAGATGGCGGAGGGAAAAAAATGAAACGAGCCAGGCGGCGGTGTGGGGGTTCGCAAGGATGAAACCACCGGCACATTTGTCATGTTCGTGTGACTGTCATATCAGAGAAGGGAGCCTGGTAGACAGGGACAGCGGGACGCAAAGCAGCCGGGGCTCTTCGCGGCCGCTTCGGCGGGGAGCTGGACGCACGACGTTTTGTCGTTCGGCTGGGGCGCATGATCTTCTCGGTCCAGTCCCTCCGCCGAGTAAGGCCCCCCTCTCACCTGGGAGGCCCGTGTCAAGTGCTTGACACGTTCAGCCCGACCGACGTTGTTGTGGCTAGACAGTCGCGTCTGAACGCGATCGGTTTCTCCCTTTTACGTTGCGTGCGATCTCACGCCAGCGGTCCTTGACTGCTGAGGGGGTGCGCGGCAGAGCTCACCTGGTGTGTCACCGGCCGTCACCAGCGCTGCGAGTCGCTAATACATGCTGCTGTTACAGATAGCTCTGCTCCCATCCTCGCCGCGCAACTATGCCTGACATGCTTGCCTGTGCCTTCCTGGTAGCTGCTGGCTCGTAATGTGTCGTGTGCATGCACCGAGGAGACCGATGTGAATACCTCCCTACTCCTTGTTTCATGCAACAAACATTTGCCACATAGAGCTGCAATGTTCTTGAGCCCCAGAAGCCACTACTGGCTGGTAGGCCGCACTCGAGGGAAACAAAGAAAGAGGCCGAATCAGAAGCACTCATTTTAATAGTTGCTTAAAACTGGCTATCGTGCGCCCAGCTTTTTTCTGCTCACTGCGCGTAAACGCCCGATCGAGGTCACTCACGAGCAGGCTCCTACTGGAGAAAAGAAATGACCCCTGAGAACAGGTCGCGGTACGAAAGCCTTTCGCGGTGTGACGCTTGCCTCTCCTTGCAGCCAACAGCGCGGCGGCGCCCTTCTACGAGGCGGGCGGCGTGTACGGGGGCACGCCGCTGTCGCTGCTGGCGCTGCCGGCGTCGTGCGTGCCGGACGTGAGCGCCAAGGCAGCCCTGCCGGCGGCCGCCGTGGCGCGCGTCTCCCCGGAGCCCGGCCCGGGGTCCCGCGACGAGCTGCGGCGACTCGTGTCCGAGCCGGACCTGCTGCTCGCCTCCGAGGTGGACGTGGACGTGGGCTTCGTCTGCAAGAAGTGCCAGCTCGTGTTCCCCGCCGAGCCGCTGGTGGTGGCGCACCAGCGCGCCGCCTGCTTCGCGGCGGGCAAGCCGCCCAACGTGGGCGCCGACTTCAAGCCTTTCCTCAGACTGGTGCAGCGCGCGTGGGAGTGCCGCCGCTGCCGCGACCGGCTCCACACGGCGCGAGAGTTCAAGTTCCACTGCGACACCGAGCGCCACTGCGGCAAGAGCAAAGAGGCTGGCCACAACTAGCCGGACGACCTGCGAGGAGGCGCTCGGCTCTGCTGACACGTAGAGCCCCTGTTTCCCTCTACAAAGTAATGCGCTAGTCGCTCTAGGCCTCCGTGTGTTACTCAACGGTGACCCCTTTGTGTTCGTTCGAGGAAGAGGCTGCCGCGTAGATCCCGCAGTTGTACAAAACGCGTATCCAGAGGAAAGACGAGTTGCTCTACTGGCTGTAAACGGGTAACGTCGTTTCCTTCCTTGCTATTTATTTGCGAAAAATTGCTTTCAGGGCGTTCTTGCTTTGTCTCGGGGCGATGTACGCGAAATAGACAACGCTCTGTTCTCCAGTGTCGTGCGTTGCTCGTCAAAATTAGCCTGTGAAAAACCCAAGTGCGGCGGCACTCGTGCGAGTGAATGTGTCTTTCTGTGTGCATACGCGAGTGACCCTCGAGCGGTGGTGTGTCGCAGGAAACGTACAGTCGTTTTCGGGCCGGCGCCCCCTGGCGCGATCCACGGCAACTAACGAGAGGCTGCCTTCCCGCGCGTTCTCGTTCGTGCGCATGCCAGTGTATGTTGGTCGCGGAGCAACACTTGCCGACTACCTCCAAGTACCGTGTGTTCGTGCGTGCATGTCCGTGAGCCTGCCCTTGCTGATACCGTGTGTGTTGAGTAGCGGCGACTAATTTGTTAGACCGAAGGCCGGCGCGTGGAATCACGGGAACTATTTGCCCTGTTTCTTTCCTTGCTGACTTCTGATGGCAACTTTTCGCCTTTGTTCTTTCCTTGCTGGCGTGTTTTGCCCTCCGAGGGGCTCCCGCGTTTTTAGGTGTGTACAAAGCCACGGTGATATGTTGAATCAAGTGTTGGTTCGAAACTTTTGCAATAACTTTTTCGCGACGAGTAGTTGCTAGAAGCAGCTCGGCCCGCCCTGTTAGCGGGTCCGAGTGGTTGGCGCTCCTGCTCGCCGACGGCGCGGCGCGCTCTCTGCGCTCGGGCCGGAAGCGGCCGGACGCTCGTACATGGTTCCTATCTATTGCGAAATGCACTGTTACGTGTGAGCAGCATTTCCAAAGAAGAAAGCAAAATCACTGGTCAAGAGGCCAGGTTCACGGAGCGCTTACAAGCATTGCCCTCTTCGTCATAACCGCAGGTGGACCACGGCGCTGAAGGACGCCGAGGGAATTTATTTCAAATGCCTGAGCGCTCATTGCTGCGCTGCTGCACTTTCCCTAGCTTAAAATTTATGATAACAACAGAGTAAGCCATTCACAGCTGCAGTTGTACCGAAAGATTTACTCGCAATTACTTGAGCTGAACCATGTGGCGATTTTGAATAGTACCACATCCATACGAACACCGTTACGCTCCAAAGGCTCCATTCCGTTATCGTTAGGAAGCGAATGCTGGCTCACCGGACAAATGCAGGGAGCTCGCGAAAGCCTATTTACTGCAGCATCAGGTGCTCGAAGAGGGCATAGCTAGTAAATCCGTGAACCTCCCTTGAGGTCGGCAGACAAACAAGCAAAAGCAAAATATATAGTATATATAAATATATATAAAGCGCATTCATTGTGCTGACGACAGTTCCTAACTCAAAACAAAAGAAGCATACTGCGTTTTGTATGTCCACATATTGTGATTATGTTTGAAGCGAGCAGAGGTGTGATTCTCCTGTTGTTGCCGAATAGGATGGACCTGTTTATACGTGCCGCGTTGCATCCTGGGACAAGCTAAGAAGACACTCTCGAGGTTTCCCAGTTTTTTTGTAGACGCACAGCAAGAGGGCGAGGAAACCCCTTGCACCACGATGACGTCCCAGTGCATCCCTTCCCGCGTGTGCGGCAAACCCGAGCAGCCCCAGTGCTGACGTGGCGCGGCTACGTCGGCAGCCGAGCCGACGGCCGAGCGAACTGCTGTTCGCCGCGCAGCGCACTGCCATGCCCGACACTCACCGGCGCTTTCAGTTGCGCTGTCGCGAGAGCGCTTACTCACCTGGGGCTCCCGAGATCTGTTCAGCTTGCTCGGACTGCAGCTCGCGTCGTTGGCGTTTTGTTCCCTGTCCATCGAAGAAACAGTTGCGAGGTATTGTGCTGTTATATACACACGTAAAAGTTCCTAGGTGGTCGTCGAAACCCCCTCCCCCGAGTCTTCGCCGGCGCTTGCCAACGTTTTGTTCTTCCACACACTGAAACACACACGTCAAGAGACCTGTACATACCATAGTCTTGCCGATCATGTCTGGGTGATGTCTGAATGAGGCAGTCTGTGTGAACGCTAGACAGCGTGATCGCCACGTTAGTGGAGCATGCTTCCCCCCCCCCCTTCCCCCCCCTCCCCCCCCCCCCCCCCCCCCCCCCACTACGAGTAAGCACGCAACATATGGAAAGGAAAATATTGGATTAATGGGGAATCGGCAGAAGGAATAAACCTCTTTTCTGCCCTCTTGGCTTAAGATCCTGAAGTGTAGGCTCGGCTATTTATTTTTCGAAGTGTTGCTGCACGAAAACTTGCAACCAAGTGGCTAGCCACATATGAATTTCAATCTAAGTAAACGGATTCCTTGCTGAGTTACTATTTCATTAAAAACTCACTTCCGTTTAGCATTGTGAAAGATGCAAGCGTGTGGGTACGGTATGGGCATATCCCTTGGGTTTTCATGCAACCTAAACTTGTTTATTTGGTATTCCTGTTTCTTTGTAATTTTTAGTCACTCAAATAGGTCAGTTTCAGTCAGGGAACACGGTGTTAACGAAACCATGATGCATTTTGTTTGTATTCAGTTATTTTCATACTGGAACCAAATTGCTAGTGTTTTCTTTCTCCTTGTCTACTTGTGGTAAATATATTCATCTCATGAAATGTGTGACTATGCCACAGAGTTAGTTTACAGAGCGAGTAATGAAATCGGGAAGGCGCCGTTTCGATTGCCTCAATGATGAAACGCACGCTTCCTAAGCCAATCTGTATTACTACCCGCACGCAACAGGCTAATATATTTTGCCTTACAGGATAACAGACAGCTCAGCCTGACCTACATGCATCGATAGCTTCCCGCAAAATAAAAGAAGCTGAGAAAATGGCACTGGGGAATGTTAACTTACATTTCACCAAGTATTAATAATTGCTTGAGAACGATGTGAAGGTGGAAAGCAGTGATAAATTATAACAGCGCCTCGCATTCTAAGTATGCATTTACATTGTACACAAGCCATTTCCCATATGAGTACTAGCGCAAAAGTCGAAATTGCCATGAGTGTACAACGTAGCTGTGATTTCCTTGAATAGCGTGAAGGTAAAGAAAGGTGTGTGTCAGTTTTAGTGCACTCTTCAGGTACGTGCACGCGTGAAGTGGAGTGACACTTAGAAGGACACTGTGTCAAAGAAATGTATATTCATAGCTTATACTGAAGCACGGAGTTGATTTGTCCGAAAAAATTTCACAAACAATATTCGAACGGTTCAACATTCCTATCCATTGCTGAGTAGACACTGAGTTCGGTAATCACCTATTTCGCTGATGGAGTATGCTCAGAATTTTGCGAGAAAAACTGACGGATAGGTGATATATTATCTTTCAGATATTTTCCAAGGTGTCAGTCTTGAATAAGTGATGCGTACAAGACTCCGCCTTACGTCGAACTAACTCTCATGCGAGACCTACCCGACTCGCATGGTCGCATTTAAAAAAGAGCAAGCAAAATAAACAGTGACGTTAAGGCACGGAGGGGGGGGGGGGGGGGGGGGGGGGGGGTTAAAGAAAGTAGGCCTGCTCACGTACTCCAAAAGTTGTCTTCGAAATTCACACTCGAATCTCTCCTTCGAGAGTCTCATTTGAGCCACTGCTCGTTTTTGGCAACAAATTCCGTGCAGCCTTACCTATGCTGGGCCGCAGTGTGTGTATTCAACAGGTGCAGCATTGTCGTGATACGTACAGCGCGGAGTATGTGCTTGTAGTGCATGTTGTTCATGAATGACAGCCTCACTCAAGGGTGTGAAGGTACCAGAAACAACTATACAGTCCAAATACAACGTCTACCTCTTTGGTGTTTCAGTTAGTGAGTCGAATATAGAAATTCCTCTGTGTGCAGGCAGGCGGAAGCTTTCCCACGGCGCGTGAAATTCACAAAAGCTACACAGAACAAACAAATATATTTCCTTCGCCAATGAAAGAAAAAAAAAACGACAGCCGTTTTGTCTGCGAAACTGATGTGCTTGCTGTTGGGTGGATGGCGATAAGCGAATTCTCTCCCAAAATAATGGAATTTGTCTTGCCGAGATTGGGACGCCTTCGCCGTGCTATAAGCTATTCACGCGCCTGCAGAAAGGACACTTCAGGGAAGTTTGCATTGATTGCTTAGCTGCCGAGTAGCTTGCCGCTTTATATTTTCTTGATACACAGGCATACACAGCTAAAGAAACACGATCGCGGCCTCGGTGCGCCCTTTTGCGCGCGTGTGACGTACGGGTTCAGGCGGAAGCCGGTGAAGGTGAAGACAGATTTCGGACGACCTCGCGCGGGGGCTTGGCGCGCGCTTCATGACCGACGAATACCTCAGGCACACGGGTCAGTGGGTACGCGCGATGCCGTCACACACAGACACCCTCATTCACGCCTACTTCATCCACACACCGCCATTCAACAGCCACCTAGTATAAGTCTTTTCCGAGACATTTTAAGACACTGTAGGTGTTCTTATCCAAGTCAACCAGTGAGGAGACCAAGGATGCACGCCAAGGTGTACATACGGCCGTCAAGATTTGCAGGCGCCTAAACGTGGAAGCAACAGGTCTGAACCAACTTATATACGTATTAAGCCTGACTTAACGTCAGGGTTTGCATCCGGTTTCTATCGAACCCCGCTTCCCGTCTCCCATCGTATACCTTCGTTTATTTCTTGCAGTAGCACATTGTCGAGCTAGTTGGAACAGGTATGGTGTCTTCGTTTTAGGTTGCAAGTGTCCTTTGTTTGGGCTGCGGATCAAACGGTGCGCGAGCAGTTAACAGAAAAAGCAGCCACCCGTAAGGCCGCATTGATTTTATTTCTGAATAGGTAACCGTCGGGCCTGCGCCTGAAACCTCCGCCCGTTCTGTGGGTTTGTCAGCCCTGAACGCCAAGCAAGTTTCTACTACCTCAAACCCAAGTAAAGAAATAGTATCTCGAAGTTCCTATGTGCATGTATATGCACCAAAACATGTATGTACATGTGTCGCGTATATATGTATACATACGTATATGTATATACAGAAGCATATAGTATAAGGTGTAGGATGATGTCGACCTCAACATTTTTTTTTTAGTTTTTCCTTGAAGACAGTTTACGATGCCTCAGTCTCTTGAGGAGAGGAGGCGAAGACGTTGCGTATCGTCAGACTTGCATTGATCTTAACCACCACTCGGGAGTTTTCTTTTGTTAGTTTCATAAAAGTGCGCCCAGAACGCACCTTTGACGTTGATTATATTGTCAAAACGTCTGATTGAACCGCGGGTGCTTGAATACTGCCCGTTGCCTACATGTTACGTTTTGAGTGGCGTTGTGTCCCACTTTTTTTTTTACATATATATATATATCTTGATCATCACAGTGTTTGTTGTAAATAGTCCTCAAACTTTTTTTGTGGTGAGCTGATTACACTATAGTGTGTCCAATATTGGAAGGAGAACCACAGCCACACACCAACTAACTACAGCCAGCAGCTGATACTCGTTCTGCTGTGAGCCCGTGAATCAGGAGAAAAAAAAAATAGACAAGGAAGCGTTGAGCAAACGTTTCTCGAGGAGTTCAAGGACTTCACACCTTTAGTCCCGGTCCTGATTGTTGATTTCTGTTGTGTATCCATGTTGTTTGTTATGTAATATATGCCCTACCCTTGCTCGAATGTTTCTGAGTTCTTGATCGAATAGTGTTTCACCCTGAAGCGTTCATATGCACCTGAATTGTTTCGGTTACCATAAGAAACGAGTGGTTCGATCCGTGTCGATTATGGTATCCAGAATTTTGTTCCATGCTACACATTTCAGCGTCATCTTTTTGTAGTGAAAAGGAATTTACAGTTTAAAGTATTGGTCACGCTCTGCTCCCGTTTTATTCTTGAAAAGGTTGCCAATGGTTTTTCTGGGATACGTAACCACTGCAGGTCTATTTTTGGTATGTCACGTAGAGGACGTAATAACGATGACAATAATGTCAATAATAACTATTAAGATGCTGAGGATGGTGAAAGGGTTCTAGGTTTTTACATCACAGCTCATGTAGTTGGCTTGAAGTTCTGGAATAAACTGTCTTATGTGAGAAAACTACTGTGTCTCCGTCTTGTGTCTTGAAAGAGAATCTGTTCTTGTCATTGTGCTGTCTCTTAGTTGAGAATATGCCGTACAAATGATGGACACAAGAAAAGTACGGCGACTTACTTCATTTTGCCGATATTCACCGCACATGAAAACTGAACACGCGTGAACAACTGAAGAGCAAGGTAAGAGAAAAATTCGAGTCAGTCATGATGTGGAGCCAAGTATACAACAGACTACACGACAAGACAACTTCCAAGATAACAGTAACTTAAACAGAAGATACTGTCCAGCGTTTATTTTCATTAATCATATCAGAACATGCTGGAGTCCGCGTTGTGGAAGCTATAAATCTAAAAGGACAGGATGCGCATAGAGTACGTTTCTTTCGTCTTCCATCCACGCTGCGCAAGGCTAAGCAAAAAGCGTAACAAACATGGCGATGTTTTAAGAGGTTGCGCTGCCTGCATTGCGTAAACTATTTACAGGCTACAATGATAATTATGTTCATAAAATACACCTTCACATACATATCATAACTCGCGAATACATTCGGTAACATTACATAGAAATTAAAAAAAGCAAACTTAGCGGTTTATTTATATTTATATAGGGCGTTAGCGAATAAGACGCACTTTATATTTTTGTTCTCACTCTGTTCCCATCAGTCTAAATACACGGTGACTACCGCTTCACTAATATCAGTATTTATGCCGTAAAGCACCGCCTTCATAAAGCCGCCGCCTTCAAATAGTGATATAATGTGCGCGGAGTTTCTTGCCACCATGAGATTGTTTTACAGTGCGAGGTCTACCGTTATTAAAAGATACTCTAAGCCAGTACCAGATCATCCTCTTGTTTTCTGAATGCTTCTTGACCAATGAGCACTAGTTTGATCATCTGTAATAATAGCTGAGTTGTTCCATGCTTTTCTTTCCTGGTGCGTGCTTCTGGGGGGGGGGGGGGGGGGATCTGCGAGGATCTGCGAGGCTTGACATGCCAGCCTGATGAGCATCATAGCATCGCCACAGCAAACACCCAACGTGGCGACCTATGCAAAGCATTCAGGAGAAACACAGCCCTATATAATGGTTACTCGGTTTCTGACTACTCAGGGTTACAAGCCACTGTATCTTCATCAAAAGGGTAGGAGGTGATATTTGGATATTTGGATGAAATTTTACCACACTGCGAGTAGTGATGAAAACTTGGACGTAAAACGCTTTCAGGAGCAAATAAATTTCACGCAGGCGATTTCTCAAAAGAGGAGGAGTAGGGATGGTTTCGTCAATTCAGAAACTTTTTTTTTTACAAGTGAAATGCAAACATTATAAAAACGAGCCAGAGTACATGAGCCTTACTTTCGAAACTACTGGACTATCTGCAATTCCACGGCCATGTTCTTTCTGAACAGGCTATGGACCTAGTCATCCGAGCCTAACGCGATTCCTTGGTCAGGCATAGCGGCGGATGTTTCGTGCAGTAAATGAACGTTATGCAAGTAGGTTTTGCGGCATATTAAAACAACAATAGAGCCTCTGAGATATGCTAAAAAACAATTTTAGTAAACAGAATGTGCGAAGTTATAGTAAGAAACAGTGCCACACGTTTATCTGTGCATAACACAGACTATTGTCAGCTCTGAACCGACACTGCCAGTGAGCACGCACGTGCTTGCTAAACAAGACGCCTATGGCCACCAGTATACTGCTTTAAACAAGGCACTTATTCTGGTCGCCGTAGTTCGCAATAACTTTAAGAGATAATCTCAGATACTATCTCAACATTACAGACCTATTTGGGAACAGTCGAAAAGAAAGCAGTTTTTATCTGTACGTGGTTCAAAATTGGACACAACCACGCATTAAAGTGGGCCTCTTGGGTATGTTCATTGGACAACGCACCAGAACCGTGGCTTTAGAAGTTTAAAGCATTCACGACTTCTGCTTGAAAAAAACAAAACACGAAATCTGTTCCTTCGTTGCAAATCAGATGAACCGACATCCGTATTCTTATGTGCCTAGTTCCTAAGAAGGCTGCGAGGACGGTGGTACCCCCAGGTTGCCGAGCCAGTTCCGCCACTTGGCCACATATGCAGGGAACCTAGCGTCCATCCGAACATAATCAAGCGTTGCCTAAGCGTCATAAGCCAGGGAAGTTTGGTGTTCCTTAAAGCTCAAAGGAGATCTTCTGTAACGCTTTCCATGCTCCCCCGGAAATTTCTAGCATGCTGTGTGTAACGGATTCCAGAGGCAGCACGGCCCAGCGTGGCGCCAGCAGTGCTACATATGCTCGACCAGTCGGATGCGAGCACGCTGTTTATGTTATATCTTTTTTTTTTGTTTTGGCAGTGCACTTGCGAACGCACTCGCTTTCATTGTTTTCTTCGGCTCCACAGCTTGCTATGCTACGCCCTAAAAACAACGAACACAACAAACACCTGTAATCGCTCCACGTGCATCTAAGTTAAAAAAAAGGAAAAGGAATGATCATGCGAACCACGCGCAAGATTTTTTTCCTTCTCAATGAAAGTGACCACTCAAATACATAGACGCGTTGGACTTTTGGTTTGTATTTTTCGAAAAGTGGATGGACTTTTTTAGGTGCTTATTTCATAGGGCAGTTTTATTTTTTTAGGCGAATATTATTTCCCGTAGAAGAATCACTGTTCTTTTTTTTTTGGTGGTATGTGTGGCACCCTTCTGCACTCAAAAGTTCTGTATAGTTTTATCTTGGGTAGTTTCTTAGCATGAGTAGTTTATGTAGGAGCAATTAACGCCCCAATGGTAGTGCTTCGAGTATGGTTTCTATATGAAATACTATTGCCGAAAAAAAAAAACAGCATGAAATTAAGTGTTCGGGCTGCAAGCAAAAAACGTAAATGGAAGTTTATTTTTAAAAGCTACATTAGCCGCTACGGTGGCTCTGTGGTTATGGCACTCGGCTGCTGACCCGAAAGATGCAAGTTCGATCCTGGCCCCGGTGGTCGCATTTCGGTGGAGGCCAAATGCTAGAGGCCCGTGCACTGTGCGATGTCAGTGCACAATAAAGAAGCCCAGGTGGTAGAAATTGGAAGCACACTGGTTACAGGCAAAACACAAGACAAAAACAAGATGCTCTGAGACTTGCAAAAGTTTTATTGAATGCACACTTTATCATATAATGCAGAGTACAAAAAGGCATGAAAATGACAAAAGAAAACAGAATTCCACAAAATGATGTCCTTACAAGTGGCCAGCCTGAACATGACGCTCAAGTTCGTGACGTCACGACGGGCATCAGAATCAAACCGCAGTCAGCGCAAACAGGATTCGTCCATTTAATGGCTTGTTTCCCGCCTGACGAAAACAAAGAAAGAATCTTTCCTTGCAGAACAAACACGGCGAAAGTGGATAAGACAAGCAGAACCCTACCGTCAAAAGCACGCATTCTTGTTTGCAGTAACGACTACTTCTTTGGCTTATCGGCTCACATTGCGGTCTCACACATTATCGAAGAAGATAGCAGCTAGGTCAGCATGATGCTACGCTAAGATGAGCGAATGCCACGCCAGCGGGTCTGCGCACATAGCGGACTCGGCCTGCGGTGCAACGCCGTATTATAGTAGGGCTTGCAAGTTACCGAAGTGCAAGAGAGAGAGAGAGAGATTTTAATGATTGCAGGAGAGGTGTGCCTGGTAGTTAACCTGGCGTGCTACTACAGATGAGGGTGAAAAAAAAAAAGGTGAAACGGAAGTCAGTCACGCATAACACCCGCACACTCACAAACACACACGATTTTCAAAGGGTGCGTATCAAACGCACGTCTTTAAGTTAAGTTAGTAGGGTTTTTGTCCCGTGCGCAGGCCAAGCCGCATTCCACCAGGGTCCAAGGCCACGCTCCATGCACAAGGCGCCGTCCTGGCGGATACCGTAAGTGTCAGATAACGTCTTTAGCTAGGGTTTCATCGTCAGGGACAACGACGGGATCGATTTCGTCGGTATGGCAATCGCCAGCAATGCTGCGCATTTAGGCTGTAGTTTTGTTTTGGTTTTTCACAGCTCAGTCTGCTTTTCCCGGCGTCCACGCTCTAGCACCTACGACGAGCGGCTGACAAGTCACGAAATGACGTAAGGAGTTTCGCTTGCGCTGTGGGTGGAGATTCAAGGGGATGTCTCACCCGTACCAGTTCACGCGCGCGCGCAAAAAAAGAAAGAAATAAAGTGATGGTAGAGGCACTGTCGGGTAATCTTCTAGTCTATCCTGACTTAATGTTTGCCTTGTAGGGGGCGCTTGAAAAGCCAGAGAACTAGAGAACAGCGTGGATTAGGGAACAGTGATCAGTTTAACAGACACGATATCTAGCTGAAATTAAGGTATGGGAATGTAAGTGCTTAAGGGAGATAATGCACAGAACAGATCAGCAGCAGGAGCAGTAGGGTGGATACTAAAGGTGAAAAGCTGTCGAGGGTAACAGAGAATCAGGCGCAGTGAGAAGGTAACGAAATTTGCAGTTGTGATATGGCTGGCGTGAGACAGGAAGATTCTTCGTCCTGCAGTTGAACTAACTCGGCTGAGTTTAATAATTTTGACACTTTTACGCTGTCATATTGCGCAAATGAGCTATCACGTGTGGTACGTGTAATATAAAAGCGCTTATTTGCTCTCGTACATACAGCAACAGGAGGCGGTCATCGGTTTGCAGTTTACATTAAACTATTTTCTGTTTCAAACCTATCCTTACAATTGACATGGTAACGGTAACTTGCTGTTGACATTTATCTTGAGTATGAGGCCGCACTGCGTCCCACGATTAGAGCACATGAAAGGAATGGACGGAGGACAAAGATGCTGAGGTCAATACTGATTCAAAACAAGATGCGGGTTCGATCCCGGTCGTGGTGGTCGCATTTCGATGGAGGCGAAATGCTAGAGGCCCGTGTACTGTGCGTTGTCAGTGCACGTTAAAGAACCCCAGGTGGTCGAAATTACCGGAGCTCTCCACTGCGGCGTCCCTCATTGCGTTGAGTCGCTTTGGGACACTAAACGGCTCATAAACACAAACCCAATTCAAAACAGGCACCCCGTACGCTCAGAGATATAACGGGGTGATACTCTCACAAAGCCTAATGCAATCATGACAGTTTTGATATTGGCACTGTCCACGAGTGTACATCTTCAAACTTCGAACTCAGATCAATATTTAAAGACTACTGTCTGCTCTCTGTGTTTAGTGCTCGACTGCATGTTCGCACGAGGCGATGACTTTGGACTCTCAACATAAACACAACCTTCCGAGAAAAGAGTACAGATGAACAACTGTGTCTTCGAAACAGTCATCCGGTTCCCTGCGGAGGATCAATGCAAAGCTGATCTAACCGCAATAACATGCACGGGGGTGTTGCTAATGTTCATCTAACAGGCGCACGGCGCGCTTTGCCGCTCGATCGACTGAAAGCAAGCGCGGCGCGCTTCCAGTTCGCTTCTGCGCACTTAAGGGAGCCCCTCATAAAGGGGTAGGACCGACTCGGGGAGGCTGTTAGGCATCGGCTGTAACTATCGATAGTTCTGCATTGTGCAACATTTGGAGCCCCCTAATCATTTATTTCGCTCGGACTCCGCTGTTTACACGAAGCAGACGCGACAGAAAACAACAACAACAAAAAAATCTTGATCGCTACATTCGCCACATTTCACTGTTTGCGCGATAGCTTTAATTGAATGCGTAATTCCTTCCCGTTGCGAGCGTGTCTGCCGCATGCGAGAAAATAACAGGCGTACCTTGGGCTACCAAGCAAATGACAGCGCCATCGCCGGGCAAGGATTATGAGCACGCATCGCCAGAATGCCCATTTTGACCAGGATTTGTGACGTCCGGGAGCAGCCCTGGTGGTGTATTTTCCCCTCGACCCTTCGCGTATTGCAAAGCCAATCTCAGCAAGAAGAAAATTATAGCTGCTCATAGCACGACATCATTACGATAAAGCCGGAGAAAATCAAGCCCAAAGCCGCCCGGCTGCGCGCATCTTATACACGCACGCACGCACAGGCACTCGGTGCGCGCGTGTGCACACAGGCTCGATTGCCAGTCGGCCGCCGCAACCGTTCATTTCGCAGTCGTTTGCCAGACACAGGCATCCCTGACCTGCTCGAGCCCACAGCGCCGGGGCCGCCACTCCAGAGACCTTGCCACTGCCAGGACCCACCGATGCACGCCTCGAATGAGTCGGCTTATTTTAGTTTGTTTTCTGCCTTGTCATAAACCCTTGTCGCCTCACTTGGCCCGTTTCCTTTGCTGCTGGGTGCGTAACGCATCAGCTCACCAGCCTAGCGGTGGAGACCTTGTCAACTCAACGAGACGTCATGGCCTGCATGTGTGCCAACAAGAGGGGCGGGATTTGTTCACTTGGAAGTTGTTACACACGCACACAATATGGCCACGCGGCTCCAACCAGTGGGCTCATTAGTTGCATTGCATACCATGAGCAGTGTGCTTACCATGAGAGAAGTTTGCGAGCAGAAGTTTAGCGACGCGTTCCATGGACACAAATCGGAAGTTGCAAATTCCAATCTTCATAATATTATACTCATTCACTCATTCTTCTTCTGCTCGTTAGTGTGAAGTAGCAGGATACAGACATGTTTATCAGAGCGGTTCTGTAGGCCAATTGGTGACCCATTCGAATAAAGTTGCTTCGGCGCGGCAGCACGGACGAGACAGAGGAGAAACACAGCACACGGCGCCACCTGATATTACGTTTATTGAAGCCCGCGTCGACAGATACATGATTTTGCGCACGAATCAAAAGCAACATCTACAGTAATGAGAAAACAAACTTTATGAAAATGCTATCGAAAGCAAGACACGTGTGACTAGCAACAGGAACAGCCGTTGCCCCAAAACTGAATAAATCTAATCGTCAGAAAGCAAGTGCAATTATTTGTTAAGCCACACCGCGCATACCCTGACGCATGGATTACAACCTCAACAAAGAATGACAGCAGCCTCAAAAATCTCCTTTTGCATTCGGTTCTTCTTCCTATCTAAAATCGGTGTATCGCTAAGACAGGAGAAAAACTGCAAGCTTTGCAGCACCCTGGGAAGTGCTTCTCGCCACCAGTATCAAAAGAGTTTGCACGCTGTAGCTCTTAACCAGTCGATGACACAGCTACCAGTTTTCCAACGCGAAATTGACCGCAAGCAAACGGGATCCTGCAGATCGTTCCTGTTCCACAGGGGACGTAACGAATTTCGGGTTTCGGGCTGTTTAAGAGTATCCTCGCCGACTCACTCCTGCCTACCATCATGCACAGTTTTTTCTTAAAAGTTCACACGGCACGGAAAAAAACGATGTCGACACCACGTTCAGAAGACAGTCTTTTCAAGTTATGTGAAACTTTGTGGATGCATGGTAAGACCTTAAATTTTTTGCTGTAACATGCTTCTGAATTCTTTAGCTTCTTAATCAATTGCTTTACTGCTGTCGTCAGCGGTGGCGTCAACCTTGTGTGCGCAAGACTTTTGAAGTTTGGACCTCTAAACGGCCACAAGACCATGCTTTATAAGCATGGAAAGAGGAATCAAATGGCAACAGAGCTGTCTTAAGCAGCGAGATAAATAAAAAAAAATTATGACCACGCTCCTCGAAAAACAATCAAACCAACGAATTGAATGCTCTGCTTGGATAGCAAATTTGGGGTGAATTGGGAGAGTCTGAACAGCCAGTGAAAAGAGATAGTCCTTCTTGTGCTAAACTATTCAGAACATGTTCAGGGTGTCATTCTTATGATAAATAAAAATCTTCAGATAACTAAACGTAGCTTATCACTTTCACAACGTAGCCCTGAGTCAAATAAAGCGCAAGCTGGCGGTCAAACAATGCGAGAAAAATCTCACAATGGACTGGCGCAGCAGATGCAGATGGCCTTCTTGCACATACAATATATATGTATGCAAGTCTGACAATAGTTGACTCGTGATAAAGCTTCAAAATCTCCGGGAAAGAGTCAACCGAGACACCACGTGTATTCTGGAACACCACCAGACCTGAGAGTTCAATCAGTTCCCGTACCGCAGTGACGAGTTTGTTGCGTGGCCGGGACTGAATAAAAAGTTAGTGTTTCACTAACAAAAATGGTTAAATAAACATTCGTTTCACGTCTCACGCGTTGTAGGCGTGATCTAAACGACCCCGTTTACTTGTGGCCAGGTTTACGTACGACAAATTTATAGTTGCGTCAAGGACCGGTTAATAGGGTATGCAAACTCTCTAGCTGCTAGTACCGTGAGGCGCCTGCCAGCGCACTTCGGACTCTTCTGCAGTTTTTGGTAATATAGTGATCTTGAGCAGAGAGAAGGGACCGCTGGCAACGAGTCGAGATTTTTGAGGCAGCTCTCCTTCTTCGTTGAGTAGCTTATGCATGCGTATGTGTACCATCCATGGCACAGCTCAAGAAAAGGCTGCAAACTCGAATTTAGATGGAGGCAAAATTCTACAGGCCCGTGTACTGTGCGATCTCAGCGCACGTTAAAGAAGCCGAGGGGGTCGATATTTCCGGGGCCCTTCACTAAGGCGTCCCTCATAGCCTGAGTCGCTTTGGGACGTTAAATCCCCATAAACCAAACCAAACCAAAGAACTGCAAACGGATTACTTCATGGTAGAACAAGCAGCGCACAGCACATCTGATTAACTGGTAGACGTGTCAGTGATAGGGCGCGCGAGCATGAACTATCAATAGCGAGCGGTACAAACGCACACCTGCCCAAGCACTGAAAGAACTGTACGGAATGTGAAGGAAAGTTGACTGATATAATGATCTTAGGCAGAAGTTGTGATGTTGTGGCACGCGAACTCCTTGCAGTATTTCTATCCGAAAGAGGGCTGACCAGTGTATCAGGAACACGTCAGTGCGCCTCAAACAAAAAGAACTTTTCTGGGCAACAGGTGAGGGATGGTTAGTTAGTCATTATGATGAAAGATTTCGAAGTATATATATATGTGCGGGCTTTTTTGGCGAATAAACTGTTGTCAGTTACCGCTTGTCCAGTCTACCTTTATGGGCTGTGCACTGTGTGTAGCGCTACGAAGTAAAACGAGTTTTATCATGAGCCAACTAGCCCCAAAGCAAACTCTGCTAAAATAATTACAGTTCCATACTGACAACGAAATTTGGCCAGTCTTGGAAACGTCGACTGCTACTGTTGCTTGGTCTCACGTGCCTTGTTCTCGATATCATTTTCAGAAACTTTATTTTCACATGGCTATACGTTATAATGTTCCTTTTGATCCGCGCGCCAAGAACCTACACCTGTCGACGCGGGATTCAATAACAGTAGTTGCAAGTGGCGCTCTGTGTTGCGTCTGCTTTGTCCTGTCGGTGTTGCCACGCCGAAGCACCGTTCTTGGAAGAGACATGTTGTTTCATCTTTCCTGACATTAAAGCTCTCCCTCTAATGAAATACACATTGCTAGCTTGATCGTATTTAACCCTATAGTAATCATTGGAGAACGAGCTATAGCAAGAGCACACAAAGTGATGTGATACCCACTGTGACGACCACTGCAGCAGGGGCCTAAGAAGCGATAAAAGAACCCTACCCAAATCTGCTCGTCGTACCCTTCCGATAAGCGCCAGTAATTTTTTGTTTGCTCGTTTGTTTACTCGTCGAATATTTCAGCTGAAACCACGAAAACGGCGCATGATAATAAAAGGCGAAATGAAGATGCAATTAATGAGCTTCAGTTACAAGCTTTCCTGACTGCTTCTTTATTCGTACGCCGTTGTCAACATCAAGTTACTCGGCAGGGGAAAGACCCACACGCTGCACACATGATCATAATACCATGCAGTGTAAAGAAGTGAGCAAAAGATTCCCCTGCAGTTCAAACATACACAGATCTAGTCTGCAATAACGTGAATTTAGGGTGAACATTCAGTCCAAGAAATTAAGGCTAAAATACTGCGATCGAAAATTTAGTAGACTGTAAACCGCAGTGGTTTTGACTTACTCAAAGGACACAGGAAATGCAGAACCAAGGCAGATCGGACATAATGAGTTGACAAACGCTCAATAATAAGAGTGACCACACAGATACTTGTGACAGGGCTCACAGAGAGGCAGTAATGAAGGGAACAAACATGCAGCAGAGACAGGCAGAGAGCTTCAGTATGCAAGCAGTCGATTCTACAGAAAATGAAGGAGAGTAGTAAAAAATAAATAAAAACCAGCAATGCCGACGGAAAAGGACATTTGAACGATTTAAAAAAAAAATGTACAATGATAGTAGGTGATTCGTGATAAACTGCTGCGATGTGAGCGATGATATTGTCCCTGTTAATGCAAGTAACATAGGCATAGCTGTATGTTTGTCTTGTCTCGGTCTGTTACGTAATTGTAGCGCGATAACTTATATAGTGTATTACTAACCAACCGATGTTGAAGACTTGTGAAACATTATTAACGTAGGACGCACTACGGACAATTTTCAGCGCCCATGCAGACAGACAGCCTATTGTCCAAAGCTAAATGCGCAATACAGAATTATCTTAAAGTTCAAGTCAGTAATCTATTCGAGGCACACCTTGGAAACGGAAATGCGAAAAGTACGAAGCCCGACGGCACCTGGAATCAGCCAGATTTTATTCACGCCACAGTGCCGCAGATAAGCGCTTTCGTAAGTTTGGGCACGAATGATGCTCTGCGGCAAGATTGCTTACATTACCTGTGATGCCAAGTTGGTGACACAACGGTGCCATTTTACGTCTTTATTACTCTTCTCAAAAACAGACACATCCGGCTAGAGGAGATATATCCGGCTCCAAGGTCATTTCTATATAAGAGCGGGATGAGGCGGTGTCTAGCTGCTGCAGTCAGAAGTAAATGGAATTGGTACCTTTCTCACTGTTACAAAATTATGCACTACGTAGTGTTGAAGAGTGACCCGCCTTCACAATGAAATGTATAAGAAAGCAAAACGATTTCTTGAGTCCCTCTATAACATATCACTGCGATTAACATGCACCTTGGGCACGTTTCCACACGGAAGCGTCAGTGATGACGTGGCTTCCCATGACCAGTCTGAAGCGACTTTTTCTTTCCTGAAACGCGCCATAGCGGCCTTCGCCTTCTCTTTTGCTCCCGGCATGTCGGTCGGGACAACCATCCGAGGTGCTCCAGCCGGCATTGTTTGAACTGATGTTCATAACAGCCGATTCTATTTTTTTAGTAGCAGCAATGCAACGTAAACCTGTTTGCAACTGCATTGTACCTTAGACTCTTGCATACTGAATCCAGGAAGTAAATAAAGAATTATTACGCTAAGTTCTCTTCATTCAAAGTTCAGTAAAATTACCTCTCCCTGAAGAGCAGGCGCGAGTTTGTGCACGATCGAAATAACTCGCTCTGATATGAAATTACATCTTCTATTTCTTTAATGGCTCAAATATATTTAAAGGTTGCCTAGCAAGATGTATGCCTGTACCAACCTTCGAAGCCAGCCAGGCATAACGGCGAAAAAGACATCGGTGAACTGAATTGTGGTGCAGGAAATAAAAGCAGTGTTCACCTAAAAAAACCGATTTTTGTGAAAGAAGCTTCAACAAGCTTATTGATCAACTGCCTGATAGGAACTATTGCTATCTTATGTAGACCTCTGTTCTCGTGGAGACCAACGCTATTATTCTAAAAAATTATTCTACGTTCCTAATTTCTTGCGTACTGACGCATATGATTAATAATTGTTGGAAAAGCAAACTAATAAAGTCAAGAAGTTTACCAGTTGTACACCCACACGTGCTTTATTACAAATACTTCCATGCCCATCAAGGCGGACAAACGGGTGGCGAGTTTTTGAGTCACGCGCCCAGGTTTCACGCAACATAAATACCCTCGCACGTAGAAGATCGGACAGCCGCTGCCGTAGCTCAATTGGTAGAGGAACGTACGCGATATTCTGAAGTCGTCGGTTCGGATCGCACCGGCGCCATGATGCGTTCGTTTTTTCCTCTATTTTCTAATCGAATATTTTTGAGCCATAAAATAATTGCGCTAATACTTGGCCGTTTATTAACACCACAAATTAAAAACCTTAAATAAAACGATAGTAACATTCCCGTATGCTTTCTTTGGTTTCGATCATTCCCAGCTTCCTTCATACGTATGTCATAATGAACCGCTCAATCGCCTATAAAAGTGGCTGTTTTTATGTGTTTGCATTAGTAGATGAAAAAATATAGACGCGTGTTAGAATATAAGGTGGAAATAGCCAGTCGAACAACATTGTCTCTGACGCCAATGGTGTCATATTGAAGGGAAAAAATTGTGTTCTTAAGCACAGCTCGCGTCTGATGTGCTTCTTGAAAATAATCGACAGATATGCCATATTGGATTTGCCTAAATGCTCGAGCAAGTCAACGAAGTCAAGGAATATTTGGAGTGGTGACGTAGCTTCTGCCGATGGGTTTACTCAGATCCGAACAGTCGGAAATATTCGGCGCACATCGACCAGCCTGGCAGAAGGGTTGGCATGTGGTAGTACGACCCCGGTTCCTGCCCTATCACAGCGCCATATATGTCTTGAAGGCGGTGTACAATCGTCGCACTTCGGGACACTGAGTTATCCGCACACGCAGAAACTAATCGGAGCAGAACACAAGGGAAAGACAGCGAGGGACAAAGCAGGAGAGACGCCATCGCGTTGTGTAGCGCCCGTCGCATTTTCTTGAGTTTTTGTCCTTTCCCTCTTGATAGCGCTTGCCCCGTGACTGTGCTCCTCTTTGTCTGTTCTCTAACTCCGGTTTCGATAAGTTGCATTTGAACAGAGAAAGAACTGCCAGTTTGCTTTTGCAGCTCTCAAGCAGCATACGTTATTTTTCTTACAACAGTTCTACTCCCTGTCTGGGCCATTTCTATTAAATCAACTCGACAGTGTACGATCGCCGGATTTACCAGAATTAACCATGAGGTGTAATTGATTTGTTTCCACGGGAGACTCGATCATGTTACGGCTCTGCGTTTTCTGTTGGACAAACGCGCCCCACCTTTCCGCGACAGGGCGCAATGGTCGACAGTGGACTGTCTCAGCAACGCACTACAAAGCGCCCGCATCAAGTTCGTTAGGGGAGCACACTAACCAATAGCACAGAATTCCCTGCGTTGGTCACTGCGGCTATTATTTGTTTACTGTGCGCTAGCAAGATTGCCACCAGAAAAGTTTCTTTGATTAAAGCCTGCGAAATGCACGTATCAAGATAAAGAATTAACGCCAAAGTAAAGGTCAGAGGACGGCAATAGACTTTGTTATTGTAATAAACCTTGACAACGCTATGCTGATATTATTGAACTGAATGCCCAAAGAAAAACAATTTTCAGTGATAAAGAAGCCGAGCATACACGATGAAACAGCCTTTTCACCCAAGAAAAACAAGAAAAGGGCTGTAATAAAAGACAAGCACCAACCTCAGAAGCGTGCAGGTACTGATGACGATATGTTCAACTACGTGAAAAAATCTTACCACCGTACTGTCTATTAGAGTTCCTCAGATCGTTTCAGTGACATTCGGTATCTGGCTTGAAAACAAGATACTCATGAAGTATGTCGCAAATGTACTCCAAACCAAACATTTCTTTTTTTTTTTGACGGACAGGGCAGCGAAGGAGTCTACAAATCAGGTTACAATATTTCAGGGATTTATTTGTAGTAACAATACTTTTTTCTTTTCCTTCTTTCCGCAAGCAGTGTGCGAATGGAGTACACTAGATGCCTCAGATATCACTCAGCCGATGGCACTAAAATATTTAGGACTTGAACTGGTTGTATTTACACCAACCTGATGAAATTGTGTTAAAGCTTCAGTGATATATGTTTTCCATTGTATCACTGGTAGTTCTAGCATTTTGTGTTCTTTTTGCTTTAACCGCACCCACCCTTGTAAAAACACCACTTTGGGGTTAACGGTAAACCGAAATAAAGTAAATAAGATTTACACTCTGAGTTTCCTCAAGTAATGAAGTTGCTTCCACAGGGCACAAATCTAACGCAACAGGAATACAAGCTCAGGAACCACTTCTCGCAAAGCAAACCTGCTTCCTGAAACAACAGGCACCGTATTTAAATAAAATGTCCAGCGAGATGACAAGCTTTGGCAGGTGGCCATGAGAGTCGCAAGTCTTCTGTAAGTATGATATGAGCGTTATCGGCGTAACTGGCCCAGAATACTGGAGAATTATAACTAGAATACTGTAAAATGCAGCTTAAAGTTAGCACAGAGGTAAAGCACTCGTGGATTGGGAGATCAGTTTATTCAGGTTTCACTAAATCCTGCTTCCCTTGTTAACTTGTTTGCTTTACAGAACAAAGCACGCCTCCAAGTCAATCTTGGCCTCAGTTATGCGCATGCGAAACCGAAGTTGACCTCACAATGATATGAGTTTTTATCACCGCGTGGTTTTCACGATTCAAAGCACGGATCGTGAAAACCACGTTAGGTAAAATGCGCCACAAGTTTGCAGAACTCCACTTACGTTTCTTCTCGAAGTTGCGTGCACTTACTTTTACAGCAGTTGGAAGCGCTTGAAAGGACGCTTTATTTCTCTCTACATGCATTCGCAGGCGTCACATGGGCACAGAAACGCTACGTTGTGAAACAAGGAGCACCAAGAGTACTACTTCCTGAGGTGGCATTGTTTGGAGTCAGCAATGCGTCGGATTTCCTGGTCGCCAAGCGAGCTGCGATAGGGAGAGGCGGCGCGCGGCGCGGGACGCGCTTGGAGCGAGCGGGACGTTTGAATCAGCGCCACCGCCGTCGTACGGCCCTTCGCCGCATGGTAGCGTGAGCGTTGGCTTTGCGAACACGCAGCGCCATCTGTGTACTAGCGCGGACACTTTGCGGCACAACTTGCTCAAAAAAACACGAAAAAGAAGCGGGCTTTCGGAGAAGAGCAAAGCAAGCGCTTTCTTCCACCCTCTACTATTCTCCATTCAGCCCTGTCGCGCGTTCGTTTACTTGGCCGCATGCAAGCACCGTCACTTCATGCGATTGGTTCGCCCGTTTGAATTTGTTTGAATGCAGTCATTAAGTATTTAGTCATATTGCAGGCAAACAAAAAACAGCTGAAGTTCACTGCATGGAATCTTGATAACCTAAAGGAAGAATGCCCCTGCATGTGGGGTGCGTCGCTATCCGAGATATGCCGGAGAAGGATCACAAGTAATTGACTACTGTAATCCAGTGTTATAACACCCCGCAACGCTTCTCTGGAAAAAATGCTTGGCAAGAACACACTGCACGGTTAATCTGAAGAACGTTTCGAACTAATTTTCCGGACATCACTTCAACAGTTCACAGCACAAGAGCTGTCTGCTTGCGATAAAGAGCTATTTTGGATTATTTCATGCTTATAAATTTAGCATCAAGTTACGCACGCATCAACGTCAATGATCTCGTTAGGTGATGAGAGCTCGAAGGGATAAAGTTTTTTGCCTCAGAATTTCTTGCAAACAACAAAGGTGTCGTAAGGAGTGGCGATGACAAGGACTTTTGTTGCAATCACGCGCCTAAAGTGGAAATAACTATGCCTTTATAGAGAGTTTTAGCCCCACTGTACGGTAAACACGGTAAGCTACGGCAACTGCCACCGTACGGCAAAGGCAAGCCTGGCAACTGTAGCAACGGCAACGCGTTGCCGCATTTGCAGTACAGCTGTCCGGCTAAGCTAAAACTGTCTTGTGTTTGCTGCGGCACCTAGGGTCTTTCTTTCCAGTGTTCCCAGGGTCCGGTAACACTTCGCTTCGCCACCTGCTAGCTCTTACAGAACTGCGGACGCCGGAATGGCAGTATGGGATTCATATTGGCGTCTATTTCGGCGTGAAAAAAAAAAAAAAAGAAGCAGTTCTCCAGGCAGCGATTTGAGGGTGGTCTTTAACACATTGCAGTGCTCTTTCTCCACCTGGCTGAAGTTCTGGCTTTGCCGTAGGTACTCACATATACCCCTTGGACTGCCTCTTGTTACTTGGCGCGTAAGGATCAGCGCTACGTATCTCATTTTCGCGCCTGGCGAGCTGACGATACCTCTATTGGCGACTGTCATGTACAAATGCTTGAGCAATATATGGCGCTCTGAAGCGCCAGTGGATTTGGTTGGATGACACCTAAAGTTGCGCGCGATGCTCGCAACTTGTTCAGACTCGGCTATTTCCTAGACAAACGTAGGGCGCCTGAGCCATTGTGAATCGACGCCGGGATAGTTACTGCTCTGGTGGCATCGAAGACGCTCAGTATTCTGTACATGTACCAGCTTTTCCTGATGATATAAATGAGCACTTTAGAAGCGAATTAAATTCAATTGCTTATGTGGGGAGGCTTAGGGGAAAAAAAAACTTGGTGTGAGGATAAGAACGCCGAGAGGAGCCATGGAAGGAGAAAAAAAGATGTACCGTTTAGAGGGAATGGATATGAGAGACGTCCAACTTGTGTTTGTGACAACAGACCTGAACTTAGGAAATGAAGATGGGCAGGCCATACAAACCATAGAACAAATAACCAGTGGTCTTTCTAGAGTGATGGAGCAGATTGATTTGGTTTGGTTTATGGGTGTTTAAAGTCCCAAAGCGACTCAGGCTGTGAGAGACGCCGTAGTAAACGACTCCGGAAATTTCGACCGCCTGGGGTTCTTTAACGTGCACGGACATCGCACAGTACACGGGCCTCTAGAATTTCGCCTCCATCGAAATTCGACCGCCGCGGCCAGGATCGAACCCGCGTCTTTCGGGCCATCAGCCGAGCGCCATAACCACTCAGCCACCGCGGCGGCTTGATGGAGTACATGCCAAAGGGACGAAAAGGATAGCGGCCAAGAATCAGGCCTACGGAATGAGATTACGACTTTGCTGGGATAGGATCCCAGTAGTTGGCGCAAGAGGCGGGTAGTTGGATATCACCAAAGGAGGCGCTTATCCTGCAATGGAGATAACCTCGTGATGATGAGGATGACGGCGGTGATGTAGGTTGGCCACATGGAACAAATTATTTCGTCTAGTGTTGCCGGAGTCTGTTGCAGCCGTACCCATGGCAAGGAGCTTCAAATGTCTCCAGTTACGTTTTTTTTTTCAAAGATTGTACCAGAAAGGTGCTCAGGGCCATTCCAAGGACAAATAGTGCGAACTAAAATTAAAAATGCATTAAAAATATTGCACCATATCACATCAATGGGATTTTCTCGTTATTACAGTGCATAAAAGAACGTGTTTCAGTATGTCATGCTTGTTTGGAGTTCATTATTATAAATCTCAAGGACTGTATTAATTATTTCAGAGTTGTAGCTGCAGACTAAACGGTAGACATGCATGTGCGCATAAAGATGCTTTTTTAGTTGCCTCAACTTTAAAGCAACTGCAATGTCTTCATCGCCTTCAGATCGTTGCAGCTTACAAATTCGAGATGAAACTTGCCTCTTCGTTTAACTTGATTACCTTTATTCAAGTACATAGTCACTGAAAAGCAAGTTATCTCCTCTGGTTTGTAATCCTGGCTGGGTGCACTTTGAACGGAGCTAATGTACCGTTGGGGACACAAGTCTCCAGGACTCGAGATAAGCGTTCTAGACGCACAGGTGCCATGTCTGCGAACGATCACACTTGACTACTACGCGCTAGCGCACGTGAGACTAACTTTCACCTCCTTATGGGTGGTCTGGAGGCACCGGCTAATAACGGAGCTATCGACTTCAGTTGATGCACACGCATCCTGGAGACTTTTGTCCACGATAGTACGTACTTATACACAAGTACACTTGCAGCAAAGAAACTGACTCTGTTTTGAGAGCGGGTTTCTAAAGCCTCGCTGCAGACAACGAAGTATAGACGACCAACGCGATTCATGCGGCAGAGTTTGCGTTAGCATCAGTGTTCCCCCCGGACGGAGCAGCTGCTGCTGCTGACGGGTTGAGACCATGGAGCGGGTGGCGTGATACAGACCGTCAAACATAATGTGACACGCCGTACTCCCTCTCTCCTCTCCCCCATCCAGCATCCGTCACCTTCCAACCTTTCTTCGTCTTCCCTCTCCCACTTTCCCTCTCCCTCATCTCCCCTGAAAGTCCTTGTAATACACTCTTTCTCACTCATGAGTTGGATTCACGTTTTAATGCGTTAGCATTAGAACCCCCGTGTAGGAAAAATCTGTCCGTCCGTCCATCTTAAGCCTTGGTTGGCAGGTGGCAAAGCGGAGAAAGCGATATTTTCTCTCCTCTGAAGGAAGGCATTTCTCTTTCTCCACTTTGCCGCCTGCCAACTTAAGCTTAAGACGGGCTGACGGACAAATCTTTCCGACACGGGGGATCTAATGCTAACGAATTAAAACATGGATCCAACTGATAAGAAAGAGAAAGAACGTATTGCAAGAGGAGCTGTAGTTTTTAATTTTGCTGCCCCCATAGCGTATTCATAGTGGATAATAATTCGACCATTGGGGATCAGCCTAACGCTCCTCACGTTAATAAAGTCTTCCGAAAATTCCGGAATTTTGAGATGTCAAAAGTTTGAAGCTCCAGGCGCTTCTTCATTGTTTGCACTTACGGAGAACTAGGAATATTTCCAGACCACTGAAGTACGCCAGATGACCCTGCCGAATTGTAAATCTGTATACTTATATTTTGAGCATCACGCGCTTGCAGCGACGGATAGAGAACAGCCGTGTCTGCGTTCTAAAGGGACCTGCCGCAGTGGCCTGGTTGCCATGGCGTTCGGCTGCTGAGTCGAAGGACGTGGGATCGAATCCCGGCCGCGGTGACCGCACTTCGATGAAGGCGGAATGCAAAGACGCTTCTGTGCTGTGCGATCACAGTGTACGCTGACACCCTCCACACCTCCACTATCAGCGCCTTTCGCAGCCCATGCGCACCCCTGGGACGTTAAACCCCCACATACCATAACATAACCCACCATTTTAATGGGGCTTGGCAGCAGCCATTGTTGATGGCACAGCTCTTTCCTGCTCCAAATTTTGCCTTTTTTTTTTAACTGCATTTGGGCTGGAAACCATATGAACAGGCCTGGTGCAGCACCAGCAAAGAGCGCAGTCATCGGTCAGTCATGTGACAGCCTCGGTTGTAGGGGCTCTGGACTGAGGGCTCCTCCCGGTTGGCATCTTTTTCCGCCAAAGGCACGCAAATAATGATTATTCTCTTCTATTTCTCCATGAATGCCACCAAACCAATGCGGCCGCATTTTTGAGCGAACCCTCTTTGTTTATGCTGCTCTACGTGACACGAAGTGGGAAAATTGTATAATCATGCATCGCCGAGCTAACTGGTGTAATTTTCGTGGCAAAAGTGAAGACAAGATGTTAATTATGGGTGTTTAAGTACGCCAATTAATCGAGCTAATTAGCTACATACAGTTACCAAGAATTAAAAGTACTTTACAGAACTATCAGGACCATTCTTTCAGATAATAAACGAATTTGACTCAAGGTAAAAAAAAAAGAGGCTGCAGAGATAATTAGCGAATTTTAGTTAATACATTTAATTTCCGAATATGCTGTCGCCTGTAAATATTGTTTTCGAATGGAAAGCAAGGCAAAGACTGCACTGCTGAATTTGCACAAATAAAGCCTGCACGTTTTTGTGTTAACGGCTCTGATAAGAAAATTAGTTGCTTTTAAAAATCTGGGAAATCAAATGGTCAAATTCAATGCCGACAAATCAATTTTCTTCACCATTGGCGGCGTTATGGAGAGCCTTAAATTTGCTCGGACGATTTAAGAGGCATATCACTTCACGTTGGTAGGTATGCGGTAGCAGCAGTTAAATTACTGTGACAACTTTATTTTTGGATGTATAAAAAGCTAAATTATGCGGCTTAATACATCGAGCATTTTTGGCGCAACTAAAAAAACGGATATCCACCACAAATGTAGGAATACACGTTAGATGACATGGACATAAGCAATTATTCTCTTCTGGCTTTCCTTGAATTCGCTAGAAGAGGCTACGACCGAGCGCACTTGCACAGTTCTGTAGGTCTACACTTGTGCAAAAAACAAAACAAACAAACCATTTTTTAACTACGGATAATTCAGAATGATAAGGTACGAATTTTGCGTCTAATGACAACTGCAGCAATTTAAATGCCGGCATTTCAGTGCGACTGCGCCACCTCTGGCAGTACTTGCTGCTCCCGGAGCCGCGAAGTGGAGGAAGATTGCTGCTATGGAGTTATGCTCCACTGCAGGCTAGATTGTAGAAACACGCCCACGTTCACATGCCACTGCAGTCAAGGTGATCTGTAGGGGTGCGCGGATATTCTCAAATTTCCAATAGCGAATCGATTATCTTCCTATTCGATTCGTCGAGCGAATCATGTAGTGCATGCTAAATATTATTCGAAACGAATAGAATATGTTTCCGGGTTATTGTATACTGGTCGAATAGTTGGCATCAAGTTCGAGTAAGGCTCACCGTATTTTTTTTCGACGACTGTTCCAGAAACAGGGCCCACAACGACGCCGCGTACCATGCTGGTGCGACCAGTATGCAAGGAATGGAGGGTTCAGCATGGCGCGACGCGGACCATTCGTGTGGCGACGTTCATAATTCTCATTCATGGCCGCCGAGATTGTACGGTCGCCAGGGGTTCGGGCAGGTTCAGAAAACCCAGCCCAAATGCCGATCTCGGAGGCTATGGTTCTATATAGTAGCTCCCGCCAGACTAATGCACTGAGATGTGACAGTTTATTCTCTTCTGCCGTCAGCCGCCGCGGTGGCTCAGTGGCTATGGCGCTCGGCTGGTGACTCGAAAGACGCGGGTTCGATCCCGGCCACAGCGGTGGAATTTCGATAAAGGCGAAATTCTAGAGGTCCAAGTACTGTGCGGTGTCAGTGCACGTTAAAGAACCCCAGCTGGTCGAAATTTCCGGAGCCCTTCACCACGGCCTCCCTCATAACCTGAGTATCTTTCGGACGTGAAACCAATGTAATTTTTGTCGTGAATAACAAAACGCAATTTTCCTATACATATAATTTGGCGGTCAGAGTTAATATACTGGCTTCGTGTTTTGAAGGTCAACGTTGCATTTATAACAGCACTAACCTGTGAATTGTTCCATAAGTTATAGCACCGCACCACAGCGCCACCGCTAGCACTTTGTTAAGCACGATTGCTCGTTTAGTCAGAATATTCGCACAAGTAGCAATATCAGTAAATATACTTTATTCATAATCATTTCGATTGTATCGCTATTCGAATTGTATTCGATTCGGTGTTTAGCCACACTTTCGTACTTGCATCGGTAGCGCAACTGCAATGTTAATAATAATAATTGGTTTTTGGGGAAAGGAAATGGCGCAGTATCTGTCTCATATATCTTTGGACACCTGAACCGCGCCGGAAGGGATAAAGGAGGGAGTGAAGGAAACGAAGAATAGGTGCCGTAGTGGAGGGCTCCGCAATAATTTCGACCACCTGGGGATCTTTAACGTGCACTGACATCGCACAGCACACGGGCGCCTTAGCGTTTTTCCTGCATAAAAACGCAGCCGCCGCGGTCGTTCGTATTCGATTCTGTGTGGAAAAAGTAGTATTCGCACTCCCATAGATCTGTCTTCGTCATGAACTTGAGAACTGCCTAACCAAACTCCTCTGCTGGATTTTTCTTTTTCGTTTCTTCAAAACAGCATCACAGGCTTGTTCATTTATACGAAGGTTCTACTCGTCAGAGACGCCGAACAAGATGTGAGTAGGAAGTTATTTTTCAAGACGCAGCGAAGCGATTATCAGGAAAAAAGTGTGAATAATGCACAAATCATGGAATCACAAATTCGTCGCCTCCTTTCACGTGTTTGACCTGTTACTGCAACAACAGCAATGTTTTGCTGCGTTTGCACCTAACCACCACGTGACATGCGAAGCGGAGATAGCCGGTAGCGAGTAGTGCTCGTCTCTGCCGCTTCTCTCAGTCTGGTAGAGCACGGTTTGCCTTGCCCGGCCGCTATCTTGGCTCAAGATGCGCCGGCCGACACGCTTTCGCCGTGGTCGACAGCCGCGTCTTGTATCTTTCACCCAGGCCGCGTAGTTTGCACAGCCTGCTGCGAGCGCCCCCTCTGTTTGCGTGTCGTTGGCGGGGCGAGCTTAAATGCCGCGCGCCCGTAGATTAGCCGCGGGTACGCGCACCAGACTGGCTCCTATCTGCTTGAGTAGGTGCTCTACATGCAGCTTGTTTCTTTCCGAGACACATCCCAGAGTTGATGGGCGAAGCGGGAGCACTGCGGGAGATTAACGCAATCTCGGCCGGCACGGCCTCGGAATAAATTTGAATTTCCGGGCAATCAAAGTGCAGCAGCGCCGCCAACGGACGCACTCAGGCCGGGGCACACTGCAAGAATAAAAGAAAGAAAAGCAGCGAAACACTGTAGACGGGCAGCCGGTCTCCTTACGACTGCAGATCGTGTCCTCCTTCGGGCAGGGAGTGGAAATGAGCGGACGAGAAGTCGCCGGCCGCCGTATACACCCGCCGCGCGCCATAGACTCCGCGCGGCGGCGGTCGCCTGGGCTGGTCCGCGGATGGTGTTCCCCTGTTTACCTTTCCCCGCGTATATTCCTCCTCTTGGCGAGGATGGCGCGTGCGTGCGAGCTCGGAGGAGCCCTCCTTCGCCTGCGTCACTCCCGTGGCCGGCGTTCTTTTGGCCCGGGCACGCCTCGCCCACTCACCGCGCAGCCAGCGCAGGAAAGGCAGGGCGAAAGAAAGTTTGATGTCCCACTCACTGGGGGAAACAAAAGGGAAGAGGCCGTAAAGCGCCGCCAGTGCAGTTTTTGTGATAGCAGAGACGACATTGCCGCCCTGCTCGGCGCACGCGTCCGAGTGATAAGGATCCCGGTGCCCGTGCTTCTTATTTTACAGCCTCCCGCTGCGCTGTGTGCGCTCCGTCTGGGCGTGAGAGGGCGCGCGTGGAAGCAATATCCACACAAGTGCGCGCGCGCACATGTAACCAAACGCCAGCGCCGGGGAGTTAAGAAAGCAGCGAGGGGAAGCAGAACTGAACCGCCGGTGAGTCTTATTGCGCAGAACTGATTGGAAGTCGCGCCACTGTGGCGGAGGAGAAGGGGGCGAGGCTTGTTTCGTGCGCGACGTGGCTTTGTCGGGTGGCGCTGTTTGGCGGGGACGGACCTTTGTGTGTCGCTATTTATTTGCGCTTGAGCGATGGCGTTCCACGGCGGCCCGGGTTTCATGAGGCGGGCGCTGTTTGTTCGCCGGCACCCACTTAAGCTTCACCTCCTCGGACGGCCGTCCTTTCCTGAGGAAAATCCGTGCTTCGTCCGAGGTTGGCCGCGATTCCTGCGCAGAGAGAACGTGAATCCAATCTGATTTCACTCGGGATGACAGATCAGGCGCACTTTTGATCAGCCGGCTTTAGCTCCACGGAACGCTTAAAATGTCCACTGCGCACTTTAGTATTTCTGGCGCGCGAGTGGTCGAAACGCACTAAGTCCGTAACTTTGAAAATTTTGTGCTGCTACGTCCGATTTTCTTTTTTGTCGATCGGATGTTACGTTGCACCACTGACGATATTTTATATTTGCCTTACGCTTGGAGATCATAGTCTTAAAAAGATTCTGATCACAAAGCCTTGTGTTCTAATGATAACACTTGGAGATGCAGCAATCGTACCCAAATAAGTAGCTAAGCAACAGCTAGGAAACTATTTTTGATGAGACGTAATGTCCCGCCGCGGTGGCTCAGTGGTTAGGGCGCTCGACTACTGATCCGGAGTTCCCGGGTTCGAACCCGACCGCGGCGGCTGCGTTTTTATGGAGGAAAAACGCTAAGGCGCCCGTGTGCTGTGCGATGTCAGTGCACGTTAAAGATTCCCAGGTGGTCGAAATTATTCCGGAGCCCTCCACTACGGCACCTATTCTTCCTTTCTTCTTTCACTCCCTCCTTTATCCCTTTCCTTACGGCGCGGTTCAGGTGTCCAAAGATATATGAGACAGATACAGCGCCATTTCCTTTCCCCAAAAAACCAATTATTAACCAATTATTATGAGACGTAATGCTGAAATTATTTTGAAGTCAGAGGGAAAGGTGGAGGACGAACGGCTATTACTACATCTGCTTCCTTGTTTGTAGAGGGAGCAAAACACTTGTCTAGAACACGTTCTGGATGTTTCCGGCAGAACACGCGAAATCTATCAATAAAATTTGGTTACAAATGGTCTGAAAGTAAGCATGTGCAGTTCGACTCATAGGATTTCACTGTCATTTATTGCCTCCCTGGTCGCAGCGGCTTTGGGAGCTGCGGAACACACAGTTTGGTCGTTCTAGTGTTTTGACCTCTGTACCTTGATGGGAGTATCAAGCACGTGTTTTAAGATGTAAAAAATCTTACTGCTGCACGTGTAAGCAGGTTTGAAGCTTGGGAATGTGTTCGTGGCTTCGGGTATGCCACATTGTAAAATTCCGGCATAGCTGCGCCACCAGGCCTATGATATCACAAGTGATGATAAGGCGACGTTGCTTTCTGAAGCAAAAGGCGTGGTAGCCAACTTGTGCTGCCGTCTGCGGCTTTCACAGAAACGACTTGCCGACGTATCAATAAGCCGTATGCGCTACTACGCCCGCGTCATTTGTGACTCAGCAATGTTACACACATAGGCTAGACTAAGCGAAATCGGCTAGTGAGATGAGCGCAAGAATCAAGAAACCTAACGCAGCCTGGTTTTCGCAATGACTGCTGGTTTGACTCGCTTCCCTGAAAGCAGCCTTTTCGGTCTAAGGCCTTCCTCATAGTTTTTTTTCCGGGCTGCTGTCTCGTCCGTGGCACAGCCCAGTGCTGCGCCTGGCACCACGTCGGCGGCTCGTATTTCTCGTACGCTGCTGCTTCATCGCGATCATGTTTGAACAGGCGTCTATTTCATTTTTTTGCTCTTCGACAGCCGGCAAATATAGCCGAGGAGCGCACGCGACGAACGTGGAAGCCAGCGATATGCGAGGGACTTTGCACGGCCCGCTTCTTTTATTGCGAAGCAATACTACTTTAGGTCGCAATTCAGCCCGTTCCGTGGCGAGGCGGTGGTAGGCACCATTGACCTTTAGCGTGACCTCGCTGCGTGACGTCACACCACGTGACCTAGAGTGACGTCACACCAGCTGTGTAAAAACGGGGCCCCATCTCACGCCGTCGCGAGGCGAAGCGGTAGCCACCAACGGTGGCCTAACTCTCGCTCCTCTCACCAGGGGCGCTACGGTCAGAGTGACGTCACACCAGCTGCATAAACAGCTCCGCTCCTCTCGCCAAGGCAGTCATATCTTACGACGCGGAGAAACTGGAGTGTTACCGCACCGTCGGCCAATCGATACTGGAAGATTTTGTAATGGCACGCTGGTGAGGGAAATGTTTGTCGGCATACACGGATTCGACGGATGACTTCCTCTTAGATGATTCACTGTAAGCCGTAACACTAGCATAACCCAAGACTACCACCAGCCATACTACCAGCTGATCCGAGAATAACACACTATTGCTACGCAATCACCAGGCTTAACCAAGCTAAGCCACGGCCGTTTTTTTATTTCGTTCTTTAGCGAACGACCACGCGCTATTCATTACGGGAAATGAATGTCACGTGTTTTTGCGTACAGCTAGCGCTGTTACCATTGGGGCACTCCATGAACATGCGCGCTGACAATGCTGCGGCAGTGGTACGGCTGGCAGTGGTCCGAGTAGAGAGGGAAGGAGGCCTGCAGAAGATGAGAAGGCATAGCTGCTTCTGGTTGAAAGACAAAAAAACATGTGAAAGGGGCTCTTAGGAGCAACAGAAATGCCCTGTACATACACTCACGTGCGGTTTTTATCAGCATTGCTGGGTAAGAAGACCTTTACTCCATCTCAGTAGTTCCTTGCAGCACTACCAACGGTGCGATGAGTTCACAGGTGGCGTTGCGACGCTGCAGAATGTAGTGCCAGTATAAAATAGGCATATGGGTACATTGGATAGCGTGCTTTAAAGAGGCTCTGAAACACGTTCCGAGGAGAGCACATCAACTCGCTCAATCACTGCATCATGTTGTCATGAACACCTGAGCCAAATAACACACTTCTACACGCAGCAGAGAACCCACAATCGCACGCAAAAGTTGGCAAGCCCTTTCCAGCTACTTTTTCATTTTCGCACCCTCCCTCCGTCGCACCGCTCCTGCTTATACCAGCTCAGAGATGGCTATTAGTTAGACTCTTTCAGACATCAGTCTGCTATCATGGCCGCGGCCAATAAGCGGCGAAGCTCCGGCGGGTCAAGAAGCTTCGCCCCCGGCGGTGGGGCCGGCGGAGGAGCGCCGAGCTTTCACCGTGCAAAAAGTGACGAGAGGAGAGGGAAAGGCACGAAGACGCCTTAATTCAAATATTGACTACTAGCTCAGATTTATAAAGCGCACCAAAAAAGTTCTTGCTGGAAGATGTTCGTGAAGCGGCGTCCTATAACATCACAGGCATACTGCAACTTTATTAGAATTGTTTTCAGAGCCCCTTTAAAGTGCGCATGCGCCAAACGATATTTCATATCGAGTCGTAACGTGCGCTCGAGTGACATGCGCAGTTTGCTGAGTTCAGCTTGCGCGACTCTTGTGTAAGTTCAAACATCGTTTCCGTAATGGCGGCCCCCTTCTAACAAGACCCGTCGCCTCGGTCTCAATTCGTCGTTGTTATTGCCGTTTTCAGCGCGTTCACTGGTCGTAGATGGGCCACTAGGGCTTTCGCTTCGTCTCGTATTGCCCATAACAAAACATATGAGCGATAAACTCGGTTTATTTTTTATTTAGAGTGACGATTCTGCCGCTTCTAGTCCTAAGAGGAGAGTCGTTTTTTTTTGGCAAAAATAGCTCCCTTTCTAACAACCAATTCAATTCAATTCTTTTATTTTTCCAGAAATAAAGGATCCTGGAAAGGGTCAAGAGCTAAAAGCTGTCTCGACAGCTTGACTAGGCCCATGACCCCTTCTACAAGGCAGTAGTGGTTTACAGCAACAGGTAGTGTCCATATTAATTAACATCAATTAAGAAATGCAAAGAACAATGAGTTATACAATAGCAGAAATGCAATTTAATTATTAACTAAACAGCATATGATTTCAAAATGTGTCTACAAAAACTCTACTTATAGTTTTGAACACAGCACAATACCAACAAGAGAAGTTAAGCAGACAGAAGTACAAAGAAAAATAGAATACATACATGTTCTTGAAAAACAGCACTTGCAAATGAAAAGGTAAACACGCATAGCCATTCATTCTTTGAATCGAAAAAACATTCTCAGTTCTTTTACGCCGCAACTCATCACACATTTATGCTCATTTAGAATAAATGGCAGATTATGCTGTAGTGACTGAAATTTATAATTATTTCGAAATTTAGGGCGCACCCAGACATCATCATTACGCGTGGATAGTGTAACATGTCTTCTTTTTAGAGATCCTAGATTCATTAAAAAATTCTGAAAAGCTACAGTGGAAAAGTAAAAAGACCGGAGCAGGCGATATGGATACATATATTCAGCACTAATGATGTTGTAGCTTTATAAAAGCACTTCGCGTGGGAGACAGGTAATCAAGGTTTGCAATATGTCGCATGATTTTCTTTTGAAGTACAACTATCTTTGCAACGTTTCCTTTTGTCGTTGTAGCCCATACTAGACCACAGTAGTCGATATGTGAAGCAAACAGTGCGTGATAAATTTGGATTTTGGCCTGTGTTGGAAGAAGATGTCGGCAGCGAGATAAGATTCCCGTTACTGCGGCCAGTTTTCTACAAACATCTTCTACGTGTTTATCCCAACTTAAGTTCGAAGAAAACGTAACCCCGAGAATTCTATGTTCATTCACTACTTGAACTTCTTGGCCCTGGCATCGGACAACATGGCATGTCTTGACTATCTTATTTTTAGCTCTAAATATTACTATTTTCGTCTTCTTAGGATTTATCCTAATGCAATTTAAATTGGACCAGAGGTGTAATTTGTCAAGTATTTGATTACATTTGATAATTAAATCGTCTACATTAGGACCCGAAATTATTATGCTGCTGTCGTCTGCATATATGATAAATTTTACGTTTGAATCAATGTTCACGATGTCATTTATATATGTATATATATTAAAAAGCAAAGGCCCTAATACACTGCCTTGTGGTACACCGTTTTGCAATGGTAAAAAACGGGATTTCTGATTATCTATGTACACTGCCTGCTTCCTGTTTTCTAAGTACGACTTTATTAAAGCAAGAGGTGTTCCGCGGATTCCACTGAGTGAAAGCTTGTAAATTAAAATATTATGGTTTAGGCAGTCAAACGCCTTACTAAAATCAATAAACAGGCCGAGAGTGAAAAGGTTTTCTTGAATATTTTGCACAATAATTTCCTTAAGCGTTAGCAGGGCGGTTTCTGTTGATCGCCCTTTCCGGAAGCCGAATTGGGCGTCACATATAATATTCTTACAAAGGAAAAATTTAGACATGCGAGTGAATATCACCTTCTCTAATCCTTTAGAAAAGACAGGAATGACAGAGACTGGCCTATAATTGCTTGTGTCGTTTCTGTCCCCGCCCTTGAATATGACGCTCACCCTACTTTTCTTCATTTCAACAGGATAGACGCCCGTTTCCAGAATCAGGTTAAAAATATGAGCAATCACAGGAGCTTTGAATTCTATGACATACTTAACTGGTTTTATTTGAAGGTTATCTGCGTCTAGGGTCTTGCTATTTCTAATTCGTCGGTAGGCTCAAAAAAAAAAAAAAAGACTGTCGGCGCATGTCTTTGTCGGCGTTTCTGAATTGGGTATCTGATTCACAAGCATTCCAACATTCGTGAAATGACTATTGAAATGGTCAGCAAGTGCGCTCCCTGACAGCTCACTTCCTTTATGGTTTATTCTTCCGACTGACGCATTCTTTCTGCCGCGGCCTATAACGTCATTTATCAGCTTCCAAACTACGTTGGGCTGTTTCCTCGTAAGTTCAGAAAATAGTTGCTGATAATATGTTCGCTTGGCGTGTCTAAGCTCAGCGTTTAGTTTGTTTCGTGCGCTTTTGAATGTAATCAAAATTTCTGGCGACCGAGTACGTAGAAAAGCGTGGTAAAGCTTATTCTTATTCTTTATCATTTTAATATGTGCGGGTGCGACCCACGGTTTTCTTAATTTTTTGATTGCTTCATTTCTTTGAGAGGAAAATGTGAGGCGTATATTGTTATAAATTCGGAAATAAACTTTGTGTACGCAGCATCTGCGTCTTTTATCTTGTATAAATGGGACCAATCGTGAATACTAATGTCATGCTTGAATGTTTCCAGAGCACTATGTGATATGTATTGAATGTAAATTGGCGTTTCAGGACGACTGCAACTTTTCGGATCTGTGTAAAAGAACATAAACACAGGACAGTGATCACTGACATCCGAGGTAATGGTACCAGCTTGGTTGACGATAGTTTCAATATTAGTAATGAGCAGATCAATACAGGATGAAGTAGTCTGCGTAACACGTGTAGGTGTGTTGATTAAATTCATGAAACCAGTCGACTGAAGGGTAATCAGAAAACGTTGGGTTAAGGTGCTATCCCCTGCGATATCTACATTGAAATCACCTCCGCAGATGAGGCGAAAATTGTTTGCACTAACGTAGTCTAAAAATGTTTCAAAGAAGTCTATGAAGCTTGAAATAATGCCGTTCGGAGGCCGGTATACTACTGTTATAATTTCCAAGTTGCATTTCAAGGTTAACATCTCATAATCACTCGTTGAAATGCAGAACTCCGGAACAGAAACGCAACGGCGCTGTGTTTCAATGTATGCGGCAACACCGCCACCACGCCTGTTTGGCCGATTTATGAAATAATTGCTGTACCCATTTAGGCGTAGTGCGCTGATGGCGCAACTGACTGAACTTCACGTTGTGTCATCGTTTGCATACACTGAACTAAAATACGAATGTGACAAATGGCGTAACATCCCGCAAAATGCGTGCGTTTAGAATACGTAAGCGTGCCTACGCTTATGATACGTCGACAGCATCCATTTATGCTATTTTCTAACCATATCTGTGCACTCCTCGAGCAGAGGAACACGTTTTACGCGCTCTCCTATTTGGCTGAGGAGGTCGCTAGCTTCCACAGCTCTGCAAGCAACTTATGAGATGGAATATAGGTAATATTCGAACTATTGCAATCTTACACACGAGAACAAGGCTGGGCACTGACGGATGCCACTGCGCAGCGATTCACAACAATTCCTTTCACGCGCGTTTACTTCGCGCTCGTTTGAGTCTGAGTGCAGGGACGCTTTTACACTCCGCACCTATCAATACCCTGCAGAGTTGTGACCACTACTGCTGGCAGTCAAGCCTCGCAAGTACCTTCATCAGAAGCAGAGCGACTTAGCCCTTAATTGAGCCACAAGGACTGGCGGTGGCATACAACACAAGCATTCTTTTTTTTAGCAAGGGAGCCTCGAGACTGGCGTCATACGTGTGCATCTCACTCTTCGTACAGTGCAGCTGCTTTCCCGAGTTGGCGTTTTTGGGTAGGTTGGTTAAGATGGGTGGATTAACACAGAGAGGTAACGGTAAACGGTAACTCAAAAATAAATTGACAGAAATGATATAACAGTTGCTATAATTATATATTTTCATGGATATTTCTCCCTAGGTGTGTATATTTACAGAGAAAGACTAATTTACAATTCTCCTAAGCACTCATCTGCACAGTATACCGTTCAGAGAGTCGCACTCCGTGTTCTCCCCCCGATCCACTCACTGGTGTGCCCCTCAGACTTTCGTTTCTAGCTGGCGCAGGCGCACAGAGAAAGCACACAGACGCATGCGCAAAACACGCGCACGTCGTCGGTTTCTTGAAAAGGTGGATCCCGCAGGCTCGCTCAGGCCGCTCCGCTCTAATTGGGACCCAGTCCCGATGCAGAATGCGCATACCACAAGAAGCTTCGCCTTCCCAGCTTCCGAGCGAAACGCGCTAGCCACCCTCGCTCATCAAAAAAAGGGGGAGGCCTCGAGATAAAGAACAGATCATTTCAAAATCCAGAAAATAACGATCGCTTATTCATCGTTTTAAGGAGCTTAATAGTGAACCTTTGCTGTTGCGAATCATGGAATACATCAACAATTGCGCCAATTGAACATCATTCTCAAAAAACACCATCTCAAATAATGCTTCAAACATTGGTAGTTACATAGTTGTAATAGGATGGAAAGTTGGGCTAGTTGGGTTGCGTACATTTTAAAGGAAAAAAACACAGCGCGAACATAGACGACAGACGAAGATGAGCGCTTGTGTTGTGCACCTCTTCTTCGTCCGTCGTCTATGTTCGCGCTGTATTTTTTTCCTTTAAAAAAGTTACATAGTTCACAGCCACGCACCCGCGTTTATTTAGCATTGCTTTATCAAAAGCCAATAAATCAATGCATTATAACCTTACCGCGCGCACTTTGCCATTCCGCCTATTTTTAACGAGTTGGAAATCTAGCCTCAATTTAAAACCTACGCTGCTGTGCCATTTTATAGTTCTCGTGTTCTATAGGTATTCGCAAAAGGGAAGGCTTCCCGTCGAAAAGAAAACTTTAGGTCGATAAAACGAGAGCGAAGACTTTTTAAGCGTCAGCTCGTAACGGCAGTGCCGTAGAGAGGTACTGGTGATACGGTTAACGTAATCCCTGCACGTCTGGATGCGTCTTTTTTCTTCGAGCGCTAGAGCATGCAGGGTTGCAGAGCATTCGTCGCGAACACTCCTCAGCGGCTCTTAATCGGCCCGGAGCACCCGCGACGTGCTCTATGCTGCAAACGTCGGGGCGCCGCCAAAAGCGTGGCGTCCTCCGACAACGCGCAGAGAGCGGCTCCAGCTCGCGCGGGCGCGCGCTCGTCTCCGCTCCGGGTGGTGGGCGTCTCTGCTCCAGATTAAAACCGGACGCACCGAGAACGGCAGGTTACTACGCACACTCGTGCCAGGCGCTTTTCGCGATTCGCCCCATAAAAGCGGAAACAAACGACGGCTCGTTCTTTACCGTCCAGCCCCCTCGGCGTTATCTCCGCGAGGAGTTGCTGCCCTCGATGGCTCTCGCGCGAGACGCCAGCGCGTGAGAGGCATCGCCTTCAGGACGGATGATCCCCTGCGCTTTTATTCGGGCGATGAAACGCCACGCTGCGTGGGCGCGTCTGCAGCCAAATGTATCGGTCCCACTTAACCCACGCCGCCGAGGCTGCGTTCGCTCGGCGACTGACGAGCGCTCGGCTATAAGTTCTTCGCGGGCGCTATTTGTTTTAGCCTGGGTGTGGGGCGCTTGTCGTTTCACTCATACGCGCCGCGGCCCAGCAGCGGAGGCATTATTTCTCGTGGCCGACGCCACTGCGAGCCACTCGCGAGCGCCTTTGTACCAATGCCTGAATAGCCGTTTCCGCGCTTGCCAATACCATCCCCGGAAAACGCCCCCGCGCTCGCGGGTTCACGAATTTCGAACGCATTGCTGTATTTCATTCCCTGGCTGAGTCTGGAGTTGTTAATATTATTCCTATGCCAGATTTGCTTAGCCTGTCGGCATGCCACGCTATACGAACGATGTGAAAATAACGAGTGCTGAAAGAACACGGTTTTGCAGCGTCCTTGTCAGAGTATAAATCCATGGTCCGGCAACAGGTCGGCATTACTGTACGTAACCTTATATGTGTATCTCCCATCGCCACGAGGAGCGCCGAAGAATAATGCTGCTTGGCTTTGCCGCTGGCTTTCAGTGCTTGAAATAAATTAGGGGCCTTCGACTGTGAATTTAGTACAGCTGGTCCCTTTTATTTCTGCAAGTATCTGATCGAGGCTAGCAACAGCTTCACGCCTGTCCACACGGTTTCTTGGTAGGTTGATGGATTGCTGTGAAGACGATTCTGCTCCTTTCTGGTAGAAACACGAATGAGAATTAAAGTGGAAGAAAAGAGAGAAAAAGAAGAGAACGAGGCTTTGAATGCGTTCTGTGAAGTGCTGTGCATATCGGCCGCAAGCGGATGACAGCTCGTTCCAGCTGCCTGTGTTTCTCTGCAGCACGGGTCGCGTCTGAGTCCACGAACCTCTCTGTCTTAAAGGACCATACACACCTAATTTTAGTTGCATGTTTTGTTCTTTAAAATGATACGTCATACTTTAGAATACACGGATCACCACCGCACTCACCGCGGTGGCTCAGTGGTAAGGGCTGTCGGCTACTGATCCGGAGTACCCGGGTTCGAACCCGAACGCGGCGGCCGCGTTTCGATGGAGGTGAAACACTAAGGCGCCCGTGTGCTGTGCGATGTCAATGCACGTTAAAGATCCCCAGGTGGTCGAAATTATTTCGGAGTCCTCCACTACGGCACCTCTTTCTTCCTTTCTACTCTCAGTCCCTCCTTCATCCCTTCCCTTAAGGCGCGGTTCAGGTGTCCGCCGATATGTGAGACAGATACTGCGCAATTTCCTTTCCCCAAAAACGAATTTCCTTTTTACCGCCGGCTATTCGCCTATGAACGCCAAATAATTTACAACTAAATCTCTGCTTTCATGCTGTTTGCTTTTAGTTTCGTCGATGAAACGATGGCGGCGACGCGTATTTGATCTTTCGGTCACGTGAGGTACAAAAAAAAAACCTGTAATATAAAAGCTGATACGTAGTTTAAATTCACTACAGCACATAAATCAGCCTGCTTCAATTTCTTTTTTTTTTTTTGAGGAAAGGAAATGCAGCAGTAACTGTCTCACATCTCGGTGGATACCCCAACCGCGCCGTAAGGGAAGAGATAGAGGAGGGAGTTGAAGAAGAAAGGAAGGAATAGATGTCGGAGTGGAGTGCTCCGGAATAATTTCGACCATCTGGGGATGGTTAAACACCTCTTGCATTTTGCCTCCATTGAAGCTCTGCCGCCGCAGCCGGAACGACAAAAAAGGACGTATATATTGCCATTTTTTTCCATGCCTCCGATGACCTGAAGACCAGCTCATGGACGAAGAATTTGGGAGAGACAGCTACGTCGCATATTTTGAAGCAGAACGTGATGCCTCCCCATCGCTAGTTGACTGCCGCCTCAGCGCGCTTGTGCACGCGCAGCAGACAATGACGCATACGACGAAGCTGCGCCCGACGTTACTATTGGTTGCGCCATCGGATAAAGACGCCCAGTAGGCCTTGCGAAAACACGTGACTTACGGCACACTTTTTGTCATGCAGCTCGGATAGTAAGAGCCTCTCTAAGCTTTCCTTCCTCCATGGACCAACTACACGTCACAGTCATCGTTAGGTTGATGAAACCGAAACAGCATCAATAAGAAATTCTGTTGCAAATTATTTCACGGTCGTAGGCGAATATCACGTGGCTCATGTATTTTAATGTAAAATGAATCATTTGAAAGAGGAAACCCAGAAGCAAAAGTTTGGTGTCTACCTCGCCAAGTCTTCTTTTGCCTTCTTGTTTACTGGGAAATTTGCACGTGCTCCAAGAGAATAGACGCACAAAAGTGTGCACAAACTTGTCCTTTTAGTAATTTATACGCTTTAGTTTTTTTCTTTGGACCAAACATCTTACTCTGACACACTTCTCTTGCGAAGCCTGTGTGAGCACCGACGTCGGCTTGACCACACCGGCTCAAGAGCTTCTGTCTGTCGGCGCTTTCGACTCATACAGCCCATGTAAATTAATAAAACACTGTGGTAACACTGGCATCGGTCGAAAAACCAGATTTGGTGCCAGTTTAGGAGTCCTGTAGGATAGCATCCTTCAAAACGCGGAAGAGCCCCAGCTCGCCGTCGTCAACACTCGTCAAGTCGTGCCGTTGTGGCCTACGGTATACAGCTCATTCTTGACTCACGAGACCGCTTGTTGGTATAGTCCCCTTTGAAGCTCTAAGGAATTAATAAGGCCGAGGCGCGTTCTCTTCCTCGGACCGAAAGCTGGCGCACCGCGTGCCGTCATTACGGCCGCCGATCCGTGCCCGTCTGGTGGATCAGCGGCGCGCTGGCGCCTTCTTTTCGGGCGCCAAGCGCCGCCGGAGCACAGCTGCTCGCGTGTGCCCCAAGAGCTGCGCCCCGCGCGCTTTCAGCCTGACCCAGTGCCGCCGCCGTGCTTCCCAGTCGCAGGCGCACAAAGGCGGTAAAATTGGGCATATATCATTGCCCGTTTGAAATCCCTCTAATGGGAGCGTAGGAAGCGCTCGATGAGGTGCGCTTCTGGAACCCCTCCAGTTGCCATGGGTACGGGCGCATTTTCCCTTGCTCCCGATGCCCCCCTTTTTAGAGTCCACGCTCTTGCTTTGCATTTTATTTGTGACAAAGGCGCCGAATTTTTCCCGCGCGCTTACTGTACTTCTGCGGTGCAGCGCTTGTTATGTCTGCGTATTCCTGCGTTGCAGTTCTCCCCGCGCCGGCGATATTATCGAACAAGGTTTCCAGATTATGATCTACCTTTGAAAGTGGGTCTCCTCCGAAAAGGAAAAAAAAAGAAAGTGCGAGCATGAGCGGCAGTGCGGCTAAGCGGCTACAACATGGAAACAAACCGTTACGCTACGCTCATCCACCCTACGAGTGTTTCTTAAACTTTTCATTTCAATCGAGATATACAGGGCCACAAAAGCTAACATCTTCGAAATGCAGCCCCACATGATTATAGTTCATACCTTGTCAACACGTCCACACCGACATTTTTCGTCCGCCATCGACAGAAGTTGCGCGACACTAAACACCCTGAAACTGCCTCAAGTTAAATGGCTCTGTGTCATTTGCGGGATTAAAATATTTGGAGAGAGGTCCTCGTTCTTGTAAAAGTAGTCGATGAGTGTGGATGGTAATAGTGCACTGAAGCTCTCGAATCGCCGGGTGCTATTAGCATGACTAATTTCATTGCAATTTAGTATGCAGTCCATACGTGTGGATTACGACGTCAGTTTCAACTTTTCACTGTCTTTACAGGCAATTGTTTTTTCCAGGGAAGGAACTAAGATTTCAATTTCGATGGAATATGCTACGCGCACCAAAAGTGAGATATTCGTGATTTTTGTTGCCTTGGCAATGTGCAGAATTGCTGCATGTTACTGCGATTAGCCTCCCCGCCCTACCTCTCTATCTGTAGACAGCGTTTCAGAAGAAGAGGCCTTCAAGAGGCGTCACAATGCAAGAAAACGAAGTGCTCTGGGAAATTCCCGAATATTCCGTTGTAAACTTGTATAATAGGAAAAAATGTTGGTCGAGTTGCGTAGTTAGGCCAAATGCGAATTATGTGCGCTAGCAGTTCGGTTTTCACTTCCCTTCCGGTGTTCAGATCCAGTGTGTTCACGGGTGGCAGTTGTTCGGATAGCGATAATGGATTAATGTCCATATATGCGGAATTGGTCATTCTCTCCATTCATCGATCCCTGATTGTCTTCCTATCACTCCAGGCGCAGTAGTGCAGGGGTCAAGATAAGATGTGCCACTGCCCTTCAATGGCACGTGCTGTTATCTGTGGGACTTCGATTGCTTGTGTTGGGTTGCTACATAGGTTGCTCTTCCCGAGCAGCCCCACACGATTAAATGAGCTGCCGCCTGACACGGTGGGCAGGTTGCTAGGTATATATATATATATATATATATATATATATATATATATATATATATATATATATATATATATATATATATATATATATATATATATATTGCAATGAAGAAGACGACAGTGCGCCACAATCAATGACGATGAAGAGGTTCGGCCGGCCTCGGCGACCGGCTGCCGCGCGCGTGGGAGATCTCGAGCTCGCTCTGGAAGTCTGTTCTCTCTCTCTCTCTCTCT